>NC_064438.1:6330409-6692076 GCF_023343835.1 Lagopus muta | reverse complement strand
ACTGCTAACATTCGAGAGCATAAACCCCAATATGCTTGGTAGGCTGCTTGACTTTGGGAGGTGAGGGGGGATTTTGAATCACTAAAGGCCTTGCCTGCAGTGTCGTGATCTTTCTTACATTAGTTCAGAGGGGATTCTGTGCTCCCTGCTGCTGGGGGAAGGATGCTTGGGACTTTTTCCTTGCACAGCAAAAGTTTTTACAGCTATTCTAGAAACTCATAGAAACGGCTCTGGTAGTTTGTGTGATGGGGAATCTGCCTGTGCCCTGCTTGTTGTCTGAGAAACCTTCACTTTTCAACTTGCCACCCCGGTGGCAATTAGCAGCCCTTGCTTACAGCTGATGATCAGATTCTAAGAAGGATGCAGCAGGTGGATAAGAACCTCCTGAGCTGGGTTCAGCAGCAGTTTTTGAGGGAGTTATATTCAGTAAGGCAGCCATTGAGATGCTTGGAGCAGTGACATTATTTTCATCTGCTTTTAGAGAGTTTTGGGGCTGGTTGATTCTTAGAAGGAAGACTTTGGGGTTTATGAAAATGCCCTTTATCACAGAATGGCCTGGGTTGAAAAGGACCACAATGCTCATCCAGTTCCAACCCCTTGCTATGTGCAGGTCACCAACCAGCAGCCCAGGCTGCCCAGAGCCACATCCAGCCTGGCCTTGAATGCCTGCAGGGATGGGGCATCCACAGCCTCCTTGGGCAACCTGTTCCAGTGCCTCACCACCCTTTTTGTGTTATCTGTGCTCTGACAACGGGACTTGTGAGGTATGTGGATAGCGTTGGGATGTTTATTCATGCAGGAACAGATTCCTCTTGAGTAAATCAAGCTTTTAACTTGAAGCTTTGTGCAGGTGTCTTCTTTATTCTGCACTGTACATACATGATAATGGCATTCCATGTCTGCCAAAACAAACATGCAGGACATGTTTGTCATGGTGGTGGGAATGGCTGTGATACTTCTGGTTAGACCTGCATTCCTTCAGCTTCAAGCTGACACTTGGTGGCTTTACTTTTTCTGAAGAGAAACCTGAGGGAAAAACCTTAAAACTTGCCTGCAGCAGAATCTATCTAGGTGTGAGCTTTGAAATGTGAAGGAATGGGAGTTAAAGAAAAAATGGGAAAAGTTTGTCCAATGGAAACGAACACCTACATCTCACTCTGCTCCCTGACAGTACAGCATGCATCCTGTCTCCTCTGAGTGCAATTGCTGTATGTATGGTTCTGTAGTACAAGATACTGAGCAGTCTCCTCATCCTGCTGGCTTGTTTGAGTGCCTGAGTTTGTCATATGGTGCATATGGATCCAAAAGCATTATGAAACTAATGTACCCTTAGCTGGTCTGCTGGAGAAGGCAATTAACTGTTTGCAGCGCTGCTGCAGGCTTTGAAGGAGCAACATACAGAGAAGTAGAATGTCCTAGCATACAACACACACAAAATTTGGGTTTAAATGCAGAACAGAATACTGCTGTACCTTGTTGATGATTTTGAATGAAATTCCTACTGAGTATTGGGGAGGAAAAAATGTGCCCCCTATTTTCGACCATTTATTTCTTCATTTCCACTCTTTTCCTTCCTCCTTGTTATCTTTTCTTCTGCCCCATCCAGTGAGAGGAGTGCAGGTCCCTTACCTCTTACACCTGATGACAAACTAAAAGATTAAATAAAAAAAAAAGAAAAAAAAAAAAAAGAAAATGAATTATTTTCACCTTCTTTGCAGCAAGAGTAGAAAAATCTACATTGCAAGCAGAGTGTAGGGAGTTTTGCTGTGTGCTTTTAACCCCCGAGCTTCCAGTTCACCTGTAGGGGTGGGTGGGAGGGCGCTGATGGCCCCCTGCACGACTCTGTTTGCTGCCTTTACGGCTGGGATGCCTGGCTTGGTGCAGTTTGCTGACATGTGAGATGGGAAGGTTTGCTTGAAGCACCTAAACAGTGAGGCTGCTGTGTTACTGAAGAGCTTAGAGCTACACTTGCAGAGCGAGAGACTTGCTGATACTGAGTTTGTTGCTGTTTTTCTTCCTCCTGTAGAGATGTGGTGAGATGATTTTATTCAGTGATTATAGATGCAGGAAGTAGGTATAGGAGTAATTAGCTAGTCAACAGTACCATAAATGTGTAGGTGTACAAGTCTATGGGGCCGGATGGCTGCATCGCAGGGCTCTGAAGGAGTTGGCTGAGGTGGTTGCCGAGCTGCTCTCCATCATATTTGAAAAGTCGTGGCTGTCAGGTGAGGTCCCAGATGACTGGAGGAAGGGTCACGTCACTGCCATTGACAAGAAAGGGAGCAAGGAGGACCTGGGAACTACAGGCCAGTGAGTCTCACCTCTGTGCCTGGGAAGATCATGGAACAGATCCTCCTGGATAAGGGATGGACGTGTGATCCGTGACAGCCAGCACGGCTTCACCAGGGGAAGGTTATGCTTGGCAAATCTGGTGGCCTTCTGTAATGGAGTGATGGCACTGGTGGATGAGGGAAAGGTGACCGATGTCATGTACCTGGACTTGAGCAAGGCCTTTGACATGGTTCCCACCACATCTCCAAATTGGAGGGATGTGGATTTGATGGGTGGACCACTCGATGGATAAGAAATTGGTTGAAAGGCTGCAGACAGAGGGTGGTCATCAATGGCTCTGTGTCCAGGTGGAGGCTGGTAACGAGTGGTGTCTCCAGGGGTCTGTCTTGGGACCGGTGCTCTTAACAACTTTATCAGTGGCATCGATGGAATCGAGTGCACCCTCAGCAATTTGCTGATGACACCAAGCTGAGTGGTGCGGTTGGCACGGTGGAAGGAAGGGATGCCATTCAGAGGGACCTCAAGAGGCTGGAAAGGTGGGCCTGGGGGAACCTGATGAGGTTCAACACGGCAAAGTGCAGAGTTTTGCACTTGGGCCGGAGGAATCCCAGGCATCCATACAGACTGGAAGGAGCGGTGCTTGAGAGCAGCCCTGCGGAGAAGGACCTGGGGGTCCTGATGGATGAAAGACTTAACATGAGCCAGCAGTGTGCTCTTGGGGCTTGGAAGGCAAATGGTATCCTGGGCTCCATCAGAAGAGGGGTGGCCAGCAGGGACAGGGAGGTGATTGTCCCCCTCTACTCTGCTCTTGTGAGGCCCCATCTGCAGTACTGCGTCCAGGTGTGGAGCCCCCAGTGCAGGAAAGACAGGGAGCTGTTGGAGAGGGTCCAGAGGAGAGCCACAAAGATGATGAGGGGACTGGAGCACCTCCCCTATGAGGACAGGCTGAGGGAGCTGGGTTTGTTCAGCCTGGAGAAAAGAAGGCTGCGGGGTGACCTCATTGCAGCCTTTCAGTACCTAAAGGGGAATCAAAGGGTTGATAACTGCAGGACAAGGGGAAATGGTTTTAAGTTGAGGGAGGGGAGATTTGGGTTGGATGGCAGGGGGAAGTTCATTCCTATGAGAGTGGTGAGGTGCTGGAACAGCTGCCCAGAGAGGCTGTGGATGCCCCATCCCTGGAGGTGTTCAAGGCCAGATTGGATGAGGCCGTGGGCAGCCTGGTCTGGTATTAAATGTGGAGGTTGGTGTCCCTGCGTATGGCAGGGGGTTGGAGATTCATGATCCTTGAGGTCCCTTCCAACCCTGGCCATTCTGTGATTCTGTGAGGTGCTCCAAGCCTTTGCTGTGTCTTTCTTTTGTACCTTCTGTTTAGTTTATTGGCGTAGAGGGATTCTGCATAGCACAGACCTGGGGTATCCTGAGCTCAGATGCAGGCAGACTGAATCCTGTATTGGATAATAGGAAGAAGTGGCAAAATTCAGTATCTTGTATGGTGTTCTTGCAGTAAGTACCATAAAAAGGGGCAGGTTGCTATGGGTAAAAACTTGAAGTGCATTTCTCCCCAGAAGGTTTTCTCTTGGATTTCTTATGTATAACCTTGGAATTCACACAACTCTGCATCTTTCACAAAGAAAAATAAAAATGGTTTGTGTAACATGCTTGCTGGTGTTTACAGCTGTAGATAAAGCCTTGATGTGGTTTTAGAATATAGATGCCAGTTCAGAAGTCTGAGCCTCTGGAGGCTTGCTTTTTCCCCATGTGAGCTGCTAAGTGATCTTGCAAAGCTCTGCTATTTTCTCTCGTGGGAAATTAACTATTTCGCTTCCTTTAACACAAGAGCAAGTCACATGCTTTTTTTTGTGAGTTTGCAGTATCTCAGTCAGCCTACGACTGTCCTAAATAAAGCAATTCCTATCTTCTGTTACCTCGCATACTGTATTACTGGATTGTATCAGAAGTGCTTTTCATCCAAATTCAACCCAGGCTGGATGTGGCTCTGGGCAGCCTGGTGTGGTGCTTGGTGACCCTGCACATAGCAGGGGGGTTGAAACTACGTGATCTTTGTGGTCCTTTGCAACCCAGGCCATTCTATGGTTCTATCTTGTAACTTGCCTTTATGCTTGGCATGTCTTTGATAATACCCAAGATGGATATTCTTTCCTTGCTGAAATTCAGCTCAGGTGTCACTCTGAAATTTGGAGCAGTCAGTGAACTCAGTGCAGCTCCCCATTGCTAACCGACTCAGGAGCAGGAAGTGGACAGCTTTGCTGCTTGCTTGCTTTGCTGCCCATCCCTGGAGGTGCCCAAAGCCATGCTGAATGATGCCCTACGCAGCCTGAGGTGATGGGAGGCAGCCAGCCCATGGGCGGGCATTGGGGCTGGGGGAGCTTTTAAGGTCCCTTCCAACCTCAGCCATTCCATGATTCTGTGAAGTGGAGAAGTTTTTCTAGCCCAGCAGTCTGTATGCTGTGTTCCAGGCTCTTCCCTGCTGAGATGGTCTGGTCTTTTAGAAGGTGCAAGTGCATCACCTCTCTGCCTGACCCAGCCTTTTACACTACAGTGCTCCTCTTGTTCCTGTGCTGTCTGATTCAGTTGTTTGTCACCATCTCCATGGCATTCAAGCGTCTGCTAGTGACAACCGCTTACTGAATGAGAGCATTCAACTCTGAACCTCAGCCTCTGCACTTAGAGGGATGGCGGCCTGTGGTCCCTGGTCAGCGGAAATGAAAGTTCCAATCTGCTCTGCTGAATGGTGGGTTGGCTTATTCTTCAAAAGAAAGCAAAGAAGCAGCAGTTTGTGACTTCTGTTACGCTGTGGTGGATGCTCTTCCCTGAGCAGAACGTATGGAAAGTAGCGACAGATGTCTTTGATGAGAGATTCTCTATATGAACGCTACGGGATTGCTCTTCCACTCACCTTTGCCATTTTCACTTATTTTCCAGTAGAAAGAGGCTGCTTGCTCTTTCAAGTCTTCCATCTGAGGTTAATATGAGGCAAAAACCACTTGGCAGACGAACAATGAAGAGCATAGGGAGAGAGAGCTGCCTTCCCTGAGATGTGTGTGTTCTAAAATGGGAAGGAGTCCAGCTTTCCTCGAACCTCAGTGACATGAGAGGAGTGCAGGGCAGGATGCCCTCACAGAACTGTGCCGGTAGAACTCCACCCTGCAGGAAGCCCTGTTATTCTTACACCAGAATCCCTTTCCCCTCTGAATTTCCCTGGTTCAGTACTGTGCTTTTGGAAACAAGTCTATTTCCCTGTTGGTTTCTGGGGACAGAAGAAAAAGGAAGATGTGTTCTTTCCAGCTCTCTAAGAGCAAACCTTTCAGAATACCTCAGGGGCCACCGTCAGCTTTAACTCAGTAGGAAAGTGGGACATCCACAAATGCAGAGCTGCCCTGGATGCTTCCAGATTGTCTCTAGCTTAGAGGAGGCTGAGAGAAAGCTCTTAGCTGGATGCATGTAGTTGATCAGTTGTTTAACCTTCTTTTTTATAGGACTCCAGCTCTCTGCTGGTAGAGAAGGGGATTTATCAATTCTTTGAGGCCTTGCTCTCACTTTGGATGAAGGTGGAGGAATTAACGCAGGCCGTTTTTGGGGTGGGAACCATACAGGGTGCTGCAGAAAGGGCTCATTCTCCTGTCAAGGCTGAGAAGGTGTTGAGAGTGTGTTTTGAGTGCCTCACAGAAACCTGCTGCTCCTATTTACAGTGAATTGGGAGTGTGTGGCATGTGAGCTCTGCGCAAGCGCAGGAAGTGCCAGCTATGTTTAATTAGTGGCAGTGAAGGAGGTGTGTGAGCTGGTTGAGGGAAAGGTGGGTGGGAAGCCTGAAGATCCTCTGCGAGGTGGGCAGCAGGTATTTGGAGAAAGGAGAGATGTGTGGGCACACTCCTGCAGTTCTGTAACCAAGTTGCAGGTTTGCTGGACGTGCATTTGTGCCGGCCCTGAGTGGCTGGACTTGCGCTGAAGGAAACAACAACACAAACCCTGCTCCTCACAGTGTGAGAAACATTCGTGTCCCTGCTATCCTGATTCCTCATCTCTTTGCTGCTTGGAATGTCGTGAAAGCCCCCTGTTAGGAGCTCTGAGGTTGGTGATATCTTTATTCTTTGGGACACACCGTGTGTGTTTTGTGGTGGACTGCTCTGACCGGGACCCACGAAGGTGGTATTACCTTCAGCATTAGAGTTTTTCCTTCTAGTGGAAGCAGTAAAGAGCAGCAAATTGAGCGTGCTGCTGTATGCCATACATCTGAACCAGAGCTTGTCTGGCTCTTTATTCTCCTGTACCCTTGTGGGCCTGTGGGTTTGCAAATGGAGGAGCTTGGGGTGGTTGGGTGACATTAAATGCAAGTCTCAGACAGCAGACATTTGTGGAGACGGAGATTAATGAACAAAGTGTTCAGCATGGAGGGCAAGAAGAGGAAATGAGGCTTTGTGGGACTCGAACTTCTGGCATGACGCTTAATGAAAGCCGGATAAGAAGTTGTTCTGTATTTTGAGGCTGTGCTGCAGAACCACGGAGGTGAAATAACAGATCTGTTCTGAGGCTGCTATTAATGACCGGTCTCTCAGAAATATTTCTTGTGTCAAGAGGGTAGAAGGAAATTCACTATATCCTCTGAAATGAGAGCGTGCGCGTTCATGTAGAGTAAGTTGTATGACATCTCCTGGGTGCGTGGATGCTTCTGTTAGCTGCCCAGACTGAGGCAGGTTGCCTGGGTGAGCAGGGAGAAGACGGAGTTGCTTAAGGGAATGTGGAAGTTTGCAGCACTGCATGTCTTGTTCTCTGAGCTCATTATCCTCTAAGACACTAATGATGTGCAGTGGACAAGCTAATGGCCTGTATGTCCCAAGATGCCATAATATTTATCCACTGGAAACTTTTGCTTTTCCAGTTGCTTCTCTAGTTAACTCTTAATTTGTTATAGACAGAAGATGACTTGACATCAGTGTAATGGATGGGATTTTAATTGAACAGAAGATGGCAAAATACAGAAGGCTCTTGTCTTGCTTCCCACCTGTGTGTGCAGGAAATGAGACCTCACCTGTGTGACCTCAGCAGTAGGTGGGAAGGCATGCTTGTTGGAACTTAACAGAGTTAAGCAGAACGGGGAGAAATGGTACTTGTTGCTTTTGCACACAGATTGATTGCATTTCATGTCGCTGTTCTGTATGTCGCGGTCGTGAAACGAATTTCTTTGAGTGCAAATGCAGAAAAGGGTATGGCTAAAGGAATCAGGAACCTTTTCACTTCAAATTACTTGATTTATGACATGAAAACTGCCATGTTCACATGGATTTGCTTTGCAAACCGTCCGACTGGAAGCTACCTGGTGTGATGCCAGAACACTCCCTTTGGCAAGCATGAGAAAATACAGCTCTTCAGCCTCTGCTCTGAACCACGAGGGCTAAACACTCCTGAGGAAAGAGCGAGTTGAACTTTCAACAGGCTTCGTTTGGCTAACATGCTTGATTTCCTTCCTCAAATATTAAACCTTTTGGGTGGGGCGTGTGAGTGAACCCCCTGATCCTTTTCCTGGTGTGGACTGCTTGGTCGTGCCTGTGTGCTCATGCTCGCAGCTTTTGCTTTGACAGGAGGAGCTGCAGATTGGTCTCCTGCTGCTGGAAGTGCCAGACCCCAAACTGGGCAGTGCCGGAGGGCAGCATGCTGGAACTCTTGCTCATCACAGCCCAGAGAACCAGGAGATCCTGCGTTCCAACAGCGTGCCTGCTGGCTTCCTTGTGCTTTAGGTGAAGGTCGTGATGGTTGCTTAGCTGCCTTGTGCCCACCCAATTACCTCTCTACAGGAGTTTCCCTGAAGTGGCTGCTTGGTAATGAAGTTTTTGTTTAAATTCTTAGGCTTTTGGAGAAGGTAAAAATGGCAGGTGCCAAATAATCGAGGAGGATAAGAGGAAGGTCTTTGACTCAGTGACCCTCCCTTTCTGGAGGGAGCAGGAGTGGAAGAAAAGTGTTATCTTTAGCTCTTCTTCAAATATGCATGATGTTCCTGCTGCAGAGAAGCAAGGCTACTAACACTTCATCTGATATTTCTGCTACTGGGAGAAGAGATGAGGTTGGAAGCAGTTGTGGCTGTTAGGTTCCTATGGGAACAGATAGGATATGCAAGGGCTTGAGTTCTCAAATCTAAGGGGATTTGTCAAGAAAGGTGGGGAAAAGATTGCATCTTTGATTGGAATGGGAAACAAGTATAATGCATCCTCCTCGCCCTAACCGTAGTATTTCTCAGCTGAACAGATAGGATTTCGTGCAGTGTCCCCCAGGCTGCCTCGCTGCTCGTGGCCGCAGAGTTGATGACAAGGTGGACAACGAGATGCACGAGCCTGCTGTCCTAGGTCAGCAGCTCAGTGCCCTTAGCAAGTGGGGGGCAGCAGGAAGGCTGCGCGTTTCTGCTGGGTGAGAGCTCAGGCACCCCACGTAGGAGTGGTGCTTGGGAAGCAAGGTTAGCAACCTGATCTGAACGAATGTTCCAGATGAAATACTTCTGATTCAATTTCTACCTCCCACTTAAAGCAGAGCTCACGTTCAGGGCAGAGATGGCTGTTTGGTGTCCACTGTACTGAGCTGCTGCCTACTGTTCAAAATGCAGGACTTTGCCATGCTCCTGTCCCTGCTCATGCTATTTTTCAGCTCAGTTCAGTGCAAGACGTGCACCTGCCTAGGGATAGTGCCTTCCTGGCTCCTGCTCAGCACCAGTGGCTCTTTTAGAGAGAGAATTTGGTGGCTTTTGCAGTTTGTCAAGGCTCAGGGAAAGAAGGTGTTTGGATATTAAAATGGATCCTTTCATGTGAGTAAAACCCATCATTTTGCACTTATAAAGTCCACTTTGATGTTGCTTTCACACATGCATAATTTTTGAGCTGCACATCCTGTTTCTTTGACCTGTAGCAAAGTCAACACGATTTGGCCCATGAGCAAAGGCAGTGGCGTGGCTCACACCTGACTCTGAGCTGCAGGGGAGTGCAGGGGTGTTCGCTCCTCTGTGCTCAGTGGGAACGCTGTCATTTCCTTGTAGTCCTTATGCTTTATGTTTTACCCGCACCATAAAATGCAATTTGAGTTATGTGTACAGAAAAGCTTTTGAGTGGTTTGTTTAAAGGATAGCTCTGCCTTCTCTGCAGCCTTATGCTAAGGGCACCTACTGAAGACTTGGAGCAATTTAAAGAATGTGACTTCAGCTTCTGGGTGGAGGGAGGAAAAACTCACCCTAAAAATACTGTTCTTAACTTTGCAACAATCAGCAGCAAATCTCGTCAGATTACCCTGAAGCTGGCATGTCCTGAAGCTGTAGGCACTTGAAGGAAAACTGGAGGTGGCTGTGTGCTTGTGGCACCTGCTCTGGTGTCTGGCAGGGATGGATGGCACAGGGGTCACCGCAGCCCTGCTGGCAGTGTGAGCAGAACTTGATGCCTGGGTGCTGTGTTAAGGTGGCTGGCTGTGCTGACTCAGTCATTGACTTCTTTCCTTCTCTCCTCCTGTCTGACGTTTTATTTCTGGATTCTTTGACTTCTGCCCTGAGAACATTACTGTTTTCTAACTCTATCCAACCAACGGTATTGGAAGGTTTATCCTATAACCTAACATGCCTTAGAAACCAAATCTCCTGCTTCTTTCCTACATGGAAATGCATACACTTCCTATTTTCTTCTGTTGGTTCTCTCCCTGGGTAATTAGGGGAAAGAATGGGAGTATTAGGGGTGAGGAAGGAGAGGGGAGAAGACATGTGCAGCTGCCCGTGTTGCAAACGGATGTGCGGGTGTGCGAAGGTGCTGGGGTCATTCTGGTGCCCTTTATGTACTTCTTTCCTTCTCCAGATCAACTTCACTTTGGTGGCTGGAACATCCTTACAGTTTCAGTGGTGCCGGGAGAGATCACTGAGCTGTCAGTGAATTATTTATGGTATCATAAAGCCACCACTTATGGCATCGTAAAGCCATCATATAGACCACCCTTCAGAAAGGGTGGTCAGGCACTGGAATGGACTGCCCAGGGAGGTGGTGGAGTCACCGAGCCTGGGGGTGTTCAAGGAAAGACTGGATGTTGTGCTGAGGGACATGGTTTAGTGGGAGCTATTGGGAATAGGTGAACGGTTGGACTGGATGATCTTTTAGGTCTTTTCCAACCTTAGTGATTCTATGATCATTCTACCAGTAGTTTTGTTCCAGAGCGATCATTCTGGCCTACTGGTGTGACTCTTTCAACTGACTGTTTTGAATGTTGTGCATCCTGAGATGTACAAAATAACTGGGTGTTCGTATGAATAGTGATGCTAACATGTACAAATGAGTTGTTGATTCTCTTGCTTCCAACCATAAACTGATCACTAACTGGTTCTGATGATGATTTCCCCATGCAGTGAAGTTACTACAATATTTTGCAGTGTTACTACAATTGTCAAAGAAGGAAAGGAGTGTGGAAAACTGAGCTGCCTGATAGCTCCCTGCAGCTAAACAGAGGGAAGAGACCGAAGAGAAGCAAGCATGTTCTCCTGAGGTCACCACAGCTTGGCAGCCCGATGCCAGAAGCCCGGGTATTGGACTGGAGGAAGGAACATGAAGAGCTGTGAGAAGATACCCGGCGTCCAGCTGCAGTTGTCCTGTGATCTGTTGGTGAGTGCTGAGGAGATCCCTCGTTCAGAGTTTGTGATTACAGTCCTATTTTGGGAAAAGAATTGGAGCCATCTGACAAGATGATGATCTTCTGCAGTTGTTGTGCTGTCATACACACACATCTCAGATTGAGACAAAGCTGCCATGGTTTGCCAGTGCTGTGGGCTAGGCTTGGTGGTCTCTGAGGTCTGTGCAGAGTTTAAGTTGAGCAAAATGTTTCTGCAAGAATGCAGGCGTAACTCCTGTAATTACTGTGCAGAAAGTCTGGAAATGCTTTCCCACGTTGCCCAGAAAAGAACTTGGCCTGATTGTTTGCCTGCATTCAGAATTTAAGTGCAGAAATTGAAGAACGAAGTAACACAGGATTATGTGATGCAGGAGATTTCAGACCTGAGCTAGGCTTTTGCCTGATACTTAGGTGCTTCATTATGTATTAATCACTTGTGTTAACTGCCATATGATCCTGTTTTGAGGCCTTCGAGCTGTCATCAAGGATGAGGATCTGAATCATGTGCTGTAACTGGAAAAGGTGAATTAAAAGCTTTTTTTTTTTTTTTCTTCCAAGCTTCGAAAACTCAGTTTCAACAAAGGTGAAAGTTGCCAAACCACAGGTCTTGTGTTCACATTCTATTCCAAGATGATTGCATACCCACCAAGGCACTAAATTCTGATGCCCAGCTGAAAAGCTTGAAATGGGTGAACACTTCACAGTTAATTGTACTGTAGTTAAAGGAGAGGGAAAGAAGGTCCACACTTAAATAAATTCTGCAGAAGACATTGCCACAAAGGCACTAAATTTAATTACAGGGATAATGATACATTGCCTACAGCAGGAGAGGAAAAAGTGTTTTCTTGTCTAATGGTCTAAATCTGTCTTTTTCTGTCTTGGCTCAGAGCCGATCACTTGTCCTGGAATATATCTGAATAAACAGCTTTTTTTTCCCCCCCCTTATAATCCTGTTTGGGTTACAAATTGGAGTGTGAAGACTCATTTAGCATTTGGAATTATCATCTGCCAGACTACAAGAAAGGGTCTTCTTGCAGAAATCCATCTGAGAATGCGTCCTTTTTCAGAGAGCTGCTAAAGTCATGGCCCTGCCCATTCTGTGGGGATGAACCCCTCTCTTCTGCAAGTTCTGCAGGAAGATTGGGGATCAATTTCTGTCCTTTATCACTGATACAGAAGTGAAGTTGCTGCTTCCCTTTGTTTTGCTAAAACAGCTGATTTACTGATGTTTTGAGGATGACCTTGCTGATTTTCTTCAGGGAAGATGACATTTTCCTTGTTGAATTGTGACCTGCACCCCAGTGACAGCTTTAGGATGAGCACGTTATTGAAAAAGAGCAACACAGCGGAGCCAACTGTGGCCTTGGGATGTGTTTTTTCAGTAGGCTGTGTAGCTGCGTGCCAGGCCAGCTGTGCAGTCTGACATCTCTTCGTGTTGTTTGCTCACAGATAAGGTGGCCAATCTCGTTCCTTTCTCTTTTGCAGTTCACTGGCCCCAGACTGATGACATTTAGATGAAGCATGTAACTAAATTCTATCTGCTTCTCTCTGGCAGGGAGAAGATAACCTAGCTTCCTCCCCGGTCCCTCTTTTGTGATCTCTGATCCCTTTCATCTTATTTCCATGCTTCTCTATATTTTAGTAACCTTGCTTTTGATTTATGTTCTGACGAGTGTCCTGCTGCTTTTATGTACCTCCTACAGTAGTCCTAAGTCTGCAGCACCAGGGTTGGTGCACTCCTATGCGTGGCTGGCCCGTGCTTCCTGTGCTATATTAGCATGGGGAAGAATTATTTCTGATTTCCTTTTGTTATTAGCCACAATTGTAGTCCTTGTTGAGCAGTTCATGTCTGTACAACTGCTTGAAGCCAAAGAATGTTCTGTCAGAGTGTTCTTGCTGCAGCTCCCCTCGAATGAAATAGCTCACGGCGTGATGTTCTTCCGGGTGCAAGGAGAGTCAATTGGGAAGTGCTCTGGCAGTGGATTTATGCAAGAGCTGCATGAAGTAGAGCAGAGAGGTGCAGATGGATGATATGTGAAGAAGACAGACATCTGAAAAACATTGGAGCACTAATTTGGCACATCCTGAGCAAATATGAGATCCCCTCCCTGAAGGCAGGACTAGGTGGCTGTGCTGCCTGCAGCACTGAGCTGTCAGTTTTGGGGAGCAGAGGAGGAGATGGTAGTGAGCTGTTCCAAATCCAGGGTCCGTAGTGATGGATTAATTGTCAAATGAACCAGGAATGTTCTGCTATTCCCAAATTGTTTGGCTCTTTCCTGTGGAATAGAAATATCAGTATATAGAAGCTAGTGTGACTTCACCACTTTTTTTTTTGTTTTGTTTGTAACCTGCAGATAAAAAGAGACAGAAGAAGTCTACGTAAGCTCTGTGGCAACGGGAACCATAGAATCACAGAATGGTTGGGTTGGAAGGGGCCTTAAAAGCCATCCTGGCACAGCCCCTGCTGTGGGCTAGTTGTCCCCATGCTGCCCAGGGCCCCATCCAGCGGTGGCCTTGGGCATCTCTGGGAATGGAGCACCAACAGCTTCTACAGTTGGTCTTCTGGGCTGTACGTGGGCACTGCTGGCTCACATCCACTGCTCTGTCCACCAGGACCCCCATGTCCTTCTCCGCAGAGCTGCTCTCACCTTCTTCTTCTTCCAGTCTGCACACACATCTGGCACTGCCCCAACCCAAATGCAGCATTTCACACCTGGCCTTGTTGAACCTAGTTAAGTTCCCATGGGCCCACATGGAACTGAGTTGTCTCATTGAATAGCAGGCGTGATTTCTCTGCTTCTCCTCTGACTGTCACTGGGAAGGGGACACTCGTGAGACCAGGGTGTCAGCACTGTGGGCTGCCAGAAGGGCCCAGTCATTGGGGCTGGGCTTTAGCAGCAGATCTGTTGGAGGCTCTATCTGAAAAGGCCTTTTAGCTCTGGGTTCTGGAAAGTACGTATAAAGATATGTGCATGCATCTGTTAAATATGACTTGGTTATGACTTAAAAGTAACACAAGATCAGAGAAACCTGGGCTTGATTCACTCTTGCTTACATAAGCAAAATGGAAATAGACTTACTGCCTTCTCAGACACACATCCAAAGCTGAGATTCAAGAGGAGTTCAGCTGCTTGAGCATGGCAGAATTCAGTGCCAGCTTTGTTGTGTCATCCTGTGTCACTGGGGAAACACTGGGAAGCCAAGTTTTTAGGACAGAGAGGAAGCTGTTGGTCTGGTTGGGCACAGAACTGTGGGACCCACACTGTCGTTGCTTTCTCCTGCCTCTTGCATGTGGCTTTGACATCTTTATCTGCATTACCAGCTGGAGGAAGTGGCTGCAGGGAAACTGCATTGCTTTCATTTCCCCTGAGCCTGAAAGTGGGGCTTCATTTCCTAAACCAGGAGGGAGCTGGAGCTGTGTGCTGTGAGCGGCGCAGCACTCCACAGTGATTTCCTTCAGGTTCCTGATGGACAAAGCCTTTGGGGCTAGAGAGCAGCTGTAAGCAGCTGTAAGGAGGAGCCCTGTTGGGGTACTCCAGGGCATCTTAGCAACAAAAACGTGGAGAAAGAGATGGAGAGCTGCAAAGCAGTGCAATTAAGGGAAACCACAGTAAATGTGCAGACTGAAAAAGGAAAAGGAGTAAGAGAATGACAGCATAATGGGGGAGTGGGTTGCCAGAAGAGAGAAATGCATAAAATCTGCAGACAAGAGAGGCTTTCAGCAGGCGGTGTGGTTATGTATGTGAACAGGGCTGCTGCTGCCTCTGGGGCTGGGGGCCAAGCTGTGGGGTCTGCGAGGTGCTGGGAGCTGGGATCCTGCACGCTGTGCCCTGCAGGCCGTTATTTATAGCAGCAGGAAAAGTTTGCTCAAGCTGTCATTTGTGTGAGCTGCAGTCTAGCTCTCTCTCTCCCTCCCGCTCTTGCTTTCTTCAGATTTTCACTGTAATTAGCACGCTTTACATGAGCCAGGTCAGGGCTGGCAGCTTTCTTTAGAAGTCTGTGTTCTCCAAGCAGGAATAAGGAAATGTTTTTTTCTTCTGGGAATACTGAACCTGATCCTTTGTTTTATTTCAAGGATTATTCTCATGCGCTGAGATGGTGGCCATGCGGAGGGAGGAGCAGAAGCACAGATCCTCTCTGAAGTTGCAGTGACAGAAGCCTGTGTCTGAAAATGCAGTCAGGCTTTCAAGGTTCCCTTTGAGCTTTGATGCAATAGAAAAATCTTCTAGGGATTCTCATCCATGCTGATAGGGGCTGGCTGGGGATGAGAACAGCCTGTTAGTCAGTGTAAAGCTGTTCTGCTGTCACTTACCTCAAAAGCCTGTTTCCTTTAGCATCCGAAAAGCTTCCTTTTGAGCACGCCCAGCAATGGACTGAGAAGAGCAGAGGGTCAGTATTTGGACATGGACAGTCAGTAGCTGTGTTATCTATATCTGTGATGTGATATAGCTGCTATTATTCAAGGGAAGGAGATTTACAAGCTGAAATTCACAATTCTGGTATGGGATTTTAGGAAATACAATGCATTTGTGCTTGCAGAATGTATGTTAAAGGTGCTGTGCTGACCCTTATGCTCAGCATAACAATGCTCAGCAGCACAGGTGACGTCTTGCCAGAGAGAGCTGGATCATTAGTCTGTTAATGTTTCAGGGTGAACATTCAAAGGAAACTGAATCTGTTTGTGATATGAGCACGTGGCCTGGCTTGGCACCAAGGGGAGCCTGCCCCTGGTCCTCTGGGTGCTAGGGATGGATTACATTTCATGGGATCCTGTTGGAAAAAATGGACTCATGGCTTTGGTAGCTGTTGATATTATTTGTGTGAAGCCAGAGTTATATGGAGGTGGGGAATGATTGAGCTAGCTCAATAGAGAGCTAGCTTTCTATGCAAGACTTTTATTGAATGTGTTTGCAAGAATAAGTGATGTTTCTGCTCACAATGTATGCCAAGTGTAGATTAATGCTCAGTGAAGGCTCTGAGAAACCCAGAATTGGGCAAGAAAGAGAAGAGATCAAATTGATAAGAGTACAAGACATGCTCTGTGTAGGAAGAAGCTATTGGAAGGTGAGAACCTGGGAAGGATGAATCCTGGGACGGTTTGGGGCAGAACGGGAGCGGTCAGACCTCCATTTGCAATGAGACACAGAGGGTATTTTTCAAGGAACTTGTCATAGCACATGAGATTTCTCCCTTTTTAAAGCACTACTGCAGAATAATGGCTCCCTTGAATAGCGTGTTGGGGTCTATTTCTTGGGAATTTCATCCGAGCTCTGGGATAAAAAGGATTGGGCAGCTTGAGAGACTGGTAGAAGGGAAGGACTTGTAGGATATCATGGTTTTGGAGTCACTCGTGAAAGCACAGTGAGGTAGGCTAACAGCTTTCCTGGGACCGTTAATGAGAGTAGAGGAAAAAGCCTGCGGAAGGGCAGTGTGCTGAGAGTTGTAAGAAGCAAACCTTAGTGATGAATGACAGGGAGGAGCAGTGAGAGCTCAATTGTTTGAGTCACTTCCAACAACCAGAGGAGGACTCCAAAGTTCAGATCTCACCCTGCGTGGCTTAAGGCGTGGATAGAACACTCACACCTTCAGATGCTCAGCAGCCTTGCTCAGGGGCCTGGTGCTGCCCTGCTGCTTTTGGGGAGGGCAGCAGGACGCGGTGCTGACCGCGCTGTTTTTGAGTTTGGCACTGATCTTCCTTTCTCCCACTTGTTTCACTTTTCTCTCATTTTGGCAGTGGTGGTCCCTTCAGCTCCTGTAGAATGACTGGTGGCTTTCCCTGGAATGTGAGTCATCCTCTAGGGAATTCCTGAAGCAGTGAGTCAGGTTATTGGGAAAACTTTGCCCACTAGCGTGAAATAGGAAGCTAGAGTGCCTGTGGTATCGTAGAAAGGCAGTCCTTTTCAGTGTGGCTGGAGTTGTCCTTCCTTCCCAAAGGCAGTCACTTCAAGATGAGCTGCAGCAGGGAAACATCACTGAATTTATTTATTTTCACCTTGAAACATGCTGCTCCTGATTTTTCCTCCTATTTTAGAAGGTGGCTGGTCTGATAAATGTTCTAGATGAATGGAAGATATGAATTTGTCAGGATTTTAGTGAAAAATAGCTTGGTTAAAGAAACAAGGCTGGCAGATAGACATCACTCAATTGCACCTGATATATTCCTTTGCCATTCACCACTTCACCTCACCGTGGCTGCATTAACCCAGCTCTGGTTGTTTTTCCAATGTGTAAATTAATAGGTGTGTCCTTTGCAGCCATGAATTAATGAATTCTGAATACAGCCATGGCAACAGAACCCAAAGAACTTCAGTCCCCAATGTTGGTTGGCTCCAGGAAAAATTAACTATTGTAATTTATATGCTGGCATGGTTTGGCCATGGTTGTGCTTGCTTTGCCTGCAGATGCCAGATTTGGGGTGCCTGGCCTTTCAGCAGACCTGTGTTGGCTCTTCCTAGTAATAACTTCCAGCATTCTTTTCTTCCCCATTGAAGCCAAGCTTTTCTTGTCACTGGTTGCTTGCTATTAAACATTAGTAGGCTTTATTACTCTGTAGAACAGTGAGTTCTATTTGAAATACAAAATTAGTTTCACTTTTCAATACTTTTTTTTTTTCCCCTAGCAACTTGGTCATTATTTTTGCTCAAGCTTGGAATCGCAGAAAGCTCAGATTGTGGGCTTTGCTAGCACAGATGTAGGTGGTTGCAGATATGTCGCCATTGATGCACCAATTGGGTGTTGTTTTTAACTCAATTAATGTCAGCAGCCTCGGATCGTGCTCTTTCTCCACTCCTAGGCTTTCAGTAGAGTGGCTCATTTTTAGGTAAGGCTGTCTGTTGACTTCTGCCATTTCTTGACCCCTTATGAAGACTTAATTTTCTGACAGGTCTGAAGTTTGGAGATTAACTGTGTTGCTACTGACGTGATGAGGAAGAACCTTGGTGATACTGGGGCCGTAGGGTGAGGTTGTTCTCGCCTCGTTCTCCCTCAGGGGAGCCTGGGGGCTGTGGTCACAGGAACGGCTCTGAACCAGCACCAGAACTGGAGGGTATGTCTTCCCAAATAGAGGATTTCTTTGCTATATCTTGAGTTTGAGGATCCCTCATCCTGCTTTTAACTGCTGGTTGTAAAGCTGTGAACACTACTGTGAAAAATAGTGCTTTGTTGGCATTTAAACTGAAAACAGTAAGAGTTGAGAAAATTCTTTGTTTCTACGGAAAAGCATCCACACAGTGGGCACGAAAACACCAAGTACTTGTGCTAATTGTTCCACTGTCTCTGTATCTATTTCTCACTAAAAAAATCATTAAGAATATGTGTTCAGGTTGGCCAAGAGTAGCTTTGTTCCTCAAGGCAGGCTGGTGGGGCACTGCCACAGGCTAATGGGGAGAGTTCTACCTGGTTTTACCCTTGCATTACTCCATGGCTGTGTGTGGCTCCATGGAAAGGAGATGGATGGATGCTGCCATGTTTCAGTAGTTGTCGTTTTTCTTAAATGTTTCTCTCTTGTGTTGGGGGGAAAAAAAAAAGTCTTGTAGTTCATAGGATCACAGAATCATGAAGGTTGGAAAAGATCTGTAAGATCATCAAGTCCAACTCATCCCCACTGTGCCACCGACCGTGTTCCTAAGTGCCACATCTCCACACTCCTTGGACACCTCCAGGGATGGCGATTCCACCGCCCGCCTGGGCAGCCTGTGCCAATGCAGTACTGGTCTTCCTCATACCCAACCTGAATCTCCGTGGCCCAGTTTGAGGCCATTACATCCTGTCCACATGCTTGAAAACTTGAACCCTTTGTGTGCTGAGCCCTAAAATATAACCAAGATATGTTAAAAGTAGCATCCCTTTTGAAAATGTATACGTGTGTTTTTAGATCTCAGTCAATGGCTCTTAGTGCCTTGGATTATCAGTGGTGGTATTTCAGTACTGTGGACCATACACCCTTTGTGGTGTGCTGTGTGTGAAATCACCCTACAGGAAAATGACCGTTCTGGAGCAAACCAGGAATGTGATAACAAATCCTCTGCTCTCATGGGCAGATTGGTCTCCTCATGGGAAAAGAGGGACTGTTTCTTAAATGAAACGGAGCAACTGTCTGATACGAAGCTTTATAAATTCCAAGGTGTAAATTGCCAGGCTGTGAGGTTGAAGATGGTGCAGGACTGCTGAGAGCAATTTCTACCTGAGCGAGATGTGTCTGGAGTGAGAGCCTAAAAGGAATGATGTGAGCAAGGAACATGTGCAGCTGGGAAGCATCTTGATGCTTCTGCTGCCCGAGGAAGGGAGCTCTGAAGAAACATTGGGGAGGAAAAAGCACCTGCGTTGGGCCAGATAGCTGCTCTGCTCTTGTTCTCAAAATGCTGTGACCAACACCGCTGCATTTCCAAGGATGCAGTCATGGCAGCATTTATGATGTAAACTGGTGGGCTGTGCAGGTAAGTGCTTGTCCTGTGGATGGATCTGAGAGACCATCTTATATATTTTGAGTGTTTGTGTCCTGGTCTAACCTAATCACGTTAGTTCTGTACCCGTGTCATTGTCACTGTAGTGTGGTGGCCCTCTGGTGAGGGAGCTGTGTCTGAAGTGTGCCAAGCCCCAGGAGGATCTCCGAACCTTTCCTTTCTCAGACCTTGTGGCTTTGTCTCCTGGCTCTAGCATTGCTTCTCACTTTATTTCCTTCTCCTTGGAAAATAGAGCACAAAGGAGAATCGAAATCTGCTGCTGCTTGATAGCGCTCATCCTCTTCTGGTGTACCGTGTAGTTTGTCTTCCTGTTCCAACTTCTTCTACCTCTTGTGTGCCTTGTTGTAAGATGCTCTGAGATCTTCCCATCCAGGGAAGGCACTTGTCAAAGGTGCAGATGTTTTTCTTTCAGCTGTCCACAGCTTATTCCTGCTGTTCTTTGCTAATGGTTGTTAGGGGTAAGTTGCACAGGGGAGTTGTATGGCAACAGATCTTGTTCATGCTGTATGCTGGGTCCTTCAGGAGGTGCTGGAGAAGAGATGTGCTCCCGTGTGTGCAGACAGCCAACACCTGGCCAATTTTGAAACACTTTGCAAGGATGAAACCACATTGTCCACTTCAATCAGCAAGCAAGGAACAATTCCCAGATTGTGAGAATCCAAGCTCAGGAACTGGAAGAGCTCCCTTGAGGCCTTTGAAAAGGGCTGGCCAAGGACCAGTAAAATTTGTTCCAAGTTCTGATTGATGATTTCCATCAAGTACAGTAAGTGCTTATGGAAAGGCGTGCTCAATGGGAACAAGAGGTTTCTGCAAGCTGCAGGGGTGATGACACAAGCCTGTGTTGCTTATGGGGTGTGCTTGTTTGAGCTTCAGGTTGGGGAGAGCTGCTGGGGCTGGAGGTGCTGCTTTTCCAGGGGAAGGGTTTGCATTTTATGAAGCAGCACTCACTGAAGGATCAGGAGCTGTGTGGTTCATCGTGCTGAGTGTCACTTTTGGTCACCTGAAGTTGACAGAAATTGTTATTGTACAATAAAAAATATGTTTTGGCACCTGCAAGAAATACAGAGAGCTTCAAGAGCTCCAATAAGCAGGAGAAGGTGAAGAAGCGCTGGCATGCTTACAAGGGACAGAACGTGGTTCTGCTGATGTGAGGAGACAGGGAAAGTTGTATGGCAATGTGGGAAGCGCTCACAACTGCAATCCTGAGCGGTGGCATTCCAGGTCATGTGCCCAGTGGCATCACATCCTGTGCTTTGCAGGACTGGCAAGTGACCCAGGGGAGGCTGAGCAGCACCAGGACGGGTGGTGGAGGTGGGGATGCAGCACTGTGCATCCAGAGGGCTCACAGGAAGCCGGTGTTGGGCTGTGCCCTGGGTGGCTGTGCGAGCCTGGAGCCGGCCCTGCTGCTGGGGTCAGTGCGGGTGGGCTGCTGTGGTACAGGACCTGCACACAGCCCTTTTCCTTTGGCTGCGTTCAGCTTGTTCTTGTGTACCTTCGTCTGAGGCGAATGTCAGATGTGATGGGATGTTGGATTAGGCTAAATCTCTGAGATTTAGCTGGAATGTTGTCTCGCTGTAGCGTTTTTCTCCCTTGCTCTTTTCTCTAAGGCTTCCCCTACAGACAGCTAATTCTCCCCTTCCCCCACATCCTGTCGGACCCCAGAGCATGTCACAAGGAATTAGCGGCTGAAAAGGCCAGCGGAGGCTGCTCCTCTGGAACAGGCTCTCCTTTCTGAGCCCAGGCCGGCCCCTCTGTGTGCCCGCTTTGTGTCCCGGCCAGCTCCCCTCCCCCCTGGCTATTCAATGCATGCCAGAGCTGAGGCTGAGCCCCGGCACCTTCCCAGCGCTGCTGCCCTGTGCCATCTTTCGGGGCCCAGGGGCTTCCCGCAGAGCCAGAGATGTGCCACAGGAGGAGATGAACCTTCCTTCCCGTCTCCGTGCCGCTGGCAGCGTCGCCCGCTTTCACTCCAGCTCCTTCCCACAATTCACATACAATCTCCTTAGAATAGAGATGATGTCACTTCCTTCTAGAGGGTGCCGGGGTGTGGAATGGGGAGTCACGACCCCCCTGGGCTTGGTGGCTCTGGCAGGATAAATGAGGTGGCTGCCCAGGAGGGAGGGAGGAGTTGCTGTGAGAACGATGCCCAGCACTGTGTGCAGGCAGGCGCTGTGCTGTGCTCCCCTTTGCTGGCTGGGATTTTCAGTGACTGCAAGAAGAATTTGCTGCTCCCTCCCTCACTCATGATGCCCGCCTCTGTGGATCTGCACTTTTCCTGCGACATCCTTACGGGAGAGAAGAATACCAAACGGCTAGACCGCAGGCCATGTAAGATTTCTGCTTCCATCCGTCTCACTCTGAGCTGAGAGCAGAGGCTCTGGGCTCCTTGCATGCAGGGCTTGTGCCTGCATGTGTTTTCCCCCCCTCATTTCAGCACTGGGTCTCCTCGCAGCAGGGTGTAGATTTCAGGGTCTGGGGAATTTTTCACTCTTTGGGGCAATTTTGGGAGCACCACAAGGGATTCTTGGTATTACAGAAGTAGGGTCATTGTTCTCAGAGTTGGCTGCACTCTATCCTTGCACTTTTCTTCCCCTCTCCCTGCTAGAGTCTGATCTTCATCTTCTGGAAATGTAACTCATGAGTTTATTCGCAGGAGGGAGGGTGACTTTTTACGTGGGCATGTAGTGATGGAACAAGGATAAATGTTTTTTAGTTAAAAGAAGGGAGATTCAGGTTGGGTTTGAGGAGTAAATTCTTTACCCAGACAGTGTTGAGGCTCTAACACAGGATGCCCAAAGAAGCTGTGTGTGTCCTATTTCTGGAGGTACTCAAGGCCAGGCTGAATGGTACCCTGTGCAGCCTGATCTGGTGTGGGGGCAACCAGCCCTCAGCAGGGGTTGGGGATGGGTGGACTTTGAGATCTCTTCCAGCCCTATCATTCTGTGGTTCTATGATCTTTAAGGTCCCTTCCAGCCCAACCCATTATATGTTCTTTGATCTTTAAGGTCCTTTCCAACCCAACTATTATATGGTTCTGTGGTCTTGTGATCTGTTGCCCTGGAATGAAGCCAGAATTCTTATAGTGACACCACTGTAGTTTTTTTGTTGTTTAATTTTGTAGGCTTTACAGTCTGAGGCCTTCTGTCATCTCCTTTCTGTTCAAATGGGTGGCAAGGCTTCAGACCTCAATGTTTAGTTTTTGCATAGGCAGTCTTAGGAAGTGAATCATGACTCTTTTTGCAGTGCACGGGTTGCTCAGTTAGCACACAGTGATGAGTGGCAGCCCTGTGCCCATTTCTTGGTGTTGCAGGGTTGTTGGTGGTGAGACTGGGAATTTCCAGATGGCCAGAGGAGCGAGGAGTTTGAAAGCAGAGCTGCAGCATACCGAGTGCTCTGATTATTTTGTGCTAAGGAAATGCTAATCCAAATAATGTTGTAATTTCACATGTGCCGTGTGTGTGGAATGGAGCGTTTCCTTCACCCAAGTGAAGTACGTGCTGAAGTGTCAGCCTGTTTGCTGTGTAAAGGACTGCCGTTTGCAGGACTCAGGCAGGTTTTCAGTGCTTGGTATGGGAACAGATAGGTAGCACAGCAGGTTTTAGGGTGGTCAGCACAGCAGGTAAGGGGAGGGTTACTACATGTGACTGGTGAATGATTTGGTAGGATGAGGATGCTTCCATAACTGCAGCACTTGGTGCTGTGACAGACTGGGCTCCGTCACAAACCCAGCACCTGTGTTACTTTGAGGGTTCGAATGACCTAAGTGTGATCTTGTGATTCGTCCTGGTTTTTACACTTACAGACGTGTGCAAGTTGAGTTTTTGGTGTGGTTTGTGAGGTGTGTGGTGGCTGTGGGCAAACAGGCCGTAGATAAGATAAAGGAAATCAGAAGTTGACAAAACCTCTGCAGATGAGGGTTGAAGTGTGTTGTGCCAGAAATGCAGAAGGGAGATAAGGTGCACTGCAGGGATGCACAGAGCTGGTCTAACCCCAGAAACTCGGGCTGGAGCAGATTGGAGCACGCACAGCAGCTCTGAAACAGTGTGGGAAAGCTGTGCTGGAGGAGGTAGCTGGGTAGCCCTGCAGTCTTGTGACTTCTACCACTGCTGTTTCTTTTTTTAAAAAGGATTTGTGTAGCTTTAGAAACAGGAGCACAAACAAAACGTGGGGAAGAACAGCCAGCCCCTCAATCTTCAACCTTTTTTAATTGTCAGGGCCAGTGTGAGCACAAAGGAGATGTGGAGCTGGCAGGATTCTTCTGCGCAACTTGTGGCTAAGTGAGAGATCACCTGGGAGTTTGCTCCCTCAGCTGTAAGTGCTTTCTGCTGGGAGCCAGTCAATAGCTTCCCCAGATGCTGCTAACTGCTAATGGGGATTTGGCTTGCTGAGCCTCGTGAGGACTGTCAGTGCTGGACACGAGAAGGGGATGGCAGCAGGCATGCCTTTGGAAGGACGTGGTAACGGGACTTTTTTGGGGACTGAGACCGCTGTAACTTGTCCAAAGCAGCTGACCTGTTTCTGACACGTGGTCCTAACAGGATTCCTGTTAATCTCGAGAAGTGGAGCTGAGTGAGTGGCAGTTGTGTGCGGCGAGTTACATACCTGCTTCACCCAACACTTGTCACTCTTCAGACAGCACCTTCCTCTCCTGCACTCTCCTTTTCGAGCGTGCCATGCCTCCCAGTGCTGGGAGGAGGAAGCTCTGCCATCTTGGGTGTCAAGTAGGTTAGCTCAGATGTAGGCCTTCTGCTGACCTGTGGCTGTGGGGCTCTGTCGCAGGGGTGAGGAAGGTCAACAGTGTCTTTGCTTCTTTTCTCTTCTAGGAGGTGAGCATCGTGCCTGCTGACCTTTCTCAGACCCGCTAGCCATGCCAGGGATTGTCGTGTTCCGCCGTCGCTGGTCTGTGGGCAGCGATGACCTCGTTTTGCCAGCAGTCTTCCTCTTCCTCCTGCATACCACCTGGTAAGTGAGAAAGGCAGGGTGATGGTTTGAATTCCTCCATGAAATGCGTGCTGATTCTGCTTCTTGTAGCTGTAATTCTTGTGCTTACATATGCAGCTAAAAGGCTTGTATGGGCATTTTCGACAGCCACCAGCATATTTCCAGCTTCTGGTTGTTTGCATAAGTGCTCTTCTAAGCTCAATTTCCAAAGAGGAAGCCTGGCCCGATCTCCTTGTATCCTCCTATGCTACCCAGGGTTGGAGTTTGGGCTGTGTTACTGTACAGGGCTCAGGAAAAAGCAGTTGAAATAACAAATTCTGGGCATCCTGATCTAGTGAGTGGCAATCAGCCCACGGCAGGGGGTTGAGACTGGATGGGCTGTAAGATCCCTTCTAACCCAAGCCATTCTATGAGTATATGATCCCATGGGATATGTGACTTGGCATCTCTGTGCGTGTCAGGTTTGTGATCCTCTCCGTGGTGCTCTTTGGGCTGGTGTACAACCCCAATGAGACCTGCTCGCTGAACCTGGTGGACCATGGCAGAGGCTACCTAGGCATCCTGCTCAGCTGTATGATCGCAGAGATGGCAATCATCTGGCTCAGCATGCGAGGCAGCATCCTGTACACTGAGCCCCGAGACTCCATGCAGTATGTGCTCTATGTCAGACTGGGTAAGATGCAGCGGCCTGAGGCCTCCTAATGACTCAGCCTCCACACTGCCATCTGCTAGTGCAGAAGACTTCTCTCCCCACACCCTGACAAACACAGCTTCTCAAAGACATCCAGATGGCCACTTGTATGTGATATGCATCTGAATACATCACATATACTGCACCCTGCCATTGCTCTAAGACTCTCATGCAGCGCCCCAAATATCTTTCTAGCAAACCTTTAACTTGTCATCCTTGTTGTGATGCAGGTACATCCTTTTCATCTAACAAAATATGCTCTCCTTCTGTCTTGCAGCTCAGATTTGCCACGGTGAGATGCATCTACACCTCTCTCCCACTCTTTTTTTCAACAAGTTTTCCTATGATACAGGCATATGCCTTTGTAAATCATGGCTGTTCTCACCCTGAGGCCATGTGTATGTCCTTTGCCTGACATATATATACTTAAATCTGCATCTACTTACCTTGAAGCATGCTTGACCTTTTGACTCGCGCATAACGCATCTCTACATCCTGCAATGTGAGTTCTGATACTCTGCCTCCAGGAGCTGGGAGGTAAATAGGTTTGCCACCTGCTCGCTGGTTGCATCTTCTCTCTGAAAGTGCATATGTTTTTTCTTCCTAAAAACATTTCCTGTTTTTCTCATCCGCCAAAAACTGGGTTGGAAAAGAGACTGTTTCTCAGTCCATCAGTCAGGGATTCCATTTTAGCTTGTCGTCCCTCCCCTGGTCCGTTCTCTTCCAGATGCAGAAACTTGATCAGATTTTTCTGTGCTGGGTGAAGACTTCAAGAGAATCTTTCAGAGATAGAATCAACAATTCCATTCCAACAAAGCATACCATGTTTTTGCTGGATTGTTTTCATGCAAAATTTGCTAAAAGATGGGTAACTTTGCTTGAAAACTCTTATCTGGGAGACATTTCCACCTTGGAGTGCTAAAAGCAAATCACTAACATGAATAGCAAACAAGTCTTTCTCTCCAGCTTCCCAGGCACAATGTGATCTCCCTGACAGCTTCAGTAACACTGTTAAAAACAGACTAAATGAGGCAGGGGAGGTAGAGTCCGAGGAATCATCCTGTTCTCTTCCCTCTGTTTAAGATTTGTATTTAAATTGTAACTTGGGTCTTGTACATGTTTATTTCATGGTTGTTTTTTTTTTCTTTTTTTCTTCCCTCTTAATGGCTCTGGTGATTGAATTAGGGATGTGACCTTTTTGTGGGCACAGTCCATGTGATAGCCTGATTTCAACAGAGCAGTGTTAGTGCTTATGAGTCTAAGGTCATAGTTGCAATGGTAGCCCACAAAGGTCTTCTCGATGGTATTGCTACTCCTGTTCCACATCTGGTAGCCTCAGAGGGGAGGTTAGCTAAGGTAGGCAAGCCTAGTGCAGCTCAGCTTCAGAACACTTGAGGAGCTGGGTCCAGCCCTGAGTTCTTTCTCACTGGGTGGCTGCTCAGTTTTCTAGGCTGGGCTCCACCAAAGGCTTGCTATGTGCTACATGCAGGCTGTTTACCTCTGTCTCATTCCCCATCTGTACTTTAGGGTCATACTGTGTAGAGAAGGTGAGGATGGGCACTTCGGAGTGGTGTTTCCCAGGTTTTTTCTTTAGCCGTAGTCAGGTGTGATTTCTTGCTCTCTATCAGGGTAAGATGCAGAACTGAGGAGCCAGTAAGGGCTTCCTTAAAGGCTGCATGTTGGGAATTATTGCAAAAGCTGCAAAGGTCAGAGGTGATGGAAACATTTGTTAAGTGTAGGAAGTAGACTTATTCCTGGGTACACACTGCTATTTATTGTGTATCTTTGAATTAGGCCAGCTTTACTGTAATGGTGATTCTCTTTACCTAAGGAAGTCTTTCCACTGTCGTGGAAGAAGGGACAGCTGTTTGACTGACTCTAATGCAGCCAGGAGCACTTCTAGCTCTGTGTACGTGGTCTGTGTGTCACTTAGGAGAAGTTATTGATAAGGAGACATGTTGGGCCCATTTTCTTGAATATGGGCCCATTCTTGTGGCCTTTTATTCCTTGCAAGAAGATGGAGAAAGGCAGTCACTGATCCTTAGGGAGATGCTGCTACTATTCATTGTGTTCCTTTTGTTTCAGCTATCTTGGTGATTGAGTTTGTGTATGCTATTGTGGGCATCATTTGGCTAACGCAGTACTACACTTCCTGCAATGATATCACCGCAAAGAGTGTCACTTTGGGTATGTATTTGGAATGTGTAGCACAGACATCTCTTGCCTTGGAGAGCTAATTCACTCATGCATGTGGGGATTGACTGTTGGTAGTGAATTGTAGCTGTAAATGCTCTGCTTGTTTCCCTCAAGAATCCAGTGCTCAGAACAGTTGTTCTATTCATTTGCTTGTGCTGCCTGCACTGAGGCAAGAATCCCTGTTCCCATGGAGGGGTCTGGCATGGGGAGTCTGAAAGCCCTGGTTCTCCTTCTGTTCAGAATGGCTTTCCTGTTTTTCTCAAATGGCTTTTGAGAACCCAACCATTCTCCTGGGGGGAGTGATGGGAATGCTGCAGCCCACTGGGTCTTCAGTGAGTCTTTAATGGTCTTCTGCACGAGCGGTCTCCCTGTGGCCGCATAATCTAGCCGTGGTCAGACGCCTTTGCAGAAGATTTCTTTGTGCTGCAGCTGGCTGCAGGAATATTTGGGTTAGCTTCTTCTGTCTGCCCTGTGGCAACAGAGAGGCGTGTGTGTGATGCGCTCAGAGAAGAGCAGGAAACAGCACTGCCAAGACCTGAGGGCAGAGCACGTGACGTATTCCCTTTCTTTGCAGGAATGGTGGTGTGCAACTGGGTTGTCATCCTGAGTGTCTGCATCACCGTCCTGTGCGTCTTCGACCCGACAGGCCGGACCTTTGTCAAACTGCGGGCCACCAAGCGGAGGCAGCGCAACCTGCGGACATACAACCTGCGGTAAAGCACTGCTGGAATGGCTCCCTGC
Organism: Lagopus muta; assembly: GCF_023343835.1. NCBI lineage: Eukaryota > Metazoa > Chordata > Aves > Galliformes > Phasianidae > Lagopus > Lagopus muta. Next base: position 6,664,119 of record NC_064438.1, on the reverse strand, counting down.
TTCCTGCCCTCCTTGGCATTCTCCCTGCCTCGCTTCAGGGAGCGTTCACTTGCAGGTGTTGCTTCCCTTTGGGGAGGGTGATTTTGGAGGAAGGCGGCTCAGGCTGTCAGGTGCTGTGTGTGGGCATCTGTATTTAAAGGAGGCAAAGCAAGGCAGCGCCTGGCTGGATTGTGTGTTAGTCACTGGCTTTGGCAATCCTTCTTAGCCCCTGGAGCCACAGTGCTGATCACAGCAGCCTGTTTGTCCATCCTGTTAGCAGGGTTTGAATTTTGCTTAGGTTGAGCCACCTTTGTCCAAAGCCTTTCTCTTCTTTTGTGTTTATCTGCAAAATATGACCTTTTGGCCTGAAATTTCTTAGATTTGGTCTTGGCCAAGAAACAGACTCTTCTGGGTTGGCAGCTAGATGTTTTAATTAAGAATTGATTGCATCTTTGAGCTAACCAGATGGGGATGTGAAAGCTTTTTTCACCAAGCAAGGCATTTTCCAGCAGCTTTTTCCTGTAGCGGGACAGAACAAGCAGGCTTTGTTTTCTTATGCAGTTTTGACACATGTAACCATAAGTAAGGAATGTAACTCTGTAGGACAGAGGGCATTAGATTTTGAATGCTAAAAAATGAGGCTTTTAAAAAATATCATAGAATCACAGAATGGCCTGGGTTGAAAACAACCACAATGCTCATCCAGTTCCAACCCCCTGCTATGTGCAGGTCACCAACGACAGACCAGGCTGCCCAGAGCCACATCCAGCCTGGCCTTGAATGCCTGCAGGGGTGGGGCATCCACAGCCTCCTTGGGCAACCTGTGCCAGTGTGTCACCACCTTCTGTGTGAAAATATCCTGCAAATTTTGCATTTCTCATTGCAAACGTATACGTGAGGGGTGTTCTGAATATGTGCTATTTCCGTGTCTTGAAGAGGAATCCTTCAGAACCCCTTTTTCTGGAGGGAGGAAAAGTGTCCAGATGCCTGCTTTTTATTGCAGAATACAAGAAGCTTTTCTTTCCTTTTCTAGTATGTTGCTAACCCTACCCTTTAATATTGAGAATTAGTGCCCTGTGAGCCTGATGGCTGCAATTGCTGCATTACAATGAAGACATTCCCAAGCAGATGTGGATGAAAAGCTGGAAGATGGCTCTGGTACCCCACAATAAATCAAAGCTGTTTGGCTTAATTCACATTTTTTCTTTTTGATGGAAGGCTGAGCCACAGGTTGCGAAGTTCTTTTTGCTAGGAAGTTTAAAGTGAGATACAACAGAACACCAAAAATGATCTCCCCTGGAAGTTTTGAGACCCCAGACAATTGAGTGAAGGTATTTGCCCTTGGGCCATGGCCAGGCTTTTTCTTCCAGGCCTGTAACGTTTTCAGAGAGCTTTTTCCTGCTGCTTCCAGATTTCTGCTGTAGGAAGGGAGTGTTAACAGATGTTAACTAGCAAAATGCTGTGGGCTGTAACGTGGAAGAGAAACATGAAATAATCCTACGTGGTTGCTACTAAACCTATTGCTTCCAAACAGTATAGTTTGAAATTAGCCACTTGCTTGAAGCAATCCTTTCCAGGGAGTTCTGAAATTCTCTGCCTGCTTCTGGATTATGATTCTGCAAGATGCTGAGGGCCTGTTGTTCCTCTTGCATCCCTTGGTCAGCAGTGATAAAAGCCTGCTGAGCTATAGCATTAATTTGGCATTTGTATCCCCTTAATCTGAGCTGTATTTCCTGTCTCAAATCATGAAAGAACTCGATTTGGTTGTCACATTTAGGGGATGTGAACCTTCAGCTTCCTTTTTGTGGTTCTCTGCTGTAGCTATTGGACTGTGGTTTTCTTTTATCTGTGGCTTCTTGATGTGTGTGGGCTTTTATGTTCTTGCAGTATGAACAAAATAAATCAAACTGAAACAAATGGCTCAATTAATTGCGCTGAGACTTTTCTAAAAAAACTTGTTGTAGGACTCATCCAAAACATGTGGAAGTTCAGTGTTTGGAAGAAGGAATTTGGGAGAAGTCAGAGAGAAAATAGCTCAGAGTACGCTTGCTTGTCCAGCCCCCGCAGCGAAGTTGTGAAGTTCTTTGCATTGCTGCACGAGCTTTCTGGCATTTGGTGGAGCAAACAGAGCATTGCCAGCTCCATCTTAGGTCCCTCATATTCCTCTTTCACTTTTGGAATCTTCCTTGGAGGTTGTGGGTATTTGTTTTAAAATGCTCAGCCATGAAGCCCTGCAAAATCTCCTCTTTCTGTTGTCGGCAAGTATTTGCTTACCAGCAGCTTTTTCTTCCAGGTGCAACCAACTCTCTGTGCTTGGGCTCTTCATGGCAGAAAAACAGAAGCTGTTTTTTTTTTTATTGAACTGACCTATGTTACGTTGCTCTGCATTCATGTGACGGCAACCCTGCATTGCAAGAACTGTGGACCTTATCCTTATGCAGGCAGCATGGCTTTCTGAGGGGGGGGGAAGTCAACTAATTCCTTAACACTGAGCCTGTCTTGATCTCAGGTTTGTTCTGCAGGAATGCTAGTTAAGCTTAATGGACTGTCACTCTGAAAGTGTAGTAACTAGGGCAAGTTCACAGCAGTGGAATGAACTCAGCAATAGCTTATTTTAAATAGGGTTGTCCAATTAGCTAAATTTGAAGCTGAAATTGAAATGTCATATAAACCAAATGTGGGTTGAGTGAAGCCTTCTGTATTCAGGCTTTTTTTAACCTTTTCTAAATTGAAGGAGAACCTTTAGCTTTCTTCCCCACTTTTGGTTTCAAGTTATGCACCATAGTCACAGAATGGAAATTTTTTCAGTTCTGTAACTGGTACATATCATAAAAATATTTTTCCAAGTAAGCTATTTATTGGAAAAAATTGCACAGCTCTTAGTGCTAGTGCTCAGTCTTTGTTTTTTTGTAAACCTTGCTTTCTTTTCTGCAGACACCGCCTGGAGGAAGGGCAGGCCAGCAGCTGGACACGCCGCCTCAAGGTTTTTCTTTGCTGCACACGGACAAAGGACTCTCAGTCGGTAGGTACCAAGAAGCTGCTGGCAGGGAGCAAGCTCTGTGTGTGGCCAGTGATACGTAGGACTCAGCAGAGCGGAGCAATGTGGGATTCCTGCTATCAAACCTGGACGTGCCTCATTGCTCTTATGAGCGTTCTGAGATGTGGAGCCTCGAGGAGTCCAGTGAGCCTTGACAGCAGTGCTTGCAAGGGCTGACATTGTCCTCCAGCAAGCTGAGCCACCCCTCAGGATGAACAGACTTTTGCTCTATGCTGGTTCCTTTTCCTTCCTCTCAGCATGAGTAGGGCAAATTAAAGCCTGTATTTCTGCAGGAGCTTATCTAGGTATCCTATGCAGAAATAGAATTATAGAATCATAGAATGGCCTGGGTTGCAAAGGACCACAGCGATCATCCAGTTTCAACCCCCTGCTGTGTGCAGGGCCACCAACCAGCAGAGCAGGCTGCCCAGAGCCACATCCAGCCTGGCCTTGAATGCCTGCAGGGATGGGGCATCCACAGCCTCCTTGGGCAACCTGTTCCAGTGCATCACCAGCCTCTGAAGAAGCTGATATTCTCTTTAGATGCAGATGTAACATTGCTGGGGAGGACAGTTGACTTTCAAAACAGCCATTCTTAACCTTCCAGTTTTAAATATTATGGATTTCTCTCTGAGACAGATAACAGCTCTAAAGAGTGGTATTGTCAATTTCAAGCTTGCCTTCAGAAGCTGCTCTTTACTTTGCTATTACAGCAAGCTGACTAATTTTAAGTGACGATACAAGTGGAAAAAGTATATTTTTCATCAATTTAGGTTCACCATTTAACAGCAATTTGTGTGATCAGTTTCAGTTTTCCTTTACTTAGTCAGTTTATCCTATTAGTTTGAGTCAGTCTTATGCCTAAGAAGGAGAGAGACTTTGAAAATGGAAAAATATAAACCTGCCAGAATCAGCAACAAGAATACTCCTGGGTACTGACAGGCTTTATTCGAGATGCTAGCAGAGCCTGCTATTGAGTCTGTGGATTCAGATGAAGATTGAAGTTTTCACGTGCTACAGTTGGGATTGTTCCTTTGCAGAAACAGTGCAGGGTAAGGAGTTGATTTCACTTCCCAAACGATAGCAGCCCATTCATTCCTACTGAAAGTGGTGGGAGCAGGATTTCATGTTCTAGTGATATTCAGCAGGAGTCTTAATAACCTGGTAGAGGTGAACACTGAGGTGGAGGATTGTGCTGACAGCATTAATATTAAAGTTGCTCAGAATTATGAGTAATTGAGAGCTCCTTAAGGACCAAACAGAACCGGGGAGCTGTTATCAATGAGAGACGAAAGTCGTAATAGCAAAGGATGAAGCAGTGCATGCACATCTGAAGAAACAAATTACTTGCATACACTGATAGGCTGTGAATTAGTTACAACCTCTCAGGAAAAGAGCGAGGAGTTATCAAGGACACCTCAACAAAGACATCAGTGCACAGCAGTGGCCAAAAAAAACCTTCAGAAAAACATGGAAGGACGTAGAAAGTGACAGAAAACATCAAGGGACTGACTGCATCAATGATCTCCTCACTAAATATAGTTTGGTCTGCTGAAAGGTGCAGGAGAAAAAGGAGCATATTGGAGGGGCTATGAACTTGTATAGGAAGAGAAATGAGTCTGGGATTTTAACCTCAGAAGGAAGAAGTGCAGTGAGATGAAAGCTGTGTAAAAATAATGGAGAGACAGGTGAAGGCTACCCGAACATGTGTTCATCACATATGGCAACCAGTATGACTTAAACACGAAGGCTTGTGGGTGAGCACGTTGTTATCCTCGGGGTGCAGTTGTTGTCGTAGCCCTCCTACAGAAATCCAGCCATGCGTTGTGGCACTGCATGCTGGATGAAATGCAGCCCCAAGCCGCTGGCCTGCTCTGGAGGCACAGCCCAGCCCTGCCAACTTTCACAGATCATCTTCTAGAGCTGGTTAGGAAAATCCATCTGGAAAATGGCAACGAGATGAGCTGTGTGCTGTGGCAGCTCAAACAGCAGCATTTCCTTGGAGGCTGCATTCTGCCCATCAGCAGAAATACCTTGGGGTGCACTGCCTTTGTTTGCACCCGGCTGCCCCGTCACATCACTCTGCCATATCCCAGAGCTCTGAGAGGCATTGAGTGCCTTGGTTCCCAAAAGCAGTATTCAGGAATGCTGTTGAGGAACAGCAGTATTCAGGAATGCAAAATACTTCACATTATGTGAACTTTTTTTTTTTTTTCCCGAGCAGTGAAATGAAAAATTCTGTAGTGCCTGTTGGTTTCTACTTCTATTTCTAGTTCAGGATAAAAGCAGATACCAGAGTCTTCAAATTCCTTGTGCTGTTGAATTTCCACTTTAAATTCAGCTTGAGTGATTTCCAGGCTCTTTTCTTTGAAGGAACAAGCTCTGACTTTGTGTGTCCTGGCATGACAGTGTGTGGAATGAATGCGTATGTAATGGATCAGAAATGAATCCATTGCTGCCTCTCCCAGGCTTCATGGGGAAAAAAAAGTGTTCTAGCAGGGGATGATTGTCCTCTGAGCTGGAAAATAGAATTCTGCAGAGTGAATGTGGCACCAGAGCAAGAATCTGTTCCTGTGGGTCTGGAGCAATGTCTGCAGCTCTAAGTCTGCTGGCTGTGCCAGCCCCAGAGCCTCCAGGGCTTGTCACAGAGACCGACTGCAGTCAATCCTGCAACATCCCATCAAGCCCACCATCAGCAACTCTTCTTTCAGAACAAAGCATACACTGAACTTTTGTTCTGGGCTTTTACTGTGAACAGAGTATTAGGAGGTGGTAGTGTTACTTTGGGTTAGTGTTGTTTGCCTTTTAATTTGAGGCCATTCGCATTTCTTGTGTACTTGTAGGAAGGATTTATTGGGTCAGCATTTTGTGGACAGTGTGATTGTAAAGTTGGAAAGGCTGATGGGAATCCGTTTGCTCTTCAGGTGCACAGCTGGTATGGAAACCTGTGCAGTGGGCACCCGAAACCCCGTTCTTGAGCATGATGTAACTTACTTTAGGCAAGTGAAAAATGGTAAAAGGTAATCGTGCACTCCAGGACTTTGCAGAGAACAGAAGAATGTAGGTCATTTCCTGCAAGCCTGCTGGGGGAGAAGGAATTTGCTTTCTGATCTGTCAAAGAGATGGAGAGATTCTGCCCTGAAGACCAGCCCAAGTGAACAGCCCAGGCTTTCTACAGATGGGACTGTAGCTGCGTGGCATTAGTGTTGAATAAAGGTTATGAAAATATTGCTAAGAATTCAGGTTTAGTCTGATAGATCTTGGTAGGAAAAGTTAACAATGGCAGCACTTGAAATATTGATCACCTGTGTGCTATAGCTTTTGCTCAATCCCACTCTTTGTTGGTTCAGCCTCCGGGTCACCCCAGTCTTTGAGCTCTCTATTGTGAGCAGTGACCCAACATGTTGTCTCACAGTCCAGCCACTTCCAGCCTTCCAAAGCGTTCTCACTTCAGGCCCTATGTGTTTTGGTTTTTTTTGTTGGCTTTTTTTTTGTGTGGTATGGAGCCAAAAGGGAAATAACGTTTCTCCTCACAGTCTGTGTCACTCTGCTTTAAAGCTTTAGATGATTTTCTAAGGTCGTTTCCAATTCTGTCCCTTCTTCTGCAATGTCTTCGTTTAGGGGATTGGTCACTTTCCCCGCTGGGAACTCTCTGTTCAGTAACTTGGAATTGATGAACTTAGTGGTCTTTTCCAACCTTAATGATTCTATGGTTCGATGACTCGGATCTGTTTTCAGAGGTTGTTCTTTTCAGGCCCTTTTGCTTGGGTGTGCTCCAGGACAGACTTGGAAAAGCTTGCTAACTTGCTCAGCTCTTTCAGGACCTGGAGCTCTGATGCATAACACGTGCTTGTTGTACTTTAACTCTTTGAAATCATGTAGTAAACAGCACAGTGGTGAGCAGTGAGTGGTACAGAGGCTGTTCTCTGACAGCTTGCAGAAGTCTCTCGCTTTCTCCGTAATGTGCCCAGGATGGTGAGGTCTGACTTAAGTATGGAAATAACTCCAGGGGAAATAACTCCAGGACAGAGTTACAGAACTGAAGAGGCTATTAAATAAGATATATTTGGTGCATTTTTCCTGAATAGCCTTTGTTCAAATGAAATTGCTTTTGAGGAGAAAGGCTGACTGTAGGGTGACACTGGATGGGGATCTTTTTGGTTCTCGGCTTACTTCCTCTGTCTTACTTACACTGAAAACATTGTCCTTCCCTGCCTTTGTATATGCATTCCATGTCCTGATGCTTAGGTGGTCAGCTTATCTGCACAGCAGACTGCATAGTGCAAATGCAGTCTCAGCTGAGACTACGCGTGTGACATTCATAGAGTCACAGAATGGCCTGGGTTGAAAAGGACCACAACGATCATCTAGTTTCAACCCCCCTGCTATGTGCAGGGTCACCAACCACCAGAGCAGGCTGCCTACTTTTTATAGTCAGAGGTATTAATAATGATTAGACCAGATGTGGTGTACCCAGAAGGAATCCTGTGGATGTTTGGGGCTACAGAATTGGGGCCATTGCTGCCGCACCGGCTCTTGTTCTGTGTCCTGTTCTGAGGCTCCCCACACTCAAACTCCTCTTCCTAAAGCTTTTCTCTGTGGGTTTTGCAGGATGCCTACTCTGAAATCGCCTACCTTTTCGCCGAGTTCTTCCGAGACCTTGACATCGTCCCATCTGACATCATTGCAGGCCTGGTTCTTCTGCGCCAACGGCAGCGGGCAAAGCGCAACGCCGTGCTGGATGAGGTGGGTGGAAACTTGCTGCCTTTTCTAGTTAGGTGATGCATACAGATTTAAATCTTGACCCTAGACAGGCAATTGGAGGCAGTTTCTTTAAAGTTAATAGGAAGAGTGGAGAGAAGACTCCAGCATCTGGGCAGAACTTCAGAGGCAACCTGAGGGGAAAAAAAAGCCCTGAATTCCCAAACTATTCTGCCATTGGGATTTGCGGATTCCTAAGTGAACAGAGAAGTTGTACTTATTTTCTCCAGAGGTGGGGTTCAGACGGTGTTGGATCAGGTGGAAATCAGAACAGCAGAATTGGAACCAATACAGGGATTGCTCAAGATGTTTGCAAGCTGTCCTGCCCCAGGTTACCCAGTTCTTTGTTTCTTATGCATGGATTTTTTGTCCTGGTGTCACAGAGAATATTTTCTTGTTTGTGACTTACAGGCAAACAATGACATTTTAGCTTTTCTGTCTGGGATGCCAGTGACCAGGAACACAAAGTATCTGGATCTGAAAAATGCGGTAAGTCGCTGGACTGTGATCTTGCAAACTCACATGCTTCTTTATGTAGCCTGCTTTCTTTTTTCTAAATGATTTCTTTTCTGCTTTTCTGGAATAATCAAAGAGATTAAGAATGGTACAATCAAATAACAATACTTGTTCTTCAGGAGGCTTTGTTGTCTTTGGATCACTTTTAAAGCATTATCTGTCTGTCCTCCACTTTGTGGGAAGTAGTATTTCCACTCTGATGCTGAAAGACAGTGTGAGATTTCTTACAAGTCAGAGGTACGAGTTGAGTGCTGCAGCCAGGAATGTTGTGCAGAGTTCTATGTAATGGTACCACCAGCTGGGCTTCATCTTGGTGAGGGCAGGGAGCTGCCTCGAGTGAGATGGAGCCTTTTTCCTTGGGCTGCTTCTGTCAGCAGTTCTCAGGATGGAGACAGCTGCAGTCTGTTCTATGTAAATTAAGCTTGGCTTTTCTTTTGTAATGGTGCTGTTGCAGCCCTTCACTGGGCAAGCTATATTCACCCCTCTTGATCAGATGATATTCTTGCAAGAGAGGAAAGACCGACCCAATCCCAGCACCTCTGATTAAGCAATTCTGTGATCAGCCTGCTTGCAGCTGTGCTGTGCTGCTCTGCACCTAATGCTAACTTCCTGCTTATGTTCAGGCTATCTCTTTCTGCATAGGTATGTGGGGAGAGAGGTCTGCACAGCATATAGGAGACAGCCCTGGGGCATTTGGCCCCAGCCTGGCTTTTATGGTCCTCTCTGTGCATCTTCCTTATGGCTTGTGCCCATTTGGAAGCAGCATCTTTACAGAGCTCATCTTCTTGTACTTGGTACTAGTTTCTCCCTCCCCAGTTAGGGTTGGGTGGGGCAAAATACACAGAGGTTGGCCTTTCTTTGCAGCAGAGTGTTTGTTACATAGGGAAGAATGGCTGTAGAACTAACTTCAAGCTTTGTTAAGCATCTAGTAAGTCCTCTCTAATCACATAAATGTGCAGTCATACTGGGTGGGGAGGGAAGGAGAGGATCTTACTGAGCATAATCACAGTGCTCTCCTGCAGTCACCTGGAAATGCTGACAGTGTTTGCTGTCCCAGTGCTGGTAGAGAGAATGCTGATGTTCAGGGAGAAGGGTGCAGTCTCTAACTACAGTAGAAAAAGGGGAACAGGAGGAAATTGACATATGAAGAGAATAAGGCCTTTAGTGAGTCTCTTGTTTCTTTCAGCAAGAGATGCAGCGATACAAAGAGGTGTGTTACTACATGCTGTTTGCCCTGGCTGCCTATGGCTGGCCCATATACCTGATGAGGAAGCCCACATGTGGACTCTGTCACCTGGCCAGATCCTGCTCGTGAGTGGCCGTCCTGCCTATCGCTCTGCCTTCTCTCCTTCCCTCTTCCTTTCTATTTTTCCCTGGTTTAGAATCCTTTCTTCAGTCTGCTTTCTCTGTCACTTTTCAGTTACTTCTTATTTTTTTCCTCTTCTGCTTTTTTCTCTTTTCCTACACTTTCCATCTCTCGGTAACTTCATTCTCACATCCTTCTCTTCATTCTTTCTTACAGTTACTTATCTGCTTACCCTGTTAAATAAACCACTGTCATATTCTGTCCTCTCTGGTGCACTAAGGATCATGCCAGTCCTTTGTTTGGTTTGGATAACCAGTGGAGAGAACTCATCTGGCACAAGAGTGCTTTCACACCGAGTCAAAATAGCTGTCTCAGAATGCAGAAAGCAGATTTATCAGCAAGCCCAGTTAGGCAGAGAATTGACATTTGGGTCTTTATTAAAGCCTCAATGAGACTTGGCCAGAGTTTGTGCTGTGTTCTCTCTGACTAATTGTTTTTTGATTGCCATGCTGTATACTGCTCACTTCAAGGCAGCAATGCTGTAGTTCACTTCAGGCTTGCATGTTAAATGTTAGCTTTTTAGCTTCTATAATGCTGTCATTGGATTATCTTCAGAGTTGAGCTTTTTGCCCTTAAAGAAGTAAATTTCTTCTTCAAACCTGCTAGGAGGAATGTCCTTCTGAGTCACTTTGAAGTGTATCATAAGGAAAAGAAAGGAAGAAAGAGTTTGTGCTTGCATTGTAGTTCTGGGATGATTCTAGACCTGCTTTGCTACTTGCTATAAGTAGATCTAATAAATGCTAGTTGCGTGTTGAAGCGGTGTAGGATTGTGCATCTCCTGAGGAGAGATCCCTTGGAGACTGGCTGCACTGTAGCTCTCTCTGGTGCTCAGAAGGAAAACTACATCTGATCCTCGTGCCGCTTTTGATGTGGAAATAGGAGTTGTGTGCTGTTTTGTGCAAGAGCTGCAGCAAATGAGGGAGATGACTGCTGTCAGGATGACACGAGTGTGGCTTGCAGGTTTTCTCTTCCTTTCCCTTACCTCGCTCCAGGCGTCCCACTTTAAAATCTGTCTTTTCCACGTTCCTCTTCTTTCCTCAAGGCTGTAATTTTTCTCTTCTGCAGGTGTTGCTGTCTCTGTCCCTCACGTCCCCGCTATGCACCCAGTGTCACCATTGAAGAGGATAATTGCTGTGGCTGCAATGCCATTGCCATCCGGCGCCACTTCTTGGATGAGAACATGACCTCGGTGGACATTGTTTACACTTCTTGCCACGATGCGGTACGCAAAGTCTGCAGCCCCTTCCTGTGTGCGGCGTGCTCCCAAGGCCCCTCCCAGTGGGACTCGCATGCTTCCAGCTCTAGTGGTACAACACAGGAAAACGTGATGTTTTTTCTGACCCTAGACTTTATCTCTCTGCCAAGAATTTCTGTCCCTTGGACAGAAATATTTGGCCCCCCTCAGAAGCAAATGTTAAGCTGCTGTGCTTTCCCCGAGCAGGAGAATATGTGAAGGAGGATGTCTCATCAGAGTGTTACAGCAGTGCATCTCTTCTAGGTTTATGAAACTCCTTTTTACGTGGCTGTGGACCATGAGAAGAAGAAGGTGGTCATTAGTATCCGAGGAACTCTGTCTCCAAAAGTAAGTGCATTGTGCAGTGGCCTCACACACCCTTGGCCACCCTAGCAAACTTTTAGGATAGCCTGAGATTTTCCTGGCTGGCTGTTGGTGTTTGATTTATCTGAAGCACAGCGACTCCTTTCTTCAGGATGCCCTGACTGACTTGACTGGGGACGCAGAGCGCCTTCCAGTTGAGGGTCACCATGGAACCTGGCTGGGACATAAGGTATGTAAAGAAACGTGTATTGTTTTGAGGTTTTGACTTTTAGTTATAGGCAAAACAGGAACAAAAAAACAGCCTAAACTGCTTGAGTTGTGAAGAGTGTTTTACAACGGCAGTGAAATGACTATGAGATGTAGAAACAAATAAGTCCTGAAATCGTAACAGTTAAAATCATTCTGTTAAAAAAGAAAAAAGAAAAAAAAAGAAAATTACAGCATGCAAGTAGTAAAAAGCGAGCTGCAAAAAGGGATCTGTGGGGACCTAGAACGAAATTGTCAGTGTCATTGAAATTACTTTCTCTTCCAACGAACGACCTTTTGAGAATTTGCAATCAAACCCTGACAGTGTCTTTACAATTCTGTTGCAATGGGACATTCATTGCACCTCGCAAGCAGACATTGGCAGGGCTTGCATCTGTGTAATTAGACTGATGCCACGTGTCTGTGTTAGTGAGCAGGACTGGGCTGACTAAACCAATTCAGCAGAGAGCTTACCTTTGCCCCACTCCAGCAAAGTAATGGCACGCATGCTGAGTTTTAAGATTAGCAGGAGGTTGGCAGCCTCTCAAGGTGTAATGCCAGACTGGGAAAGGCAAATCCAAACTGGTGATTGCGTTTGTCGAAAGGATTGTGGTAGCTGCTGGGAAATGCTGCTGCTCAGGGAATGCTGTGGGTGATTTGGTCAGGGTCCCTTCGGGGCAGGACATGGAGCTCGTAACTCCTGAGGGCTCCTGCTTTGTTCACAGTGTCCTTCCAGATGGCCTGCGTGATGCTCTTTGGCGCTGTGCTTTATCAAGCGAAGCATTAGAGGCTGATAGCTGCGTCCTCAGATGCTCAGCTGGGTATGGGCCTGAAAAAGGAGCAGTTACCTGAAAGTGCTGTTGGGACAGCAAGGATTTTATTTCAGACTCTCAGGATGGGGCTTTTTGAAAACAGTACTTTGTACTTCTTCTTTCGCAAATGAGTATTTCTTTCATTTCCCCCAAATGGGAAAGTGAATCAGTGTCGTGGTTACACAAGGCGTTGTATAGAAACAGAGATAAATGAGGAAGTGATGTGTCACTTAGTTAATATCGAGGTATCTGAGTCTTTACTTCTCATCTAACGTTTCTGAAGTGTTTTGTCTGCTGTCAAAGGTAATGTCACTTGGTTTTGTGCTCCTTCATCTGATTCAGAATGCCTTTGCAGAACCGTTGTGATAAGCAGTTTGTATAAACCAAAGGGAAGCAAGGGGCATTTGTTCTATTTCGAATCTGCAGAAAAGCTACTAATAGATACCTGTAGGAGTTGGATTCTTCTCTTGATCCTGTGGAAATGTTAATGTGCCAGTAACTTATATGAAACATCAGATCATTCCCTCTATTTTGCACTGGATTTTTATTTGCCTTTTGCATTATGTCTTTTTCTGTTGTTACAAGTGCAGAAATACTGCTTTATCTGAAATTATTATAAATATAAATCTTTAGACAATAATGCACTGTTGATTCCTGAGGGAAGCCAAGAGAAATAATAGAATTTTGAGATGCAGGTCCTGATGCATTTTTAATGTCCACAAGTCAACTTTAATACAAAAGCAGATGAAGTACCTTGCTAACACATTTAATTTGTAGAAAAGCACTGGGCTGTTTGGGAGCTTCCTGTTAGTTGCTTGGCTTCTGTTCTTTTCCTTGCTGATGCTACCCAGCAGGCTGGGATGCCCTGTTATCTCCACCACAAGCCATGCTGCTTCATGTGGTGCCTATCAGACATCTGAGAAATGAAAACTCTTGATGTTTGCGTGAGCCTTCCTGTTGCTCCACTGGGACCACAGCTGGAAGTGTTTGATTGTTTGGGTTGCTGTACATGCCACAGCTGAAGTTTGAGAGGTTTCTGAGCTATTTTGGGCCAGCTGTGGGTAAGGTTTGTGGGTTGGTGTGTTTAAAAAAAAAAAAGGAAAATAGGAGATTGTCGCAGCTTGGAGTGGAAATTAACCACAGCAAAATCTTCACTGCTTGAGGTAAAATACAATGATTTTATAATGGACTTCATTTAAAAATAATTGTAAGTGAGGGGCATGAATCCATGCTGAATTCTGTTAGCCTGCAGAGGACAAAACTCCACAGGTGATGATTTTATGGAGGTTTGGTCGCTGGTGTTCAGCCAGCCAAAATGACAGTGAATGGCTGTGCGGGAGGAAGCCCTGAACGCTCAGCTGTGCCAGCAATCCTCACCTGTATGTCAAAGCAGTCAGCAACAGCAGAACTTTCTTTTCTACCACAGGGATACCCTCTTTTGTGGGTTTTCCCATCTTGTGGAGCAGTTTCTTGCCTTCAGGCTGCAAAGCAATACAGAATATTTCTGCCTTCCTTCTCCTAGATGTTTGGTCCATTTGGATATTTATACATGGGGTTTGAAAGTTAAGCCCAGGTGATTTTTTTTCTTATGAAACTCATGAATCCTAAATATGACTCTGTGGGGATAAGCCTCGTTCCATAATATTGACATCACTGTATTAGAACATCCAGTAATCATTGAAAATACAGCTCTAAGACTGACGGTTGGACCATTAGTAAAATCACTATGGAGGTAGATATGCTTTTTAAAAACAGGATCCTAAGTTCTTGTTAGAAATTCATACAAGTCGCCTGCCATTCACTCCTCGTTAGAATCAGAAATGGAGACTCTTTTGAATGCAGCTGAAGCTGGCTAGCTGCTGGGAGCTGAACACAGGCCTGAAATACCATGGCATCTGCTTGTTTGATAATGACAGGGACTTTTTAAGTTCAGCAGAATTACCTGTGTTCCTTTTCTTCACTGGGCAGATTGGTGTTTGATATCAAAGGCTTTGAAAATTCCCCATTTCTTTGCTTTCTGAAGGAGGCCATGCATTCTTTTCTGCCTTTGTGATTAAACAGCGCTCAATAAAATTCACTTTGTACTTAAACTGTTTGCAGGTAGGGGTGTGATGGAAAATAGCAGAGGAGATGGTCTTCTCTGGTTTTTGGCCAGCCCAGGCAGTGCGCATTATGCAAGGGCTGCAATCACCAAATGATAATTAGCAGTATCTCTGTATTTGTTTACCCTGAGCTACATCACCATTTTTAGCCTTGGCAGTTCAGGCTTGTTCACCTCTGAATATTAACTGTAATAAAAGCATAACCAAGAATTTATGCAACAGACCAAACTGCATCTCTCTTGCACAGAGTGAGACAAACCCTGAGTGGAGCAATCAGCTGGGAGAGTGGATAGATGGTTAGAACCAGGCCATCCATTTGTTTCCCATCTCCCAGCATTCCTTAGCTTCTAGGGAATAAAAACCTTTAAAAAATAAAATTCCATTAACGTCCTCGGTCAGCTGAATTCACTTAATAGTTGCTGACACCTCCAGTCATCAGCAGCTTTCCCACACAGATAGAACTGCCACTTTTTCCCTGCCTGGGTGTTTGTGCTGTCTCCCTGAACCTTTTTGGCTAGCTTTCCTTTGCAGATTTAAATGCAAGAGTGCAGCTCTGGGATTAAGAAGTTCACTTCTGCTGCTCCACTGCAGGTCTCAGTGTGGGCTGACCTACAAGACACACAGCCTTGCATTTCAGTTAGTGGTGTGGTTTGTGTCTTTGTCAGGCTTTAGCCCAAGAGTCGGATCGATGTGTGCTGTCAGAACTTAAGAGCTGTTATTGCTCCTGAACACTTTGTGGCTCTGGTGAGCCAAAACACGTGCCTCATGAAGCAGAGGCAGTGTTCTTCCTCAGTGCTGACACATGCTGTGCAGTACTCAGCTTGTCCAGCACCGAGGGCAGTTTGCTGCCTTCTCCCCCAGTGCTGATATGCAGCTGTTCATACTCTGTTCTCTTTTTGTTTGCGCTCAGGGAATGGTGCTGTCTGCTGAGTACATCAAGAAGAAACTGGAGCAAGAGATGGTGCTTTCTCAAGCCTTCGGACGAGATTTGGTGAGCATTAGCTTTATTTTATCACCACGGACTGTACAGAAGATGAGATTTCCTTCTATTGTACTAATTTCTCAAATCTCAATTCCTATCTCTCTGGCTTTCCAGACAGGCCTGTTGTTACTTACTCCTTTTTCTTCTGGGGCCTCCTTCCCAAGAGTAGTGCAGAGCTCCTGATATTTTTTTCTCAGACAGGAAGTCCCATTTAGTGGCCATGCAGGACAGGGAACATTAAAAACAAATCAAGAGGAACTAAAATCCCATCTTGATAGAGATCTTCTACGGAGACAGCAGTGGGATGTCACGCTGCCTGTCTGTGTGCACACATTTCCTTTAGCTCTCTATCAGAAGAGGACTCGAGAGAGGTGTTAAGATGCTTACCTTAGCTTGCATGTCAGTAATAGAATGTCAACCTCCTAGCAGAGGACGTTTTCTGCACTGCCTGATTCCCTGCTGCCAGACAGCTGTCCTTTTCTCATGCCCATAGAGTGCCTTGGCCTGAGCAGGCCCATGGGAAATTAGTGGTAGTGAAAAAGAGAAGAGTGAAAGGCTTGATGTTCCATGGAACTGGTGCCGTACCAGTTAGCGCTGCAGTGGCTGCCTTGTGGTGTTGGTAGGTGTACATAGGAGGTACAGAGGCACTGATCTTCTTAATATGGTGCTTTATTCCTCTCTGCCTAGAAAAGGAAGATTGGATTTGTTCAGTGAGCTGTTACTTACAGGGGTGTTTTCTTCTGTCCTTGCTGTCTGACGGGTAAGGGTGTGCTGGCTGAGTACTTAGGCTGGCTTCTGTGTGTGATGCTAGGTATCCTGTTTGGTTTTGTTCAGAGCTGGCTTGGATGTATGGTGGGTCTGATTTCTATGTAATGTAATGTAGTTAACTAGCTAGGCCTAACTCACACAGGGGGCGAGAGAACTTGAGTAATGAGATGGAACTATGGCCTTGTGGTTAGGAAATGAAGCGCTGGCTGAAGCTGAACTTTCAGATATATATGGAAAAGTGAGAGAGCATAAATGCCATTCTAGGTCCTACCAAGAGTTCATCTAGCCCAGCATGTTTTTCTGTCAACTGCCAGCAGCAGATTTCAGGGAAAAAATGCAACAAGTGGGATTCACCTCACTGGCTAGCATACATGGTGTTGACTTAGGGGTGCTGTTCGTAAATGGCACAAAGATAGATCTTTCATTCTTGTGGCTTTTTCTGTGTTCTCTTTTTTCTCATCTTATGTGGAAGCCTGAGCACAGCTGCAGCGGGTTACCCAAGACCTTAGAGAGTAGGAGCTGCATTCTCTGACCCTGTGTAAGCCCTACAGAGTACTGGCAAAGCTCTGTGATACTGCATTGAAACAAGATTGAAATTTCTGAAAATTAACTTACTAAGTCTGAGGCATGCCTTGCACTGTGACCTCTGAATAACAAACACTACAAAATGTTAGAGAGTAGTTTTGTCTATGAATTACTCAATCGATTGCCAGCTGCTGGGAACATCTAGATTTCAGAAGACTGTTGTTCAAACTGCAGGTTAGGATTTCTGTTTTTCAGCATTCACTAGCAATGAAATAAATGAGAAAAACCCTTCACTGCCAGAATCAGAGACCTCTGATTTGTGAGCCTGGAGCTGAATATCATCAGAAGGCTCATCAGATCTCATGTAACTCAACTTAAGCATATGTTTCATTTTTCTTTCAGGAAAGATCCAATAGGTCAAGGACTGATTTGTGGAAGTGTAAGAGAAAATGCCAGAAGTGAATTAATTCCAGTGTACCTTTGGAAGAGGCAATAGTAGAGGGCAGAAAACTGCTCCCATTTCAAAATCTAGCATAACATCAGTAGCTCCCATTGCAGGAGCAGTTGGTTAGTTGGAGTGCGGAGTGCTCAAGTATAGGAACAACCTGCAGCTGGGAAAAGGGACGGATTTGGGGGTTTGTGAAGTTTCTTTCCAGTCTGACTTCAATTTCTTGTTTTGTTTTTGTTCTCGTTTTCAGGGGAGAGGAACAAAACACTATGGCCTGATTGTGGTTGGCCATTCCCTAGGGGCTGGCACAGCTGCCATCCTGTCCTTCCTCTTGCGTCCACAGTACCCATCACTGAAGTGCTTTGCTTATTCTCCCCCTGGTGGGCTGCTGAGGTAGGTGTTGGGTCAGGAGGTCTGGTGGCAGAGAGGGGGTGTGTAGCTGAAGTGGCATCAGATTCTGGTTGTGATGTTCTGACGACCAGTAAAAGATAGTCTGTGCCCTGAGAAGCAGGCAAGAAAAAGTGTAGTAACAGTTGATGAGAGCTGAGGCTTGTGGGCAGCTTTTTTCTGTATTAGAATTTGAAGTTTAGGTTCCAGTGGCAGGTGGCCACTCCCAAGTATTCAGGTTTATGACTTTGTTGTGTGCTTCTGTAGCTCTGATTTAACTCTGCTTAGTGGGAAACACAAGTTGGGTGGACAGGGTGAAATTTCATCCCTTATTGTCTGTGCAGTGCCGGTGTGTTCTCCCCCCATCTTCTGCCAATAGGTGTCCAGAATGGGAGATGTTTGACCAGATGCAGGTGTCTATATCAGATCTAGTTGTCAGGATTCCTTTTGCAACTGACAAAGAAATTGGCACTTGAAAGCACCTGTGGATTAGAAGCTTCCTGTGGTGGTTACTGCATCATGTTCCAGGAGTGGCCAAGGGATTTTAATCATCCTGCTAATGAATCTGGACATTAGCATGCCTTGTTGTGATAATACTTCTTAGTCATTTGTGGCTGTAGAGGCATTGCTTTGTAGAACTGTTTTCCTGGGAGTTTCCGTAGCTTTTTGCTTAGAGCTTCCCCTCCCAAGATCCCCTGATAAAGCATAGGCCAAGCTGTACCCCTTCAACTGACTCTGAGCTCAGGGTGCCTTGAGCACGAAGTTCAAGGTGCTTCTGTCTGCCACACCTTTCTTGTGATCTGCATTGTGCCCACGATCATCTCTGGGTGAAAGGTGCTGGCCTCCATCAGTGGTGGCTGTTTCATAAGCGAGGTCTCTAGAAGGCAGCTGGTTGCAGAACAAGGTCATAGGGTGGAAGCCTCAATTCCCTCTTGTCTTGGTGCTTAGGTTACTGCAGGAGGTGACTATCTTAGTTCTGTGATGGCTTTTTAGTCTCAGAGGCATGAAATACCTTCTTCCATAGTCTCCTGCCATTCCCAAAGGATAGGAGAAGTGGTAGGAGGTGCTGAGTGTAGAGTACTTCCTTATCCAAGTCTATTTGGAGCCATGTGCAGGTAAGGAAGATGGAGTTGCTCTATTTGAGCTGCACCCTTACAGAGTAACGTTGCTTGGGGCATGAGATGTGTGTATCAGGCTCATCTTAGTGTGCAAGTTCTAAGGACCTGGAGCAGCTTGCACTGTGTGTTTATGATGCCTGTTCATTGTCTAGTAACCTCTCAGACACCAGTGGCAAATTGGAATGAACTGCAGTTTGCTGCTAGTGAAACCCTGTTTGCTTCTTCTTGGTCCTGTTTCTCTTCCAGTGAGGATGCCATGGAATATTCAAAAGAGTTTGTGACTGCAGTCGTGCTTGGCAAAGATCTAGTGCCCAGGCAAGTTGAGAAGAGTCCGAATTCCTTGATGAGTATCTGCTGCTCTGTACCAGTCACCTATTTCCAGTCAGAAACACCCAGATCATACCTGTCTTGTTTCCTCATTTACCTGTCCGTGTCTGCTTCTCACTTGTCCTCCTGGTTACCTGCACCTTTTACCTGGACACCTACATTGGTGTTTTATAGGCATTTTTATATGCCTGTATGCCTTTTTATAGGCATATCCCTCTCCATCTCTCAGTCGCCTGTATGAAATAAAAAGGTGAATATCCAGCCTCTGTGTTTATACTCATGGTAGTACCTGACATGCCAGTGCCATCTTTGTGATTGTCTGTGTTATCTCAGTCCTCTTCACTCTGAGCTAGATGTGCTCTCATCACATTTTGTAGTGCTGCCTATCATCTCACACCTCTGAACCAGCTCCCCCATTCCTTGTCTTGACATTCCTCACTGCTTGTCATCTCCTGTGACACATTCTGCTGAGCAGGGCAATGGGCTAGGAGTCAACCCGGGTTTTATTTTAACTTCTGCCCCATTCTGTGACCTTAGACAGTTTTTGTCTGTACAGTATCAGGCATGTAGAGTTAGTGTAGGAAGAGTACTGTGATGTTCTCTATATCATAGAATCACAGAATGGCCTGGGTTGCAAAGGACCACAATGCTCATCTAGTTCCACCCCCCTGCTGTGTGCAGGGTCGCCAACCAGCAGAGCAGGCTGCCCAGAGCCACATCCAGCCTGGCCTTGAATGCCTGCAGGGATGGGGCATCCACAGCCTCCTTGGGCAACCTGTTCCAGTGCCTTCTGTTAAGCTGTAAAAGAGAATCTTGTATATTCTATAATGTTTTATGTTGTCATATAGCTCTGTGCTATCTTTCTTGATTTATCTGTTCTGTGGCATCCTATACTTGAACTGTTTCTTGTCTCCGTGTTTTCTCTGAGTGCTCCACCACCCTCATCTGTTCACTGACTTCTTCTATCTATGTTTACTGCTCTGATTCTGTTATTGCATTTCACACTTGTTTGTTGTTACAGTGGCTTCCTGTCGCATTTTACCCTGGTTACTGGTCCCAGGTGATGGCACAACTCACCTCTGAAGTGATCTGCATTACTGTTGCATTCTTGTTTCTTTTGTAGCATAGTTTCTTATTGTTCTGCACTATATGTCTCTGCTGTCCTGCTCCCTGTCTGCTGTTCCCTGCACAGCTGTTATAAGCACATCTTCCTCTCTTCCCAGAATTGGTCTCTCTCAGCTGGAGGGATTTCGCAGGCAGCTTCTGGATGTTCTTCAGAGAAGTAACAAACCAAAGGTGAGAATGAGGATGAGCAGATTCTCGAAGGCAAGTGTCTGAGCAGTGATGATAAAGTTTCAGTGTCACACAGCAATACTGCAGGCTTCTCCTGACTCCCAGATCTCCTCAGATCCACCATCACTGTTGTTTAGGTAAACAGAGGGATGATGGAAGCAGCTGGAGAGGACAGGGCTGAGAGAAACACTCTGCTTGCAGGCTGGCTTGTAACTCTATGGCAATTCTGGCTCATGTGCTGGGGGTTCATCATCACATGTCCAAAAAAACTGAGAAGGAAGTTTTGTCGTCTGAGCCTGTTTGGAAGTCTGTGTTGCAGCTGTAGCTTTTTCTGGCCAGTAAGAAATGATTGGTATCAGGCTGGGAAGTGCAGCATCTGTCTGCTTGTAGGCACTGCTTTGTGCTCTCCAGGTGGTGCTGTTCCAGGGTAAGTGGCCTGTTAATGTTTTAGAGTTAAGAAACGTGCAAAGTTGTTCTTCCCTGGGTTTCCTTACCATTACATTGAGGTGGAAAGAACATCAGATTTTAAAATTGTTTCTAAAATTCTAAGATGTTAGTGAGATAATATCTGTAGGGTAAAAAACTGAGCGGATGTTGTTTCTTGGTAGAATTCTGTTTTGCTGTTGTTTCAGTAAACTTTTGACTTTTAGGTTTGGGTTTTTTTAGTGCGTAAATAAAAGCACAAGGGGAATTTTTGTTTGCTTAAGTACCTTTTCTTCTCTCCATGCATTAAAAATTCAGATTCTCTTTACCTTGTTTGTCCTTGAAGATGTCCCATTGGTGGACAAAGATGTGCTTGTTCTAGATCCCTGACTCTGCAAAAACATCCACAGCAAGATTTTGCCACTTTTAAGGTTAAAATAAGGAAAGGAAAGAAGTGCAGGATTATTTCTCCTAAGGTTCAAACAGCAGGGACACAAACTCTGTTTTTTTTCCCCTCCTTTCTAGCGTTAAGTACTCAGTTCAAGTAAACCTATCGACAGCACATTGTGAGACAGCTCTGCTTTTCTAATCTTTTGCTCTTCTCCATATTCTCCCACCATTCCGTGGTGTTGGACAGTGGCGGATCATTGTGGGTGCTACCAAGTGCATACCCAAGTCAGAGCTTCCTGAAGAGACTGAGGAGAACTCGGTAACGAGCAACCGCCTCTGGACCCACCCCAGTGATCTGACCATCGCCCTGTCTGCCAGCACGCCGCTCTACCCACCTGGCCGCATCATCCATGTGGTGCACAATCATCCCGCAGAGCAGTGCTGGTGAGTTCCAACAGAACATATATTCCCAGGAGAGCAGTCCATCTGTGAAGGAAGTGGCTTTTTTCACTGCCTTACGGTGGCAGTGATTGCAGTGTGAGGGCAGAAAGATACTCATGTCACTGTGCAGTCCTTTAGAAGAATGCGTACCTAATATCTCCTCCTTCTGTTTTTCCTCCTGTTGTTTTTTTCTGTCTCTGTAACCTGCTGTTTTGCATGCCAAAACACTGGCTTGCTCTTCCGTCCCCTGCTCCTTGTTTTCTCCTCTGGATCCCAACTCCTTTTTTTAGTTGCTGTGAGCAAGAGGATCCCACTTACTTTGCTATCTGGGGTGACAATAAGGCATTTAATGAAGTGATCATCTCACCAGCAATGTTGCACGAACACCTCCCATATGTGGTCATGGAAGGGCTCAACAAGGTAATATTGAGAATTGGGGTCTGAGGGTGGGGAAGCGTGATAGAGTGGACTGAGCTTGAATGCAAGGGAGGCCTGGGTTTGGGCAGGAAAAGCGTGGCATTGTGAGGTGAGCTGTAGGCACAATATCTACAGAGCCAAAACTCTGTGCTTATTGGAGAGCCAGGGATACTCTGGGTGGGATTTGGGCTTATTAATTCTCACTGCAAGAGCACTTCTGTGCCCTTACATGAGGTATTAACGTGAGGTTGGGTGGTGTGTGGTTCGTCCTCTCGAAGCTGGCTGTTACAGCTTGCAGTTCAGGTGAAATGTTGTGAGCTGTGACAGCACTGGATGTCCATGCGTGCAGCTGCACAGGGTAGTTCATAAGTGTTGCTGCAGCCCCTGTTAGCCTGTGGAGTGTCTGAGTTTGTGTAGTGGTTGTGGAATGGGTCTCTGCCTCTAAATGACGATTTGTAGCCATGCAGCTCTACCGCGAGTTTTAGCCAAGTCTACTGTGCTGTTCTGGTCTGAAAGCTGTTCCTGACAGCATCTTTGGTAATCTCCCGTCTCCTGGGTTCCCAGGGACATCCTGACAGGGTAGACTGCCAAAATATGTTCATTTAATCCTTTATGTCAAGATCTTTCCATGTGCTTGTGGAAAGCATTGGTAAGAAACACAGTGGCAAAACCAGCAGTTGAGAAGTTCTGAGCTGAGAAGAGTGAAGCTGCTGTCTCTACTGAAGCACTGCTGTTCCTCTGCTTGCCTTGCATAGGTCTTAGAGAATTACAACAAGGGGAAAACAGCCTTACTTTCTGCAGCGAAAGTGATGGTGAGCCCTACAGAAGTGGATCTCACTCCAGAGTTGATCTTCCAGAGCCAGCCCTTGCCTAGTGGACCCTCTGTGCAGATTGGAACTGGAGCCCTAACAGCGGACAGAAGGAACAGCAGTACAAAGTAAGAATTACATCTTGGATTTCACTGGAGGACTGTTGGCATGGGGTGTGGATCCTCTCTTGGGGCATTGTGATCAGTAGTATAGATCCAAGGACTGCCTGTATGAGACTTCTAATTAATGTGACACAAGACATGATGAATCCAGGAGAAAAAAAGTGATCCCTTGTGTTGCTCAAGAATCTGTGAGTGCAGCAGGATCAGGAAAACCTAGGAGTTGAAAATATGGAAGGTTCCTTTTCTTATCCAGACAAGTAGGCTTTTCCCTGGAAGCAGAAAAGCAAAGCTTGCAGTCTTGCAGCCAAATCTGTGTGTGAATGATGTGGCCAAAGATAGCCCATGGCACTGATTCTCAAAAGCTGTGAAGCGGTGACAGCCATAAGCTTACAGCACACAGACAGACATGTGAAGTTACTTTATGTAAAGTGACTTGCATAATTCTATAAACTGGAGAATCTGGGAATATGGATATGGTTGGGCAGGGTTACAGAACAACTATCAAAGCAATGTAACGTGAGGAAAGAGCAGCTGGTGTCCTGTTTGGCTCTCGGGAAGTTCGCTCTGGTGGAAAGCAGGCAGAGGAAAAGTCATGTTCTAAGTGCTGGAAGCATTCCTGTAGGGAGTGGGGTTTTTTTTATTGTCCCTGGCTATTGGATACTGGCATTGTTATTCTGTCAAGGGCCAAAAGGTGGAGGTTCATCTAGGAGGTATACAAAGGATTGGTTTGAGTAAGACTTCCATCTTATAGAATACATAAACTGCTTCCTATCCAGGAAAAAATGACAGGGAGACTCCCTGCTGGTTTTCAGGTAGCAACTGAGGTTTTGCAGGAGAGCACAGGTTTGTCTTTTTGGTTTCTTTCTGTGCACATTTTTTGTGTTTGAGACTTATTTCAAAATAGAACATATGACTTCCACCACAGCATTGCATTATAGAAGGCAAACCTGCAGACCAAAGAGGAAAGTGAGAAGATGAGAGGGAAGGTAGTTTGTACTTGAAGATGGGAGGCACAATGAAAACAGAAAAACATTGTAAGAGGCATTTCTACCACTTCTGTAATCCAACAAAGCTTTTTTTCTTTTTTTTTTTTTTTTTTTTGTAATACATACAAGCTGTTGTACCATTGATAATTTTATAAAGTGGAAACTGTTCTGCTTATATTCTTGTAGTTGATTCCTGTAAATATTCTTGTTCTACCCCCTCCCTCCATAAGAAGGTGGAGGTGCAGAATAAGCTCCAGATAAGATTTCCTTTGCAAGGGAAGGACTTCTAGAACAGAGATCTCAGGTAGAGACCCAACAAGAAGCTGTGTGCACCTGGGTGAGGTGCTTTGAGTGATGCATGCCTGAGCCTCTGTGAAGTAGCACAAGTGAAATGTAAATTTAAAAAAAAGTAAAAAATGTCAGCAAATGATAGAAAAATGTTAAGGCTTTTGTTGCAGCGAGAGTGGCCAGAGACAGCAAAGGAGAGCTGAGATAGCTGAGTGGAAGAGGAGGCAGCAGCAGCTTGTGATGAAGGCAGAAAGACAGAAAACAGAAAGACAGAAAACGTGTAGGTCAAACAGCAGGGACAGGAGTGATGACTTCTGTCAGAGCAGACCGACTGCTTCCTTGAGAGGTGAGTGAAGGCAGAGTGGGAATCCTGAAGTACTGTTCTGAAGGGAATGGAGAAGAGGGCAGAGAGGTTTGTGGCAGTTGTTAAGGGAGGCAGAGTTCTAGCCAGATTAACTAAAGGTCAGAGCTAGTTTACTGCCTCAGACTTTCTCCTGGAGTTCTTGAAACCTCTTCTCAGAACATTACTGCTCCTGAAGATAAAAAAATGCAATAGTGCATTGCTCTGGTTAGATC
This sequence comes from Lagopus muta, assembly GCF_023343835.1. Classification (NCBI taxonomy): domain Eukaryota; kingdom Metazoa; phylum Chordata; class Aves; order Galliformes; family Phasianidae; genus Lagopus; species Lagopus muta. The sequence goes on along the minus strand of NC_064438.1, from coordinate 6,639,442 downwards.
AGCGACACGTGACCTCAGTGTGCATGAGGGAGTCTGTGCCTCAGGTTTGGTTTTGTGGCTGTTCTGGCAGCTTGTGGTTCTGAGGAGTGAAGCAGCCTCACGTTCTCTGCTTGTCGTTGCAGGAGCAAGTCCCATTCTGAAATCAGCTTGGAGGGGTTTTATGAGACAAAGCCACTTTCTCCTGTGCAGAAAGACCCTGTGGAGCTTCTTCTCCTGGACACAAAGGAACGTCTGTCTGTGGAGCTGCAGGACCGCCGTGCCCCTCTGGCGACCATGGAGAGCCTCTCTGACAACGAATCCATCTACAGCTTCGATTCGAGGCGCTCCTCTGGTTTTCGGAGCATCCGAGGCTCCCCCAGCCTCCACGCTGTCATGGAGAAGGATGAGATGCACTGCTTTTATATAGACCCCGCTATCCCTGAGGAGAACCCCTCCCTCAGCTCTCGGACAGAGCTGCTGGCTGCTGATAGCCTCTCCAAGCACTCCCAGGAGACTCAGGCTCCCGACAACGCACTCAACAGCGGTGGCACCACCCCTCAGCGGCGCTGCAGTGAGGAAGGGGCCAGCAGCGAGGGGGACCGCGTTTCCTTAGCCCCTCGTGAGGAGCTGGCCCTCCAGAATGGACGGCTCACCGATGTCCCCAGTCCGCAGGTGCTGGAATTTGCTGAGTTCATAGACAGCCTCTTTAATTTGGATAGCAAAAGCAGCTCTTTCCAGGACATCTACTGCATGATGGTATCAGATAGCTCCAGTGACTTTGTGGAGATGCCCAAGTCTGTTAGTGATCAGGAGATCCTGTTGAGAGCACAGTATGAACCCAACTTAGTCCCAAAGCCCCCGAGGTTGTTTGCAGGCTCAACAGATCCTTCGTCGGGCATCTCTGTCTCACCTTCCTTCCCCCTTAGTTCATCTGGAGAGCTCATGGACATCACTCCCACAGGCGTGAGCAGCCAGGAGTGCTTGGCCACTGACAAAATCCGGACTTCCACCCCCACTGGGCACGTAACCAGCCCTGCCAAGCAGGAGGACCTCATGATTTCGGCCCTCTAGTGCAGGGTAAAGGGGTGCGGCTCTGAGAGCTGATCCCATAGGCTGAGTGCTGGGATAATACTCGGAGAGGAGGTGGTCGTCAGGCAGTTGGAATTGGTGGAGACAGCTGGAAACATTCCTTCTGGGGTGACACGGTGGTGGCACGCCGTCTGGAGGATGGATTGTGCTCGAGTACCATGCTTATTGCTGGGAGAAGCATTGCCTCACAAGGCCTGCTACACTGAGAGGGTCTGAGTCACTAAAGGTAGATGCAAGTTCCCTACCTCAGCCTGTCTCATTCCATGTAAGAGGCAGATTCCTTGCCCCAGGGCACCTGCTGAGTTTGGGAGTGAGATACCCTGCTCCAGGGAATTCTCAAGGGCAAAGGGGTAGAAGTTTGAGAGTTGGATAGACAGAAGCAAGGGGGGCAGGACAGATTCCCGCCTCTCCCCTCCCTTGGTAACATTTCAGTGGTTTTGGAAATGAACGGATTGAGACTTTGGGCCCTGTTGCACTACCATGTCAGATCTGGCCCAAGATCCAATTCGTCACACTTCCATGGGGATTGCCTTCCTGGGACACTCTCCTCTTTTAAAGCCATTGGGGCTGTATTCTCCCCAAATGCAGTCTCCCCTTCCCTGGCCAGGTGCAGCAAGAATTGGGCTGGCACTGTGTTATCTCTCCCCTGAGTACTTCTGTGTTCAATGACTGCCAGGCTGCTCCTGAGAGGAACGGAAACTGCTCTGAAAAGCCCAAAGCCCTCTGCCATGTCTCTCCTTCACCAGAAAAGGTTCTCCTGGACATCACCGTCATCACTCGGTGGCCTGGACTGCTCTGAGCTGGCGATGCTTCTGCAGGACTGACAGCATTCTCATCTCAGAGCTGCACGGATGGATCGACTTAAAGATTCAAATGGCTCATCGACACCCAGCGTTGCTTCCTAGGCACTCTAGGATCCCCTCCTGGACCCTGCCAGGTCCTCATGCTACCCATATGCAGTCATCACAGATCAGTGCCAGCCGCTGTCATTGGGAGTTCAGGGAAAAGATGAACTTTTACTAAGTATTGGAACCTCTTGTATGTTTACAAAGCTGCTGAGCTTTTGGAAGGTATTTATTAAGCAAACAGGGAGGCTCTCTCTAGGCAAAAAGTATATTCGTTCTCTCCTCCCTGCGCCATTCCCTCTGGAGGCTGAGGGGAGAGAGGGTAAACAGGTATGCTCACAAATCTCCTGCTTTAGAAGCAGGGTGGGGTGATGGGGGGCGTTTGGCTCTGAGTCTGGGGGGAGCTGAGTCTCTCGCCCGTTCTCCCTGATGCACAATGTGTGACAAAGCTCAACCAAGTCATTAGTGGGAGTACCTAGCGCTGCTGTGCAGAGCTTCCATGCCCAGAGGAGCCTGCTGGAGCTACCCAAGTAGGGTATCTCCATGGTTTGAAGCAGGAAAGAAATTACCAATCTAGAAAGTTGAACATACTGTGACCTTGTGCAATCCTTGTGCAACTGAAGAACGTTTTCAGCGGAGTTACCAATGCAGTCTCATTGGAGCTGTGTCCTCCCTCACTGGAAAAGAAATTCCTCTTTTAACTTCCTTCTAACACTAGGGATGTGACTCCCTCCTCCTTAGCTGTGGTATTACCAATGTAGGAAGATGCTGCGCTTCCCAGGAGCTTGGTTTGCAACAGTTCCTGGGCTCCTGTGTTCCCTTAGGCTCTGGCTGTGCTCACCAGCAGCCCTGGTCATGGCTCAGGACTGTGCTGCCCTGGATGCAGCACAGGGAGCACAGCGGTGTCAAATACTGTCACATCAGAGCAGGAGCACTTTATAGCTGCTGTGTGTTGATGTCAGTAACTTCAGGTGCACAGAAATGAACTGGACTTTGTCCAAGTGCTGCTCTCCTGCTCCATTTCGTGTAGGATTCTGTATCCCCCTGCTCTTTAAAAATTACAGGGCCCTTAGAAATGCAGGGCTTTTGTTCAAACGGGCAGTAAAATGTTGTCCCTGTGCGTTAGATCCCAGAGGGGACCTTTTCTATACAGTCTTGATTTGGTGGGAAGAACCCCCTCTGAATTAGCTGTAATCTGTAAAAGATAAAAAAAAACACTTTGTTCCGAGCAACAAGTTGTTTGTTTTGCTAGTCCTTCAGAACACAGAAGTGTTCCCCTTGCTGGGAGGTGATGGCTCAGGAGCTCATACAGACAGCTGTGTAAGTGCCATCAGATCATCCACCATTGCAGACCACAGGGGAAGGCTGACTTGTGCAGGTAGTCAAGAAGCACTGCAAGGGTGATGTCCAGAAATGGGCACATGGGTAGCTGTGAGGGGAAAGGGAGCTGAAGCACAGGGAGCCTGAGGCTAGCAGGCTAGCTCACCTCCTGGTGCAGACTGCTGCCATGCACATACAGTGGGGAAAGGACTTTGCTTCTGCCTTTAGTTGTTGGCAGAAAGTGGGTAGTAAAAACACTTAGCACTTCGGCAGAGCTTTATATCTGCAAAGCACTTTACAAACATGAAGAAAAGAATCACCTCTGTCCCTGGCAGCGAGCTATTAGGAGATGTCTCTTTGAGACTGGGTGGAACTACTGGTGCCCTATCTGAGGGATGGTGAGGAGATGATGCAAGCTGAGAAAGGTGGATAACTTCCCTCTTAAGAACAAGTTGTTTCACTAGTGACCCGATGCTGAACGGCTCACAGTATTGCACTAGAAAGTCACTTCTGACCTGGATACCTCCCATATGTCCTGGAAAACAATCATGGTGTGACTGTTTCGTTCTCTGTGCCATTGGAACTGTGTCCTTAGGGAATGGGATGACCTTGCCCTGACCAGCTGTAGCAGGAGACAGCCTGGCATGCTGCATTTTTTTTTTTTTGCTCTGTGCTCTGTGATTATTGGGCTTCTCTGAAAAGCCTGGAAATGCCTCATATTTGTGACCTGGCCTTGCCATAGACCAAGTCAAGGAGCAAAAGAGCCCTTCTGGTTAACGTTCTGACTGTATTGCATTATGGGTGATTCCTGTTTTTCCATTGCTCTGTTGACAAACAGATCTGTTCCCAGTCCTCACGAAAAGTCCTCACTGAGTAAATCCACATTCTTTGCATTATTCCTGCTTTCAGTGTCTGAGTGTCTTCATTCTTATCACTGCCGTGCTGCAGGAGCCTCTGGACAGGCTGGTCTCCTGTTCTGTCCTGGCAAAGTTGCAGACACATCCTAAATCTGTAGCTACATCACTCATTTGTACTGCATACTATTCTTGCTTTCTCTGCCCTCGCTCTGCTCTGACACACAGCTGTCTTTGGAAACTTGAAGCTGCTTCTGATTTCTTAATCTCTCAGCTTCTGGGTCCTGCCCTTAAGCTTTGTGCCTTCCACTGATGTTTCAGTGGGATGTCCCACTGCGTGTGGAGGCAGTGCTGGGAGAGCGGTTCATGGTGCAATAGCACATCCTCAAATCTTCTGTCAGATTTGCTGGTGCAGGTGTGAAGCTAAGACCACTAATGTCCAGCCCTGGAACATCCCCTGCCCCTGTCCTGAAGGTGTTCACAGGATGCAAGGTATTTGTCATCTGTTTTTGCAGCCACAGGCTGCCCTCCAACCCTTGGAAGTGAGTTGAAGGAGGCCTCTTTGATAATATTACAGCGAGTTTTGATAATCGAGCCCTTTGCACGTAGTGCTGGCTGAATTAGGAGGCTCTTCTGCATGAATAGCAATTGCTCTTATTGTTTTAATCACAGCAGTACCAACAAAGCAGGGTCCTGCTGTGCGAGTATGCAGAAGTACTGAACAGAAAGGCAGCTCTTCCCCAGAGCCTCACATTATGCCCTGTCCTCCACAGAGCTTCACGTGCGTTTTCTGTAGAGCTGATATTTCCTCATCTCTGTGCTCCCTATTCCTGTTGCCAGGAGCTACCTCATTTCTTGGTTACCATCTCAGGATGATGGGGTGTCTTTGTGTGCATCCTGGGTAGCATTACCTAAAAAGCTGTCCCTGCAGATCTTGAGGTGACCCAAAACACGGGTGAATGGGATTCCTGATGCTGTGCATCGTCCCTGGATTCCTGTCTTGCTGCACTTCTGTGGCAGATAAAGCTATCGAGAAAGGTCAAAGTACTTTTGACACCAGGAGGCTCGGCAGATGCATCTCGGCATCTGTGGCTTTTGCTTACCTGGTTTTTGATCAATATTTTCAGTGTTCGTTCATAATTTCTGCAACCTTAAGAACTGTTCAAACCACACAGGAGTTTTCTGAGATGTTTTGCTTGCTACAGAGGACTGAGGTGGCAAAGCTGGTAGTGAGCATAGACATATAAATCCAGTGATCCCTGCTTATTTGCTTTTAGGATGTTGTTAGCTGAAGATCCCAAGCAGGAGCAGGACTGAACTGCTGCTGTCAGTGGACAAGGGCACCTGGAGGGGAAGAGCACCGAGGGTATGTGTTCCTTGGGACTGTGTGCTCCTTGGAGATTCTCCTGCTATGGCAATCTCTCTTGGCACATGGTCTCCAGCAGAGGAAACAGAACACAGCTGTTCTGCGTGAAGCCCACAGAACTGGGTGAACATGGTACTGCTTGGGTTATTTGACTTTACCAGGTGTCTTTTTGATTTGTCGCTGCTCCAGGTTCAGTGATCCCAGCCTCAACGTGCTCTAAAGCTTCTTGTTTTTGATTAATACTGCTTCCCTCTTTTAGTCCCTGCTGCAGCCTGTTTTCAGGCTGGCTGATGAGATCTGTGCTGTTGATTTGTAAAATACTTCTTTTTCATATATTCTTCATGCACTTACCTCCTATTAATTGCTGCCAAATTGTGCGTGCCAGCATGTTTAGAGCTTTCCTTTCACAGCTGTTTCCCTGGGAGGACTGGGATAAGGCAGCTCAGTCTTTACCAGCCCCAAATCCACATTTTTTTTTGTCCCTTGTCATTGTATTGGCACCCTGCTGCTTGCCCCTTTCCTTCTATCCAAACAGGATGCATGTTACGCTGTCTATGCAAGCAGTGCCTGGGTTCCTCTATGTGTTTTACAATTGAATAAATGCGTGTCTAGGTACAGAGAAACTTGCTGGGGTGTCTTTATCTGAGTTTATCTAGTGAGCTACAAGCTCCTGCTTGCTTCTGCTGGGTGTCATGTGCACACATGAGTGCTGCACACATTCACCAGTGCTGGCCATATCAAAATCTCCCAAGGACATTTAAGATCACTTCTAGCCCCAACAAACCCATCAGCTTTGCCATTTGCTTAATTATAGAATGATATAATTGGGTTGGAAGGGATCTTAAAGAACATCTAGTTCAGCCCTTTTGGTGAGGGAGCTTAAAAGCTCTTCCAGCTTTCCTCCCGTCTGTAGCATTGCACTTCTTTCTGCTTAGACAGTTGAAGTCTGAGATCCCCTCCATGCAGTCACTTGTTTCTGATCCCTTCTTCTCTTTCAGTTCGCCCCACCAAATGTGGATTTTTGCCGAGCTGTTTTTTAACTATTCTGCTGCCAACAGAACTCCTCTGCGCTTTAGGAAGCCCGCAGATGAATTGTGTGATCCTCTTTCTAGTTGACAAAGCTTAGGGTGGGTAAATTTTTGTTGGCTGAATTCTTCCTTAGTAGCTCTAGAGAAGTAATACGTTAAAGAAGTACAAAGAGGTGGAAGGAAAATGAGTAGAATAGCCGACACTTTGAACCTAAAAGCTCACATTTAGAAGAGAGATTTGCTTCCTGGCAGGTGAGGTGTCAGTTTCAGAGCTGGATTTAGGCAAGAAGTGCATCTCTTGTGCCAAAGCTCCCCCTCATGGTGCTGCCGCATTGAGGAGGCTGTGCTCCATGTCGAAGGGGAAGTGTGAGAGGTGCCAGTGCTCAAGCAATACCCTTTCCCCCTTGCTAGATCAGGAGTGAGCAGTGTTCCCTCCCAGGGGCAGTCCGTGCCCCTGGGAGGCCTGCAGTTCCAGCTCAGAGTAGGGCCTTTGCTGCCCAGCCAAGTGAGTCTTACACCTGGGAGAGGGGCAGAGCCCAGAACCAAACCTGTTTCACTTGTAAGATGTTGTTAGGATGGAGAACTGTTTTACAGAGAAGGTCAGTAGCCTGCAGTCTGCTCTGCAGAGCAGCAGTGCTGCTGACTTGCTTGTGTGGCTGCCAAACTTCGACTCTTTTCTTCACCATCTCCCTCCTGTATCTGTGCCTAGCACTTCCCTAGCCTTCACTCTTCGTGTGGCATGGGTGGATGCTGCCAGCCTCAGCTTTGCCTGCTGCAGGCATTGCACATTGGGTGTGTGAAACAGTTGAGGAGCAGTTCCTTGTAATTCATAGCACTTTGCACTCCTGAAAAGCACCAGGAAACTTACACTGCTGTCTACAAGCACTTAGCTATCTTCATGGTTGATTTTGCTTGTTTTCTTGTGCCTTCTGTTTTCCATTGGCTTGATGTCCTGCTTGGGGTCAGGCATCTGCCGGCTTCCTCTTCTGCTCTGCATGGTTTCTTCTCTGGCTGTATGAGTGGAGATGTGGCATGACCAAGGACTGTGCTACAGGTACCCCTCTCTCTGGACTTGTCACGCTTCCCATTGTCCCCTGCACCCTCACGTTGTCTCCAAGTGCCAACAGCAAAGCCTGACAAGCGACGTTTTCTTTTCCCCACACTGCCCTTAATCTGTGGCCCCTCAGTTCTGGATCCTTCTCTTGGGCAAAACAAGTGTTTTCTGTGCAGTAGGAGGGGAAGGTTTCTCAGCATTTCTTTCCTTTGGTTTATGTGACCTCAAGTGTGTTTGGAAGTTCCTCTAAGCTCTATCCATGGGTAAATCTCCTCTGCTCAAGATCTGACCCGTTTTTGCAAGGACTGATGCTAAAAGGGACATAACACCTTCTGAGCTGCCCGTGCAGTTCTGATTTTACTGACGTTCCCAGGCTGGTTCTGGAACAGCCATCTCCCAGAGGTAAGTGTCTCTCTTTGGAGATCTGGGCATTTTTGCAGCTCTCGTTGCTCTGTATAAGTCCTGACCTCATCACCTCATTCTGTGCTTTGTTTTTCATTTATGGAAGCTCCCCACCCACCCAGCACGTCCGTACGATGAAGGGACCTTTATCTGGCTCCTTATTCCTGCAAAACCATTAAACACAGCAGCACAGAAAGAAGCATCTTTCTTTTTTGAAATGGGGATCCTACTGCCTTGCTTCCCATCCCTTTGTGCAGTTCTGATGGCTCAGAGTCGGAGGTACCTGGTGCACGTGGCAATACCGAAGCAAGATGTATTTGCTAGCTCACTGCCACACACATTTCTGGGGTTTTCTCTCCTTTATCAGCATCCCCATAGTGCTCACTGGCCGCTGTCTGCTGGCCCAGGGGCAGCTGCTGAACCTGCAGCTTCCTAGCTTTCCTCCGCAGACACTGCAGCGCTGGAGGTGATGCCCAGATAACGGTCTCAAGCTCGTTCCTGTCTCAGCGATAAACCTCGCTCATGTCAGCACGGCGCCTGCACTCGTGGCGCGGTACGAGAGGGGCTCTTTACCCTCAAGCCCCCTCTGTTAGCTCAGCTGTTGCTGTGCTGTCGTGCTGCGATGGCCACTTCTTACGCCTCTGCTCCATCGCAGCTGAACCAGAGGAGCCGTGGGAAGCTATTTCCCTTCTCCCCATGTTGTTCAGTGCCAGCTGTGTTGCTGCAGTCCAGCTGCAGTCCAGCTGCGTGGCCTGTTTGTTGGTGGGAGCTCCATGCAGCGTGGCAGATGGTGACTTCTTTGCCTCCCCCTACCCTCTGTGTCAGCAGACGCCGATGCCTCTATGGAAAAAGTCACCTGTGTCACACCCTGTGACAGCTCATACTAGGGTGGCTATGAGTTTGCTCTTTGATCCCAGTTGCCTCTTTAGAGGTAATGCCTTTCATGCTTATGTGTAGAACGGCCCTTCTAGGGAGCTTTCTGCAGGACTCGGGGCACTTACGTATGCAGTCAGGGGGGAAAACAGCACAGGATCCTGTGTTCCCATGCTCAGCTGAGAGATCACTGCCTGTCCCAGCAATGCTGCCCTCTGGATCCCTGCTCCGAGCTGCCCCAGCATGAAGACTACAAGGAAACTAAAGCACTCTTCATGTGCCATTCTCACTTGACTTTTTGTACGTATGTATGAAAGTTCTAAACTAATATTGCTGTAAAGAAAGATACAGATTAATATAGCATATTATATAAAGATATATGTATATAATTTTTTTCCCTATATTGTATGGCACTGTATAAAATGAATGTCGAAGCATGACTGGTGTATGTGACTGTTCCCAAGCCTGACCTGGGGAATGACAGCTGTGATTTGCCTGAAGTTTTGTCCCAAAGGGTTGTGCATGAGTTTGGAAGCCTGCACTGTGCTCTCTCATTGCAGTGGGTCGTGGTGTGAGGTGCTGCATCACTGTGGCTGCCTGGGGAACAATCCCAGTGCTGGTCTCCTTGCCAGCTCTGTCCCTTTTGGATCTCAGCCTTCAGTGCAATGGGAGAAACATCCCTACAGAGCAAAGGACACTGCTTTGTGTAGGTTTGTCAGGCAGGATATGAATGCCTGGTGCTGTTTATGGATGAATAATGCCGTAACCATGAATATTCTGGATGGAGGAAAGCAATAGAGGAGGAAGGAGAAATGAGGGAAGCTGGGGGAGCAGGGTCAGGACAGGAGCAGGAGCTTTCTGAGCAGCACTAGGAACACAGGCTGGAAAAGGAATGCCTGGAAGAAAATAATGCTGTTAATCACTGCACGGAATAGTTTCTGGGGTTGTTCCTGCAGAGACTGAGTACTGTCAGGGAGTTAAGAGCTGAGGGGTGGCTGAACTACTGAGTTCCTATAAAAATGCCCGTAAAAAGTGCTGGTATGTTTAAATGCCTGCCTGACGCTTTGGTTTGGCTTTGTTTTGTTTTCCTACCCGTAACTATCAGCTAGTCTCATAAAGAGATATTACTTCTATAAACACTTCCTCTCTCAGAGAGAGAAAACCATTAAACTCTGGATCCTACCCTTGTGTAAACACAAAATAATCCATGCTGTGGAGGGACTGTTCCAATACAGTTGCTAAGGAGGAAGCTTATGAATGCAATCCCAGCAGGCACTGTGGATGTCGCTTTGAGACCTGTTTCACTGTTGAAAGCCCTAGCAGGGATGGAGCTGCTATTCCCAAGACCACCCTCTGACTATTTGGTACGATGGTGGCTACAGGAGGGATTTAGCAAGGATAGTTTTTCAGCTCCTTGGCCATAAAGTGCCACAGCAGAGGGTGCTGTGCTTGTGCTGACAGTGCTGCAGGCACCCTCAGGGCTGGAGTAGTGCTGCCTGCCTGCTCCTAGGGCTCGCTGCACAGCTGGCCATACAAACAGCCACGCTGCTGGAAGATCTCGAGCTGTGTTGGGTGAAGCTTGAGATGCGAGTGCAGCAGGAGCTCCTTTTCTGCCTGCTCAGCAGGCTTCTTGTGCTTCTGCTCGTGGCCATCCTGAACCCAGCACTGCTGGCTCCATGCTGCCTGCAGCCATGAAAGCTCCCCCAGAATGCGTGTCCCTCGCTGGCGACCTTCCTTTATCCTTTTAATCAATGGTGGTGTTCTCTCCATCTTGGGAACAAACCTCTTGTAGTTAATGGATAACCAGGGAGAGATTTATCAGCATCGTTCTCTTGCCAAGAGGAGATAACCGAGCGAGCCCGCAGTGCCCTGCTTCCGCCTGCAGCAGCTGCCTTGGGTGTGGATGGGGCATCCAACAAGGGCGAGCCCGCATCCTCCGCCGCCTCCCTGCCTGCTGTCTGATTCTGGAGGAGGCACGCAGCCTCAGCACAGGGCTCTCAGAATAGAGAGGCTCGTGAGGATGCACCTTGCTTGATCCACCTGCACTGCCTTTGTGGTGTGCTGGTCCCACACCTGGGAGAGCAAGGCGCCCGTGGGATGCATTCCTGTATGGCTGGCCGTTGCTGCTGAAATAAGCCAAGTAGGTCTCCTGCAGCTGTGTGTTCATGTGGGACATCTTGCCCCCAAAGCATTGGTACTGTGGTTGTCTTTCCACCTGGTTTTGCGGCTCTCCTGGGAATCGAGGCTCTTCACCAAGCATTTCTTCCATCCTTCGAGCCCCTTGGAGCCCCACTTTGTCTAGAAACTGGCAGGAGTTGCATAATGCGTGAGTGAGGGGCAGCCCAAGCAAGCAGAGTTTTGTTCAGGTGGCTGCACTGCTTTCATTCTGAAATGCCTTCGTTTGGCACAGCTGGCAGGAGGATCCCAGAAAAACCATGCTTGCTGAGGGGGGAGAAATTGCAGCAGCATTTGAGGCAAAGAGAAGTCGTAACGCAAAGCAGAAAGCTGTCGGGCAGCCTGGGGACCCACAAAGAGGAGAGAATGCAGCATCTGCAGGAGGATGAGGCTGTTCCCAGCAGGCAGGCAGGGAGCAATCTAGGATGTACCTTACACATCTGTGATAACCCTATCAGCAGTGTTGAAGCTGGCGTGGCCAATGACCCCAGAGTGAATGACTCTCCTTTGTACCGTGCTGATGAATATCCCAGCAGCATCCTCTCTGCTCCTGCTCACTTGTCACCACGAAGGGTCTGAGGTTTCAGAGACCAAAAACTCCCAGCTGTGTTTGAGAACACGGGGTGAGGGGTGGGGGGCACTGAGTTGTATTTTGGGTTTCAGCTGAACTTTGGAATTTAGTGCTGGAGGGAGCTAAAGCCGCACCTTCCATGAGTAATATCCTTCCACCCCCTCCTTGGCTCATGCTGCCAACCAGCCCTGTGGCATAGAGCGGAGTGGGCAGAGAGGGTGAGCTGAGGGAAGGGAGAAAGGGGTTCTGCGTATCCCAGCGAAGGAATGAGGGCTGCCCAGAGAAGCCAGGGCTGCCTCATCCGTGCGTGAGATGGCCAGGTTGGATGGGGCAGCCTGATCTGAGCCCTAAGGCAGGGGTTGAGGCTGGAGGGGCTTTGGGTCCCTTCCGACCCAATCAGTCTGTGGTCTTTAAAGACCTTTGGGGTCCCTTCCAACCCAACCGTTCTGTGATCTTTGACGTCCCTTTCATTAGCTCCAGGAATGAGACTGGGATGAGAGCAGTCATTCCCACACTCTTGAGTCCAGTGGGGTTGTTTGTTGGGGTCAGGAGCCTCAGTTCTGGGCTCTATCACCTGTTGCAAGCCTTGGGCTCTACACTGAATGCAAATTTCCACAGAGCAAACATTTTGCTTCCTTCCCACGCAGCCCGTACCCAAAGCTGGTGGGGGGGGTGTGAGGAACAAGGGCTGCGGGGCAGCAGAGAATAACAATTGTCTTAAGGGAAAGAGGCAGAGAGGAGAAAAAAAGGGCTGTTGAGCTCTTTCTTTCCATCCCTGAAATAATAGACCCATTACTGTCCCCAAACCTCAGCCCCCCTCCCCTCCCCGGAGAAGAATTGGTCACTGCACAGCTGTGCGAGCGAGAAAAATATATTTATATATATCAGAGAATCTGCCCTTCTGAATTGGTGCGCGGGGTCGGACAAAACCTCATTGTGCGCTTTATCTGCCCCGCACAGAATGGCCCCACAGTCTCGGGCTGGCAGGGGCTCGCCTTTTGGTGAACTGCGGTCGGATCGCTGTGACTTCCTTTAGATACCGTCCCGTTATGAGGGGGCGGGGGGGGAAAAGGCCAGAAAACACCGCCGACCCGCAAAACACCGCCGACCCGACCCTCGTCCTCCGCCCGCCGGGCCGCGGCGAGCATCGGCCGGGAACGTCGCGGAGCCGCGGGCCGCCGTACGGAGCGGGGCCGCCCCGCCGCGCTGCTCTCCGCGGCCGGCAGGGGGCGCCGTGCGGGGCGGGGCGGGGCGGGGGCGGAGCGGGGCAGCCGTCGCCGGAGGCCGGTGGGCAGCGGGCGGCCGCGCTCGGCGCCGGCTGCGGCTCTGGGCCCCGCGCGGAGCGGCCGCGGGGGCTGTCCGTCCCCCTGCGGGCTCGGCTGTTAGCCCGGTGCATGGCACAGCTATGGAGGTGGTGGACGAGACGGAGGCTCTGCAGCGCTTCTTCGAAGGTACGGCGGGCGGCGGGGAGACCTCCTCTCTTTCCTTTCCCTTTCCCTTTTCTCTTCCTTCCTTCCTTCCTTCCTTCCTTCCTTCCTTCCTTCCTTTCCCTTTCCTCCTTCTTTCTTTCCTTTCCCTTTCCTCTTTCCTTCTTCTTTCCCATTCCCTCCTTTCTTCTTTTCCTCTGCATTTCTTCCTTTCTTTCCTTTTCTCCTTCCTTTCTTTCTCCTTCATTCTATTTTTCTTTCTTTCTCTTTTTGTCTTTTCCCTTTTTTCTTTATTACTTTCTATCTCTTAATCCGTCTCCCTTTCAACCTAAAAATGTCTTGTCCACGTAACAACAGAGCGAAGAAAACCAGGGCTGAAGGATGTCTCTCCATCTCTGCTCTTTGCTTCCTTTGAAGAACATTGAGCAGAGTTTTTTGCAGAGCCTAAAGCTGCTGTTTGTTTCCCTTGGTCATCTGCATCCCTTTGGTGCTGTTGTTCAGGAGCATCTGTTATAACACAGTGTTGGAGAGGAGGCGTTTGAACGCAAAAGTGGAGCCCATCCTTTGCTCTGTGGAGGTGACAGGCCTGTAGTGCCTGATTTTGCAGAATGGAAGTGGATCTTCCCTGGAATCTGCATGAACTGGAGGGCTAAATGGTTTCTGGGTGTTTCATGCTGGTCTGTTGGAGTTCATTAATTTGTGGGGATAAAGTAGAAACACTTCGTTGTTCCTATGTAGCAACTTATTTAAAGGTATCTGCAGTTTCCCTTCCCACGTGTGGGGAAAAAAAAGTGATCTTTTTAATAGTGGAATCCTTTTCCTTTTCTCGAATGGAGATTTCTCCCCGCACTGAAGGCCCTGAAATAAGGAGGGAATTCCCTTCCGTTTGCTTGGTGCGGCTTTGCACAGGATCCAAGCTGGCATTCAGTATTTCAGCATCGTCCCCTGGAATGTGGTTCCTGCACTCTGAGATCTGAGACTTGGAGAAGGACGGCAGTGTGAAAAGCACAGGGCTTTGCTCTGCGGCTGAGGAAGGAGTGGGGAAAAGCAGAGAGCAGTGGGGCACAGCGTGGCCGGGACGGAGGGGTGTGAGGTTGGGAGGAGAGCGCGCAGGATGCTGGGGCTTCTGGCAGCAGAGCTAAAGGAGCTCGCTTTGGTCTTTCCATAGCATTGGGAGTGTTTGTCTGGAGCATTTGTATTTTGTATCAAAGGAAAAGGAGGGAGTTGAAAGCGCCTGACCCTTGGCTGGCATCCTGCTAGAAACCTTACCTTCCTCCCTGCCTACCGCTCGCGTAAGGGAAAGAGTTACGACAGAGCTCAGCTATTTGGGATCCCTCTCTCTCCCAGCTAATTTATGAGATAAGAGGCTGCTAAAGAATGTACAGTGGGAAGGATGCGCAGAGCCGGGCTGGAGGGGCAGGGATGGGGGTGGTTTGGCCGTGGGGATTGGGCAAGGAGTGCCCAAGAGAGTGGTAAGCGCTGAAAGCTTGGAAGATTTGGGCTTGGGAAAGGTGGTGGATAATAAGGTTAAAGGCAAGTTTTCATTGAGGGCGTGTGAGAGCCGTGTGTCTGTGCAGGGGCTGTGCTTGCTGCTGGAGTCACGGGAGCCCCTGAGCTGGGAGGGAGCACCCTGTTTATCAGCAAGGCGGCGAGCACATCGGTGTCAGTGAAGGGTTTTGGCCAGCGGTGTGCTCACAGGCACAGTGCCTTAGTGGCTACTTTTTTTGGTGAGTTTTATTGGGTATTATGGAGCACTTTCCATATGTCAATAGGAAATGCCACCCTAAGGGAGGTGATGTGGGTCACTGCTCTGTTTTCCTGCTTAGGAGGAAATTCTTAACTATGAGGGTGGTAAGGCTTTGGCACAGGATGCCCTGAGAAGCTGTGGATTCCCCATCCCTGGAGGTGCCCAAGGCCAGGCTGGATGGCACCCTGAGCAGCCTGAGCTGCTGGGGGGCAGCCAGCCACGGTTCTATCATTCTGTGATCTTTAAGATCCCTTCCAACCCGACCATTCTATGGCTCTGTGATCTTTAAGGTCCCTTCCAACCTGACCATTCTATGGCTCTGTGATCTTTAAGGTCCCTTCCAACCCGACCATTCTATGGCTCTGTGATCTTTAAGATCCCTTCCAACCCGACCATTCTATGGCTCTGTGATCTTTAAGGTCCCTTCCAACCCGACCATTCTATGATTGTACAATTTTTTTTGAAACACTTGGTCTTGAGGTAGCAGTGCAATTACAGAGGATCAGAGTGTCTGGTTTCCTTTGAGGCATACAGAAAAATATTTTTTGGGGTGCAGATGGATTTCATACTGACTGTTCTACCTGCCCAGCCTGTGCATGCCCTGAGTGCATTCGTGGCTGTAAGCTTTGCCATGCATTGCTGTGGTGCTGCATGTGGGGCCACGGCTCAGGGCAGAGGTGGCCTTGCGGTGTCACCATCTCTGTGGGGTGGGCTTGAGCAGCGGGGAAGGAAAGAGGCTTTGTGTGGGGCTCCTTGCTGAGCAGAGTGAGCCCGTGACAGAGTCGTCCTGGGGAACCTGGTACAGCACAAACACATGACCATCCCTCCTCGTAATCCCCTCGCAGACCCAAATCCCAGAGTGTAGCAGCTGTGTACTCCCTGGCCCTCCCACTCTACCCCAGAGGAATAGAAAAACTGGCAATCAGCAGTCCTGCACGCTGGACAAGCAGCAAAATGACAGAGGGTGAGAGCAGGGACGCAGCGGGGATTTGATGTCTGCTCTCACCATGCTCAGGATGCACTGGATCCGAGCAGGTAACAGTACAGGTCCCTCTCCATCTCCCCACAGCTCAGCTTCCCCTCCTCACTGCCCTCTCTGTCTCTTTTTTTTCTGATCCCACTGCCCGCTCCGGGTAGCATTCCTTGGTGGAGGGAGTTGCTCCATCCAGGAGTAGCAGGAGGATGTCCAAGAGCCTTCAGCCACAGCACTCATCCTTGCCCTCGTAACCACACTGGTTCTTCTCTGCGTCCTGCCTTCTTTCCTCAGCTTCCCCCAAACCTGCTTTCTCCTGGCTGGGAAAAGAACAGGGGATGTGGGGACAGAGAAGCTACTCATAGGAGGGTGGATCTCTAAGACATCTAATAAGGGGTGGCTTGTGATTCAGAGCCTCGTGCGCCCATGGAAGCTGTGTCAGGGACGGCGAGAGGTACTTTGTCCATGCTCAGATTGATGTTGGTGTGTGGGGAGCTGATGCCCATGCAGGGACCAGCCATGAGGCAGGGAAAGGTGCCATGGAGCCTTGGAGAGATGCGATCAGGCTGCTGGTGACTCAGAGATCCTGCTGACTGCTGCCTGCAACAGGTATCAGAAAGAGATGCTGGCCCAGAGGGTGCCCCGCTGGGGTGGGATGGAGGATCCTGCTGGGCCGAAGAGGTGCTGCTGTTGGTGTGATGTGAGGGCAGGCAGCTGTGGTGCTGACCCCTGGATGTGGTGCAGTGATCCCAAAGGTGGCCAAGGCCAGGAGCCTCGTGGAGGCATTTCTGTGTCTGGTACACACACAAAAGTGCGAGAAGGCAGCAGTGAGTGGCTTGGGTCTTCTGGAGAGAAGATGTGAAGGTGGGAGTTGTCACGTGGCCTCAGGGACTTGTTGATGTGAGTAGGGTGTGTGGCTGTGGATCCTGGCCAGGAGGTTGAACTGTATGCTCCCTGAGACACAAAGCAGGACTTGGTGCTGGGCTCGTGCTTGGGAATCGCTTGCCAACGCATGGGCCTTCTGGGGAGGTCCAAAGGGCTGAGGAGCCCAGAGGAGAAAGCTTTTGTCCCCAGCCTGCACCACCAACTTCTCCAAAAGCCACCACCTGCCCGTCCATGGTTTTGGGTAGCAGGGCCAAGTGCGGCTTTGGCTTCTTCATAGGGATCAAGACTTCTCGCAAGGTAAGGAAGCAAAGCAGGGTTTGTCCAAGGGAAATGCTCCCTTGGAAGAACAAAGCTCTCCAGCGTATGTGAAGTGGTGAAAGTCTCCACTGATCAAAGTGTGCACGGTGAGTGCTGCAGGGAGCTGGGCACTGCCCTGGGGCGCGCACGGGTGCATGAGGCAGGTCCCTGCACTGCATCCCTGCCTGGTACTGCAGCGGCACGGCTTGTTGGGAAGCCCCTTGTCTCCCTGCAGCCGTGCTGCTGGTTGGGGCTTGGACTTTGTGCTCTCTGATAAGAACCCCAGTAAGCTAAAGGTGCCTGAGGAATGATTAACCAGTGTGTGCGTCGCCAGAGGACGGGGGAGCAGCTGGAGGCACAAACAGGAATGGGCTGGTGGCTTTTGGGATGGAGCTGGCCGGATGCCTCTTCCAGGCTCCAGCTCATAGGGTAGCAACCTTCAGTAGAGAGAACCTTCTGGAGTTTTCCAGGCTGACCTTAGAGCTGTGGGCAGGGGGAGATGAGGCTGTCAGGTACAGTGGAGGTGCAGAGCCCAGAGGAGGGAATAGGGGTGCTCTTAGAGGCCGGGTGGCTGTGGCACCACACTTGGCTACCTGTTGGCTCCCACATCAGGCTTCATGGGTACACTCTCTTCCTTCTTATCTTTCTGAACTTTGTCTGTTTTGATGCCAGTGGGTTGTGTTTCATAGAATCATAGGATGGCCTGGGTTGAAAAGGACCACAATGATCATCCAGTTCCAACCCCCTGCTGTGTGCAGGGTCACCAACCAGCAGGCCAGGCTGCCCAGAGCCACATCCAGCCTGGCCTTGAATGCCTGCAGGGATGGGGCATCCACAGCCTCCTTGGGCAGCCTGTTCCAGTGTGTCACCACCCTCTGTGTGAAAAACCTCCTCCTAATATCTAACCTAAACCTCCCCTGTCTCAGTTTAAAACCATTCCCGCTTGTCCTATCACTATCCACCCTTATAAACAGCCTCTCTGGACTTAACCTGTGTTCGCCTTTCCTTTCTTCCCACTCTTTCTGCTTCCTCATCCCCATTGCTCTATCAAGTCGTCTATCAAGTTGTCTTCCACTGCTCTCATTACTCATATGCCATGGTCTAGCTGTTATTGTCTCCAGTTTTTGGGAGAGGGTAGTGAAAGTTAGAATGTGTGCCAGACGATGCTTATTAATAAACAGCTCTCACTGATGACTTTCAGTCCGTTGTGCTGATTACAGCTATCTGCTGGAAGTCCAAACAAACAGGAAACCAAACAGTTTATCAGTCAGCTCGATCTTGGCTTATCTCTTCTGTTATGACAAGTAACAGTTATGGACATTGATACAATAAAGCCCTAAAAAGCACAGCTTTGACTTTATTGGAAATGAAACACCTGCTTAAAGCAAAGCAGAGGCTTCAAAAGGGCACTGTAAGAGCCACCAAGCCATTGCACAGTTGGCTGCTTGCTGATAATCTGATGGATGCTCAGCTCTGCAGAAGGACAGAAGCAGCCCTCTCCATGCTGAGGTCCCGTTTGGATCAAACCCCGAGGTCAGTGAGGAGCTCTGGGTGGGCACAACGAGGGTCTGTCTGTCTGCCTTCCCTCCTGTTTCAGTTCAGCCTTTGGAAAGGCTGCTGGCACGGAGAGTTGGACAGGGGTGAGTTTTCATGTGCATCACAGTGGAAAACACAGGAGAAAGGTGATGAATGGTGTTTCAGAACTTCTTTCATTGTCAGTGTTGGGGGGCTGAAGGGACACGAGGCACAGCAACGTGGGGACCTGCGGAACGGGGAACTCCAGGGCAGGAGCTTTCCATAGCTCATCCAAGGCACAAATAAGTAGCTGATGGTACCACTGGGCTGTCCAGAACCTGCAGTGTTTCATCCAAGCCAAGTCTGCCTGTGGAAGAGCTGGGAATGGTACCAGTGAACCAGAAGGGTTAGCAAACGGTACCACCACCACTGGTGCAGAGCAGTGTCTCATCGCGAGGGCTCTACTTTTCACTAACAGAAATCCAGCCTATAATATGCAGACTGGAATGCTTTCAGTTAGCTCTTGTAGGGGAGTAGTAGCGAAGTTTTATAGGGCTTTTTTACTTGAAGCACATGAGCTTTAAGAGGCAGGCTTCTGGAGATGGGCTCTGCCTGAAGCCAACTCTAGGCTCGGAGCTCTGGGAGAGGGGCCTGTATGGATCCCCAGCGGAGATGGCTGTGGGTTTTCCATAAGTGTGGAAGCCCTGGGATGGAGGCGGTGGCGCGTTGGACAGCAGTGCTCCCTTTGCAGCTGGTGGAGGCAGGGAGATGGAGCTCCCCATCCCTGGGCAGTTTGTGGTTGTTGGAGTTGCAGAATTGTCTGCTTTGGGTGAATTCAGCCAACAGTGCTTCCTTGGGAGGACTGGGGAGCTACGGCAAGAAACGGGAAGAAGTTTCTAATAAGGTCATTCGGTGTTAAAGGAAATGCACTGGGAGGTCCCAGGAGGCAGATAACGTCAGGTTGATGGCAGTCAGCGCTGGAGGAGTTGTGGCTAGAAGCTGAGAGAACGGCCCAGCTGTGAAATCCTCACACTATTTAGGCCTTGACATGAATGGGGATTTAAAAAAAAAGAAAAGGGAGCATTCAGGTTGGGCTTTGAGGAGAGCAGCGAGGCTGAGCGTTGCCTCCCAAATGGGGAGCAGGGCGAGCTGGGAGCAAGTGGCCTTGTGCTGGCCTGTTCAGAAGGCTCTCAGACGGGTTTTGTCATTGATCTAATGGCTCACACAGTTCCTGTTGCTTCCTTGCTTCCTGCTCTTCCCTCATAACGACTGTTTTTCACAGCACTGGCAAGAGGCTGTGTTGTTTGCTGCATTCCCTGGCAGGAGCTGGAGCTGCAAGTGAGCATGCTTGTGGTTGGGTTGGAGGGGTCCTTAAAGATCGTAGAACCACAGAATGGTTGGGTTGGAAGGTATCTCAGAGCCCCCTCAGCCCCAGTCCCTGCCGTGGGCTGGTTGTTCGCCACTAGCTGAGGCTGCCCAGGACACCCTCCAGCTTGGCCTTGGGCATCTGCAGAGATGGGGCATCCACAGCTTCTCTGGTTAGCCTGCACCAGGGCCTCACCGGTCTCTGGGTAAAGAATTTCCTCCTAAATCTCTCTTCTTTTTGTTTAAAACTGTTCCTCCTTTGCTGTGTTGACGTGAGACCCAGAGCACAGCCAGCCTGCAGGGGGCACGGGATCCAAGCAGCACGCTCGGTATCTGTTGTGTATTGTCTGGGAGCTGTTTGCTAAATCCCTGGTGCAGGAGCTATGTTCCAGTGCAGGAGGCAGCTCACGGCTGGTCAGAATGAGCAAACAGTGCGTTTTATTATGCATCTCCATACCCTTCACTACTAAAGAGAACTCAAAGCAGGACGCATCAGCTCATGAGCCAATCCTGAACCAACGCCAAGCATCGATATCCCAGCACTCCCACTTGCAAGAGATTGATATTGGGTGCTCAGAAATAGTGATGGCCCTCCCCAGGCCCTGGAAAATGTCCCATCTAGATAAATAGCTCAGCCTTCGTGCGTTTGGCCTCTTCTGGAGGCTGTCCAGGCTGGACAGGAGGGACCTTGTTGCCTCCCAACAAGAAGGGAGGAACAAGATGCCTGATCTGGACGTAGTGTTCCAGGCGTTGCTTGGCTGCCTCTAGGTTTGTGTTCTGTTGCTGTCTGATCATTAAGCCTCATGCCTAAGGATTGCTTTGCACAAGGCTGGCACGCATCTCCAAGCCCCACGTGTGCACAGTGGCCCTACAGCCTCTATGGGAGCCAAAAGGCCCCAGCACTGGTGGCCCTGCAGCAGGGGCAGTGTCGCTGTGGTCACCCTGGGGTGCTCAGTGAAGGCTGGAAGCCTCTCCCTGCTGCCTTATTCCCAGACACGGGGCTTACAGAGGGACCTTCTCCACTCCTGCCATCCTCACCGCCACCCTCGGTCCAGGCAGGGAGATACAGGCATTATCTGGTGGCTCTGCCGTTCCCCAAACAAACAGGGCAATGTGCCCCCTGGGCGGGCACCTTGGACCCCACCAAATGGCGACACTTGTGTGGGTGCTGCTGTTTCTGCCATCTTAGTGCATGAATGGACAAGCAGGGCATTGACGGCAGCGCGGACGCGCACAAACGCTCCACTGTGTCCCCTCTCACACCTTCCCCCCCTCCTCCTCGGCCCCGATGCCCAAAAGACAATGGCTCTATCCAAGCCGATGTTCACAGCTGGCAAGGACGGAGGAGAGGCCGAGACCAGGGTGGGCAGCCCCAGGGCTCTGGGGGAGCAGTGGCTTGGGAAAGAAGGGACGAGGGCAGACAGGAGCTGGGGACACGTGGGTTGGGCTGGGAGAGGGAGAGAGGAGAAAGTGGACAGGCCAGAAGGAGAAAAGGGGGCTCGGTAGGAGGGTGGAGGTGTGGGGATTCTGCTGACTTTTGGTGTTGGGCTGGAGGATGGCAATGGTTCGGTGGCAATGTGTCATGCATGGCACTGGCACGGTGTTTTGCTGTTGGTCGAGCCCGGTTGTTGCTCCAGGGACCTTCTGGCCACTGGGAACCCTGCAGCTCATCCTCCAGTACCAGGATCTGGTGTCTTGGTTAAACCCCACCTCTTCTGTACGGGAAGAGCTGCTCTGTGGCTTCTACAGGGTAGGTGATGTCCTTGAAAATGAGATGGCCGTAACTCTGCGTTGATTGCAGCAGTCCTGCCTTCATGGTGGTGAGGGGCATGTGGGGCATGTACTGTGTGTGTGAGCAGAAAGGTGTCTTAATGCACCTGAAACCACCTGGTGAGAGCATGCAGGAGGGAGTAACCCCATGTATGTTAGCTATATAGTTATAGAGCTGCTGGGTTGGCACCGTTGGTTTCTCCCTTTGGCAACCCATGCAGACCCCAGCAGGCTGTCCTGGGAGGCTGAAGAGGATCAAAAGAGGGGCTAACCCCACAGCTCCAGGAGGGGCTCCTCTGTGCCTCAGGGCTTTGCTCTGGGGTGGTCCTAGAAGTGCTCCAGGGGAGATGGGGGAGAGGTCTGTCTTGGCGTCCCACTCAGGTTACAAGAGCCACTTCTGCCAGGAGGGACTGGTTATTGTTACAGTCAGGTAATAAAGAGCATTAATTGAGGAGGAATGCTGGGCTGGGATGTGAGGGGAGGCGAGGGCTGCGGGGTTGCATTCCCCCCTGCCAGAGGAGATGTGTTCCTCCTTTGCACCCACAGAGTTGGGACTGTGGAGCAAAGGGCAGATCGTCCCCCTGTGCAAGACAGCATCCTGCTGTCCCCAGGGCTCTGAGCAGTGATAGGACTGCTGTGTTCTCTCACCCTCACTGCATCCCATCCCGAGGCATAGGAGGCTGCTGTTCCCAGCTGGGGAGAAGTGATCCCAAACCTGCAGCTCCTGAGCTTAGATGGTGTTTGGTTAGCATGCTGTGGCCCAGATTCCTTGTGCTCGCAGCCCAGCCAGCAGCCAATCCTCTGGGGCAGAAGAATAAACACAGGAGGAAGCTGAAAGGGATGTGGAGCCCGTGGGGCCCTGGGAATGTGCCAGTGTGGCAATGGGCTGCCAGTTGTGCAACCTGTGGGTGCCATCTCACTGCATGGCTCCTGGAGACTTCTACCACATCCTCCCTGCTTGGCGGTGGCTTTGTCAGCAGCGTGCTGAGGAGGAACACTCAGACTTCCAGCACCATCACAGGTTTCTTGCCCAGAGCACTCGGACTGGGGAGCAGGTAGGGCCAAGATGGCAGAGGGATGCCACCATCCATGCTACCATGAGGCAGGTACTCGCTGTGGCTCTTTATTCATCTCCAGTCCTGCTTTTGGAGCAGAATGCTTCATTTCTCATTCAAACCAGCACCCCCTAAAATGGGTCTCTGAAACCAAGCACAAAAATTCAGTCTCTGGTGCGTAGGTATGGGGACGCACCATGCATCCGTGCGTGGCTTGGCACAACCTCGTCTCTTCTTCCCCCCCACTGGTGTTCCCCAGCCTGGGGAGATGGTTGACCTCATCATCTCCAGGTTCCCACATCTGGTTCTTGTTAGTGGATCCCAGAATGAAGTTCCTCCTCTCTCTCCCTTCCTTCCACCCCCAGGAGACCCAGGCAGGATTATAGGTGATTAGAAGACAGGCAACAGAGCAAGAATTGGGGGGGAGGGACTGTTATAAATAGAAATACCATAAACTTATCAGCCTATCACTCGAGGTAAATTCTGGGTTTAATCTCTTAGACCTGTAAATATGATGACTTGCAGGGGCCAGATGCCTTTAACTCTTTCAGTGCCCATCTCTGATGGGAAATGGGCTGCGATGGAGCACCTGGAAAGGGGACAGGGATTGATATCACCAGGAGAGCTGTGCCAGCAGCCCCGTGCCGTCGGAGCAAGGCAGCAAGTAGCTCTGCTTGGATGGCGGTCGTGTTTGGAGGTTTGGGGAAGGCAGAGAAAACAAGTCCAAACATTGGGATTCCTGACATTCTCGCACATATGGGGCCTCTGCCCTGCTCGTGAGGAGGGTGCTGTGGGTTTAGCATCTGCTTCTTGTGGCAGAGTTTGCCTTCAGGGCCTCCTTGGTGCTGTTGTGAGGAGGGGGCTAAGGGTAAGGCAGGGCAAAGGGTGCTGGCAGGTTTGGGAGCTCCTTTGCGGCAGCACTAGCTGAAGGAGGGGTGAAATGGAAGGTTGTTTGACCCAAGGAGCCCCTCCAGGGAGGTCAGCGTGCTGCCTGGGGCTGAGGGGACGTCAGAGAGGGGAGGCAGGTGACGAAAGCTCTAGTGCCATGTGGGTGTTGAGCTACTTCCTGCTCCCTCCTAATCCCACCTCGGAAGAGGAGGGACTGTTATTAGTGTCGTTAGGAGCTCGTGACTCAGTGGAGAAGCATTAACTTTTAATTAATCACCTAAGCTGGCTTTCAGTAAGAGCCCGGCATGCAGGGGAGCCATGGTGGGACGTTCCCTGTCCCTGTGTCCTCAAGCTGGGGACAGCCCTACATTTTCAGTGGGCAGCCCTTCCCATTGCACGTGCGCAGCTGGACCCAGCCTTGCCATTACTGAGGCAGCACAGCTGACGCAGCTCCTGCATCACATTTCTTATCACACCCCATGCCTAAGTCTCTGCTGAGCACTTCCAAAGGTGACTTTTAAGAGAAGGCAGCAGAAAAAAAAAGGAGAGCCCAGCAGTGCTGCTGTCTCTGGAGGGCTTCCTGTCCTTTCTGGGTAGGTCCTGGGCTCCCCTTGCACTGTGGAGAAGCTGCTGGGGTTTGGAGATGGAAGGGAAACCTGTTGGGGTCAGGTATCTTGAGGCTTTTTCCTGGACACGCTCAATAGCTTGGGGAAAGGCAACAAAATTGGTCAAGTGCCTTTTTGGTTTCTTGGAATCGTAGAATCATTAAGAATGGGAAAAGTTCAAAGTCCAACTCCGACCTACCTCACCATGCCCATTAACAAGCCTACCTCACCGTGCCCACTGACCACGTCCCTCAGTGCCACGTTCACGTAACACCTCTGGAGACGGTGACTCCACCACCCCCTGGGCATCCTGTGCCAACGCACTACCACTCTTTTGAAAACATAGGTCCCCAGCCCAGAACTTGGGATGAAGACACGTCTTCCAATAGCTTTTGTGGCCAGTGGTTGCCAGATGTTTTGTAGCTCGGTTTTGTTGGCAGATGGTGAGGTGATGGAGAGAGTGCAGAAGAGGTGCCTTGGTAGTGAGGGGCTGGGGGCAGGGTGAAGGATCATTGCGGGGGACACAGCACCCACGCTGAGCTCTCCCAGCCAACCATAGCTTGCAGCAGGACAACGGCATGGTTGCAGCCACAGAATTTACAGGGGACAGGATCACCTCCTCCTGCCCGCAGTGCCCCAAGGGCTGGATGTCCTCCTGCGAGCAGATCCCCGGGATCATTCCCCCTCATTACCAAGGGAGAGATTCCCCTGTCCATGCACAAACCCTGTCCGCTTGGCAGAATTCCTGGCTGGATTTATTTCTGCCAATTTGCCCGTCTTTACTATGAAAGGGATTTGCGGAGGAGAGTGCTGCAATTGGCCGGTGTGGGCCAGAACCCAGGTGGGGTTTTTCGCGGTTCGTCGGTTGACCTTCCCCCAGCACACAGCCTGTGGGGGGCGAGGGCTGGCCCTCAAGCTTTGGGCCTCTTGGGAAGGGCCCTCTTCCTTATCGGGGCCAAGTCTCCTCTTCCACTTTCTTGGCAGTGTCTTTGGCACCGAGGGCTGGCAGCAGCCCCTGAGAGCTGCGGACTCCCACTTGAGAGAGACAGATAAAGAAAGCACTTTCTGTCAACAAAACCCAGCCCAGCTTCCCCAGGGCAGGAGAGGGGAGGAGGAGGCCTCAGGAGAAGGCAGAGGGAAACCCGCTGCTCGCCTGGCCTCCGCGCTGTCTGATTTTGCTCTGGGATGCAGATGGCTATGGACCAACGGTCCTCAAACTGCGGGACCTGCTGATCTTCTCATCTTGGTTTTGGCTCTGCGAAGGTCTTCGGTGGCATTTCTGCTCTGCAGCGCCTTTGCCTTTCATGTCCTTCTCACAGCTTTTGCTTCCGTCTCCTCTGTCCTCGCAGGCCATGACATTAATGGAGCTCTGGAGCCATCTAACATCGACACCAGCATCCTGGAGGAGTACATCAGCAAGGAGGACTCACCAGATATGTAAGTGGTTCCCTTGCTCCTCAGCAGGAGCTGTACTTGCTGTTGTTTTCTGTGGAGAAGCTCTGCAGTGCGAGGAATCTTCAAGTCACTGTGCCCTGTATGTTCCACTGTCCCTGCTAGAGTCCTCCCCTATAGGAGGTTGGTTTCCTGGGCACTTCTGGCCTTTACATCCCTGCAGGTGGATTTTTCACCCTTTGGGATTGCATCATTCCCACTGATCCAAGTGACCAACCTATGCACTCCTGCTGGTGCCACCACAATGCTGGCTGTTTCACTCCTCCTCTGGGTGTCCCAGAGCACCGTCTGTGTTGCTGAAGGGCTGGGTAGCGGGTGGAAAGTGCCACCTACCTGTCTCGCAGCTGAGGTTATCACCTTCTCTCTCTCAGCTGTTTCCCTGACATCTCTGCTTCATCTGGCTGTGCACACCCCCAGCCCTCCAGCTCAGCCACCATCAGCGCGCCTCTTCCCAGTTCCGTCGGCAGTGCTGGGCATGTGAACAACCCTGCTTCCAGTGGTTCCCTCCACCTTCCTCCCCCGGGCAGCCAGATCCCGATCCATCACGGTCCTCTCCTGGCCAACCCTTGCGGACCCAGCTATGGTGCTCACCTCAACTGCAATAACAACAATGGCATGGCGGTGCCCAAGGGCTACCTCGGTGGCCACTGCCTAAACAGCATGGTCCCTCCAATCAAATCGGAGCCCAAGGCCTCCTACGCACCTGGGTAAGTGGGGTTGGGGTGGCAGGACAAGGGCACAAGGTGAGGCCAGCAATCCTCCAGGCTGGTGGGGCCTGGAGGGTAGAGGTGGCTTGTCCCATAGTGCCTTAACTGCTGGCCGTGTCAGCCAGTGTTAAGCCCTGGCTTCACAGGGAGATGCTTTGTCACAAGTTTTCTGAAGAGTTGTTCAGTTTTGGTCTTGCCTGTGTGTGCTGATTTGGAGAGGATCAGTGACATCCCATGCATATACAGGGAGACAGATGACAGATGCACATCTCCACGTGTGTGGCAGGACGGAGTATCGTCCTTCTCAAGAAGGAAGAGATGCAGAATAAGTCTGAATAAGACCAAACTTAGTTTCCAGGACGTTCCCAATCCCAGGGGAAGATGTTAGCTAAGTTGGGCAAAAAAACGCATTTCTCTTGGCCTGATGTTTTAGATACTGAAGAGAAGAAAGATATGGTGTCTGAGCTGAAGTTATTTCCCTTCATAACTGGCTCTGGATGCAGCCCCAGTGAAGGGGAAGATGATAATCGAGTCTTAGCATTGCCAAAGGACTCAACTGGACAACTGGGAGGAGAAATGATGAGGGAAACGGCGCTGGTGGGCTGGGAGGGCACAGCAACGTGGCAGCCTTGACAGGGAGCACCACACAGAGAGTGCAGCCGAGCTGTGGGCCTTCTCCAGCAGATGATGGATGTAAGGGATGTGGTGACCAGGAGGACCCCAGAACTGCTGCTCATCTCTACGAAGCCCTCTCTGGCTTTTCTTCCTCTGCTTTCTGCCCTCTAGTGTCGCCAGCAAGTACGGCGTGGTGCTTCCCGTGCTCAGTCCAGCTTGCAGGAGGAATAATTGGATCTGTAATGTAGCTCCACTGGGATGACTTCAGCTTGGATGAACTGGAAAAGATCTTCCAGAGTGTGACAACCTAAATAAAATCTGCCCTTATTTTATTCGCAGACTAGGAAGTTGCAGTGGAGACATGAGTCCTAGGGGAAGCCATGCCAAAAGCAGGCTGGGATGCTCTTCTGTGGCATCCCTTTCTTCTGCGTGCCTCTGGCGTTCTCCAGGATGTGAGAAGTCATGGGTAGGATCATAGCCCTCCTCCATTCATAGTCCAGGTCTGATTACCTGTCTGCTGGCTTCATCATCTTGACTTGCAGGAGAACAACAAATCCATCAAGGAAGCATCAGGAACTGCTGTAGCTGAGGGGAGAGCTCATGTCATCATTTGGGGCTGTCATGGCGGTGATCGAAGCATTTGCCTGGGAATATGTGCTGCTTTGTCTGTGGTGGATCCTTGGCCTGGGATGTGGCTTCATGGCTGGACTCCACTGGGTGGTCACTGCATACAGTGGAAGCAGGGTTCGTAGCAAGTGCTGGCTGCTGGAGATGGAGGCCTTGTTTGGGTGAAATGAACGAGGTTAGCTTTGCTCACAGCATTTCTTCAGCATCCCAGAAGGACTCATTCCGTGGCAGAAGCAGTCTCAGTGTCGAACGCCCACAAACCCTATCCATGGGCTGGGCGTGCCTGCATGACCTCCCTGCGTAGCACCCATCTTTCTGCTTCAGTTGTCCCTGAATTGTCTCTGGTCGATTTGTTATAGCAGGAGCAGGCTTTGCAGAGTGCTGTGCTGCTGGAACATGGTAGGGATTGCCAAGGCAGTGGATACAAGCAGGCAGACAAGATACCTCCCTGGATACCCCACTGCTGGTGATTTGCACAGGGGTAGAGCACACTGCAAATGCTTTCTCTAGAGCCACAATCTTCCTGCCCACCCCTGCTGCAGCTTTGGCTTGAGGTGACCCCTCCTCAGTCTAGCTGGCAGCAGAGCCTCGATCCTTTCCATGCATATAATCTCCTGCAAAATATTACTAGAGAAGAACCAGAGTCTGACATGAGCAAATCGTTCTCTTGTGTACCAGGACAGTGGAAGATTTACCCTGGCCTGAAGATATGTCTGGTGAGGAGGGGCTGGGAGAAAGAGAAGGAAGTGTTGGTTCCAGTGGATTTCCAAGGAGGGGCTTTGGGAATGGCTGAAGAGCCCAGTAAGGAAGGAAGCAAAGGTGGCACTCTCTCTGTGGTTGCTATCCCGTAGCCTGGTTGTGCAGCTGAGTGCCCAATTCAGTTGCATTTTGCAGTTAGGACCGAATCTTGCCCCTGGTGCCATTGGAGCAGAGGTAGAGTGATACAGCTGGCAGCTGTGGTGGTGCTCAGGTTTGTACAGGTCGCACGGCAGAGTGCAGCCCATGGGCTTCCCAGGTTGTGCTTTCAGCTTCCCTAGAATGCCCCATTTCTCCATGGTGAAGCACAAGGTCTTGGGGGAATGAATGTCTTTCTGTTCGACTCAAAGCTGCTGAGCCGGTGGGGAAGCCTCATAGGCAGGTCAGCAAAATACCTCTCCGTGCTGCCAAAGTGTGGGCTGCAGGGAATGGTGAGAGCAATGTAGTCGCCATGTGGTCACTGGAGGTACTCAGGTTGATGGGCATCTTGTGGGACCACGCATTGCTCCAACTAGACCAGTTGATCCCATTGCTGGAAGCTGCTTTACAATGACCTTCCCTTCTGTTTTCTCTGCAGCACTTTACCCGACTCTCCCCCTGACTCTGGATCAGAAGCCTACTCACCTCAGCAGGTGACTGGTAAGTGCTTTAAGGAGAGAGAGGGAGGGGGGAATAATATATGTAATAAGGAAAACCCCAAGCCCAACATCCTCCCCCTCTTTGTTCCATGAAAGTGGTTGGCTCTGCAGTCTTTATCAGACGGGAGAAAACAGGCGGCTGCAATACGTGGGGAGATTATCAGTTAGTAAATATCCCTGGACTGTCGCCTATTGTTCTCCTGCTGGTCTTTGCAAGGGGGGAGAGCGAGCAAGAGAGGGAACGGGAGGGAAGGAGAGATGTGAACCCACTCACACGGGGAGCGATCGGCAGCATGGCTCGTCCCTGGGAGGGTGGGATGTGGCAACCGGAGCCTCCCTGTGCTGCCCTGTGCCCAGAGTGAGCCAAAGGCAAGGAGAACGTCCCTGAAATGGAACCCGGTTCGGGGAGACCAAGATGAGCCTTCCATTCAGCAGTAAGTTCCTTCCATGCCCCCCCCCCCCCGCCTTCTGACCTGGGGCTCCCCCTGCCAAAGGTGAGAGAGCCTGTCCCACCCACGGCCACTGCCAGCCCCCCGGCTCCCTGCTGGGGAGCCACCTCGTGTTGTGCTGACCTTCGCTGTGCTTTGCTGGAGAAACTCCTTGGTGAGGAGGGAAGGTTGTCCTGGGCTCCCTTCCCCCTCGCCAGCAGCACCCTCTTTCCCAAGCTCCAACCATTCCTCACCAGGAACAGCACTTACTCTTTTTTTTTTTTTTGATGGAAGAGGTCAAGAGTTCTGTTTATCTTGCTAAAAAAAAAATCCCTGGAATTCCTCCTGCCCCTTCCTTAAATATAACAAAGAGGCCGAGTTGCTCACCGAGGGGAGAGCTGCTCCAATGCGCTTCCAGCACTCTGCTTAGGGAGGAGAGGAGGCAGCAGGGAGCTCTTCAGGGCCCTACATGCAGCACATGCACTGGGGATGTTGAGAAAACCCATTCCTCTCAGTGCTCTGCAGGGCAAGGCACGAGGGCTGCTCTGCAAGCCCTGAAGCAGCCCTGAGTCTGCTTGTGCTTGTTGTCCAAGGGTGCTTGGGAAGCTTGCCTTCAGATCCTCATTTGATCACTACATTTATTCATTTAGACTGTAGAACGGTGTGATTTTGCCAGAGAAACGTGTCCCAGGTGGAAAGTTTCTCCTCTTCCCACTGTTTGTTTTGGGATGCAGAGAGGATGGAGAAGCTGGTGGAGAAGATCAGTGCAGTTCGCCAGACTCCAATCTTTGCTTTCCACTCACATAGCATATGGCACATGCCCATTCGTTTCTACAACACATAAAAATAAGCTGCTGAAATGGTGCCAACATTGACTCATCCTTGAGGTCCCTTCCAACCAAAGCCATTCTATGATTCTGTGATTTTCTGCTCCATCTGAGAGGAACTTGCTCGAGTCTTGCCTTGCATCAACTTTTGTACCAATGTCTTTGGTTTCTATAGTAAATATATGAGTCCAGATTCCAGGAGTGTTTTGGTTTGAGCTGAAGCCCTCTGCTGTGCACTGGCATTGCCACACATTGAGCTGGTGTTGAGCTGGAGCCTAGGCAGCTGCAGAGAATTTGCATGCCTCTCCACCAGCATTTATTTTGATGGCAGTGTAGTCAAATCAATCCCAAGCATGGCATTTCTTTAGTATCCCATTCCACAGAGAGGAGGAGGAAGGTGGGATCATTTGAATGCTTGTTTTTGTTTATTTAAATGTGGAGGTCACAGTCACCTTCTGGCTCTGTTTCCAGGCACAGGCTTTGGACAGGCCCCTCTGTCGGACCTGTCATCCCACCGCTCTTTCTTGATCCATGTAGTTCCTCGGTGATGCAGGCATGTTCATCAAATCACCAGGGTTGGAAGAGATTGGAAGAGACCTCTTAAGGCCATCAAGTCCAACTCTCAACCCATCCCCACTGTGCCCACTGACCCTCAGTGCCACTCTCCATGGTTCTTGAATGCCTCCAGGGACAGTGACTCTCCCACCCCCTGGGCAGACTGTGCCAGTGCTATGCCACTCTTTGCAAAGACATTTTTCCTAATATCCAGCCTGACCCTCCCCTGGCACAGCTTGAGGCCGTCACCTCTCATCCTAGCTTTCTGCCTGATGCTTCTTCCCTTTGAAGGGAATTGCAGAGCTGATACCAGACAGAATTCCTTAAAGCCAGGTTTTCACTACGGAACATTAGGGTACCTGCGCTTTAGGAAATTCCAGGAGTGGTTGTAATCTTCCCTGTTTTCCCTCAGCCTGAGAACCTGTGTGCCCTTTGAGTTAGTGAAGCTCAGTTCTGATGGCAGAGGAGCGCTCACAGGGAATTCCTCATGGCTGGGCTTGGAGCTGAAGCTTAGACCTCACGGTGGTCTCACAGGCGTTCCTCTTTCTCTGCTCTTCAAGATCCTCACCTCCTTCGGACCATGACCCCAGAGAACATGTGCCATGTAATTCCCCCATCTCGCCTGGAGCATCCTCCGCCGCCACCACCTCCTCCTCCTCCTCCCCCCCACCTGCAAGCTGTGCCCCCTCCTTCCCACCCGCACTACCCTGGCCTGCAGCGGGACCTGTACATGAAGGCTGAGCCCCTGATGCCACCCTATGGCATGGGGCAGGGCATAGCACCAGCTGACCTCCACCACGCTCAGCAGTCACAGATGCTGCACCAGCTTCTCCAGCAGCACGGAGCAGAGTAAGGCTGCTGGACATTGGGATTTGGCGTGATTTGGGTTTGGGGGGATTCTGGGGAGGTGTTGAGGTGGGAGTTACCCAGGGGGGACACTCAAAGCTGGATGGTGGGGACATGAGGGGAAACTGAGATGTGGCTCAGTGCACGCCTGGCACAGAACTCACCGTGGGTAGGTGAGGCAGAAGGTGGTGATGTTGCAGGATTGTCACCTCCCCGTTATCCCACAGCCTCCCGGTGCACCCTGCCAAGAAAAGGAAGCATTCCGAGTCACCCCCAAACACCCTTAGTGCACAGATGCTCAACGGGCTGATAAAGCAGGAGCCAGGCATGGGGTCTGTGCCACTCAACCCCGAAAGAGTTCCCACGCCTCCTTGGCACCAGCCAGGACCTCTCTCTCCAGGTATGTGGTTTTCAGCCCCTCATCCCTTTAATCCCTGCCCAGCATGCAAACCTGGCAGTGCTGGGGGTGAGTGTGTGAGTTCCCAGGAGCAGGTCAGACTCCAGACCTTGTGCCACTGCCATGCCCTGGCAGTCAGGAGACAACTTGCTCCCTTATGCTTGTACCCAACTGAATGCTGCATCATAGAATTATCGAATCATAGTATGAAGGGACCTCAAAGATTGTCTAGTTCCAATCTCCTGCCATGGACGGGGTTGCCACCCACTAGGTTGGACTTGGCAGGGCCTCTTTGGGGTGTCTGAAACATGTCTTTCTCCCTCTGCAGGCCTTATTCAGGATAATGACAGCTTGAATGGCTCCTACCTAGACCCCAACTACCAGTCTATAAAGTGGCAGCCACATCAGCAAAACAAGTGGGCAACTCTCTATGATGCCAACTATAAAGAACTGTGAGTAATTCCTCCAGAATCACATCCAACCTTTCATTCAATGGACTTTCCATTCAAGTGCTGAGGTTCGGGAGATCCAAAGTGTTGGACCTGCCTTGCCTTTTAACGCCTGCTGAACTCTTCTTGCCTGCTCTGTGGTGGAGACACTCTCCCTGCCGCACCTTTGCCATTGGGAAGGTCTTTGGGAAGGTTTCTCTGCATTTCTGAGTGAACGGTGGGGGATTAAGGAATGGGTCTGGTTCTGCAGGATTCAACAGTTCAGCAGCATTGGAGGCAGCCACTCAGACCTTGGGCTGCCACTGGGAGAGTCTTTTGGCAAATACACCTTGTGCCTGAGCACGGTGTGGATGTGCAGCACGCTTTCCCCCTGGCCAGGCTCCAGGGGGTTTTAAAGCTCCAGGGTTTTAAAAGCTCCAGGGTTTTAAAAGGTGCGTTAGGATTTCCAGGACAATGCATAGCAGGAATGACTGAGGATAATCCAGAGCCACTTCAGCACACGTTGAGAGCAGTGCAGAGAGGAGCCTGAGGAGGAGGAGTGGTTGATGGGTGGAGGAGAGGAGAGAAAGAAAGAGGGGAAGGTTGGAGGGTAGCTGGAAAACTAGGAGGGGTGGAGAGACCAGGAGTGCAGGCAGAGAAGAAAGCTGGGGTAGAGGGTGGAGGCAGAGTGTGAACAAGCCTTGTAGGAAACAGTGCTCAGGAGGAACCCACTCTGGATCCTCCCTACATTCCTCAGAGGTGACTGAGAGCAGGCAGGCAGCAGGCAGGCTTCCAGGAACTAAGCAGACTGCCCTGTTTCCCTTCCTTCTCTTTCTGGACAGCCAGAGGCTGGTAGGGTCCTCCTGAGGGACATGAAGGATGGAGTGCTCTGCTTGCGATGCCAAATAACCCAGGGCTGTCATCATAGCTTGCCCAGATGGTGCTCAAGGTAGGACAAGGACATGTGGCTTGAGAGCTCTGCAGAGACGTGACTGATGGTTACTTCTTTGGTGACACCCTGCCATTTGCAAAGGCCGCATTTGTGGCTGTTTTCCTAGGAGAGGCTAAAGTTTGGGAGGTGTTTGCTTCTGTTTTACCAAACTGTTTCCATAGTCCTCTGCAGACCTCTGCTTCAACTTTGTTTCCTCTGCGGTGTGAATCTTTTCTTTAATGTGTCGTGGCCTGGCAGCTTCCCAATGTGCTCCCTTTGCCAAACTGTTTTCTCATCTTTAGTGCTTGGTTTTCAGCCAGGGCCTGGACATCACTGGGCAGCTACAGCACTGAGCTTTTCCCACCTGATAAAGCCACCTTCCTGGTCCCAAGAGTGGCCTCTCATCTGCTATCAGTGCCAGCAGGAGTTTCCCTTTGTGACGGAAGCACAAACACACCTTTTGTAGTCAGCAGGGTCCAATAAGCTCTGTACGTGACCTCGGTTTTCTCTTTGACACAATGAGCCCTCCTTTGCCTTCCATCTCTCTGTTTACCCATGCTGGTAAACATGTTTCAGGTGTTTCTCACCTGAAACACGTCACAGCTCCTGTGAAGAGGTTTGTTGCACGCCCTGATATTGCACAGGCACACTAACACTGCACTGCAGTCATTGGAGTGCTGCAGAGTGCAGCTTTCAACTCCTGTAAACCCAACCCTGTCCTACCACCTTCCTCAGCTCTGTGCTCGGGGTCACTTGCTAATTCCTGCTTTTAGGATTTAGGGTGGAAGCCAGAGCAAACCTACTTGTGCTGCATTTAGGTCGTGGCCCAGTTGCGTAATGGCTGAATTCCTTTGAAATGGCTTTGCTCAATTTTAGGAACCCCCGTGTGGTTTGCTGTGGTGCTGGATTCGACCCAAAAGAAGAGATGAAGGATTGATAAGCTGCATTTTCTGCAGCACGTAAGCTCAGGGGTCTCTTCCCTCTTTGTGGCAGCTCAGCAGTCAGGTAGCTCCAGGAGAGGTTGTGCAAACTGAGACCACGTCTCTTTCTAAGTAGGAGATCATTTAAATGGGTGTCTTGGTGCAGCACTGCAGCAGAATAGAGCTGGGAGGAACTGCACAAGCTCAACTTTCTCAACTTTCTCTTCTTCTGCAAGGGCTTTTTTTCCTTCTTTTTTTTTTTTTTTTTGGACAACCAACTAATGTTTCAGCAGGCAGGAGTCTCTTTCTTCCTTTTTGGTGCACTCAACAAATGAGTGTCTCTTTGAGACCTGTGAGTACTTCCACGTTAGTTTCCTCTGGGATCATTAAGCAAGAGCCAGCCCTTCCCAGCCTGTTTTTAGCTGTCATGCACTTTATATGTGCTGTTATGGTTTCCTGCCCCTAGGGGAAGCATATTTTCTCTCCTGTGATCCACGTGCCCACAACCTATTCACAGCCCCAGGAATCTGAATCATCTGAATCACCTGATTTTTTCCTGCCCTTGCTCTCCAGACAAGGCCAGAAAGGCATGTTAAGGAGAGAGGCTGAACCACCAGCCCATAGGAAACCGTTGAGTTTCTTATCCCAGTGTGGTTTCAAGAGCTCGCCAGCGTTTCAGCAGTGACTGCTGCACCCAACAAGCAGCTGTGTGCCCTGTACAGGAGGCTGAGTTCTCAGAAGCTGTAGGCCCACCTGGGTATATGGTGAAAAACCTGCATCCAGAAACACAGCCTGTGTTTCTCCATGGAGCAAGACAAGTGCTGGCAGCCCCCATAGAGGCAGATTTCTCAGGTTCGTAGTGCTTGATCTTCCTCCGGTTCTGCCTCAGAGATGTGAGGAGGCCTTTTCTTCCATCAATTCCTACTCGTGCTGCTCTTGGTGAAGGCACTGGTAACCAGTACCAAAAGATTTTTTGTTCCTCAGGTGTATCCTTCCATGCCCGTCAGCCATTTCTCATGTACTGCTGATCTGGGCTGTATCTCAGAGCCAGGCTCCTTCCCAGCTGTTGAGCTGGGCTTAGCACAGGGAAAACCTGAGCAAATTCTGCGGTTCCTGGGTAGCTTTTCTGCCTTCTGAGAGATGTGCCTGGTGCCAATGAACCTTGTCATAGGATGGTAACAGATTCCTTGTGCCCAGGGGCTGTAACCAGGAGAAGAGCGAAGGGAGCTGAGCTCTCCAGGCCTGCAGGTATGGTTGTGGGACTGTAGGCTGTAGTTTCCTTAGAAGCAGTTTGAGTTAAGGAAGTTGAGGAGAGGACAGAGGGAGGAAAGAAGGGCTCCTTTATGGATTGGAGTGGAGGTGCCTGGAAATCTGTGCCTTAGCATGCTTGGTTTATGTCAGGCTTTGGTTATGTGGGCTGAGGAATCTGTGTTGCTTGAAGGAGACCTAAGTCTCCAGATTAGTTTTATTGATAGTGTGTTTCTCCTTGGCCTTTTGCACTGATTTTGTGGTTTCAGACTTGCTGAACCTTCAAAAGGGTTAGGTGGTTTCCAGCAGCGGTGCCAAAGAGGCCTGGAACCAGGCAGCTCACTAATTTACTCTCAGGAGCAGAAGTAATCCATCTCCCTGACAGTGCACTCTGATAAATACCAGCAGGCTCCCTCCTCTCTCTCCCCAAGTATTTACAGTTTGAGGTAAGGCAGTTTGAGGGGAAGGCTAGCACTGCAGTCTCTTCCCATCAAGCAAGCTTTTGGAAGCCTGGTTTGGAATAAGCGACCCTACAGCCAGCACCAACAGCTGCAGAGCGCACAGGGGACAGAGAGCAGCCTGATGTGGTCCAGTCCTGAATGTATTTCAGGTGTTGGTGAATATGGGCTGAGATGGTGCTGGAAGCCTGGAAGGAGAACAAAGCATGAAATTACTGAGCAGACCCTCAGCTATGGGGCATTCCAGACATGATGGCTTAGGAATGGTTGAAATAATGGGGAATCTGGAATAGGAAAGAGATGGAGGAGAATCTCCTTGCATAAAGAAAGCTGATGGCATAAGAACTTCCCTCTGACAATCCTGTTTTCTGCAACAGATGTGAATGCTGATCCCCTCATTATCAGAGACATTTTTCCTTGCATTGTCTTCCCTTAGAGGACGAGAGCACTCCCCACTCCCATAAGTGTGGGTCCCAGCATGAGGAGTTGGTAACCCCTGAAACCTCCTCTCCTCTGATCCTGGCCTTCTGAGCCCTGCGTTAATCTGCTTTTGTCAGCGGGGCGTTCTGCCCAAAATAATCCATTTGACCCTCGACCTTTTCTTCCTGATGTTTTGCCCTCTGGCCCTCACGCTCATTGGGAGCTAGCCTTGCTCTCGCTGCCCCCAAACCATTGGCTGCTGTTGTTCCTGACCCTAGGAGCTACTCCTGCCTTCCCCAGCCTCCGAGCACAGGGATGGGGTGGCAGAGACACCCAGGTCCCCATGCTGGCTGCGTTCCCCGTGGGTTAAGATGAAAGCTAGGATGTGTGGCAGTGGAGATGCCCTCCCGTGCACCCCATGTTGGGGGGTGACACTGATCACAGCCTGAGTCCTTTGGGAACTCAGGGAATGAGACTCAGCCTGACAGTCTTCGTCTGTTTTGGCATATGCTTAGCAGCCATCAGTTTGAGTGATGTTAAGCAGAGCATGGTTTTGAAGCAGATGTGGTTTGGAAGTACAACCTGCCTTCAAGTGGAAACAGCTGAGGTGGCAGAGGGGTGAAAGCAAATGGGAAAAGGGTTCCTCCATCCCTGGGTGAGCACAGAGGATCGTAGGGCCTGATAAAGCTCTGGCTCCTGAGACCAGACCTTATGGCTAAGGCTGGGAGGTAAGCAGCAGTAGAATGGAATTCCTTTCGTGCTTCTGGACTAAGATAGTGCTCTGCTTCCACCATCTGGCCTGTGTTCAGAGTCTGCATAGTCCCTCGGGTGCAAGAGATGAGGAGTTGCATCCCAGTGTTACTGGGAATGGGCCCCCCGATCTCCTCCAACATTAACCCTCCTGTAGAAAAGTGCTCAGTGAGTTTTAAGGCTGATATCAGAGGCCAGACTGAGCCACCTTTTGCCTTCTAAGTGTTTAAGCACAAAAATAAAGGGGAAAATGTGGGATTTTGGTCTTCTGCTGGAGATTCTCGAGGGGCTGAGATGCATCCCAGGGGCCCACCTGCCTGGTCTGAGTTCTTCAGCAGTGAGAGAAAAAGGGACTTGCTTAAAGGCCACATATTTCCCTCATTCCCGTGGCAACCAGCCCATTAAGGAGATGGAGATTAAACCAACCCAGCTGGTGTGTGTTGGCCGGGCAGCAGCATCCTCCTCCTCCCACTCAGACCTTGCCGATTCCACAGGAACTAGGCATGTGGGCAACATCAAGAATGTGGTGGGTAAAACCAATGGGCCTGTGGGATCCCTGGCCTCGGTGCTGCCACGTGCCGTGCCCCACAGGCCCTGCGCTGCCTCTGTAGCTGGGAGCTTAGCCTCTCGTGATGTGCTCGGGGCTCTGGCCTAATGTCTGCTGCCTTTTCCACAGCCCCATGCTCACCTACCGCGTGGATGCTGACAAAGGGTTCAACTTCTCTGTGGGCGACGATGCCTTTGTGTGCCAGAAGAAGAATCACTTCCAGGTCACGGTCTACATCGGCATGCTTGGAGATCCCAAGTATGTGAAGACCCCCGAGGGCCTGAAACCCTTAGAGTGCTTCTACCTGAAGCTGCACGGAGTGAAGGCAAGCAGGAGCCAAGCGAATGCAGCAGGGAGAAGGGGAGCTGAGATCAGGCAACCACATCTTTCATATGCTGAGTTGTAGGGGTGTGTGCAGGAGAATGCTGAAGGTGATCCTTGATCTTCAGCTCTTGAGATAGGACTCTAATTTGGATTCAGTTGCTCCCTGGGCATCCCAGGGTTTCCTCTTGCTTCTAGAGGCATTTGGGAAGATCTATTCACCCTCTGCCAGAGCCGCACCAAGTTAGGCATTGCGTGTTGGTTGTGCAGGAGGGGTTGGGGAGGCAGTGGGAAGGGGAAAGTCTCGGCTTTCCACTCTTCATCACATCCCCAAATCTTTCTCTCCAGCTAGAGGCCCTGAACCAGTCGATCAACATCGAGCAGTCGCAGTCCGACCGCAGCAAACGGCCCTTCAACCCTGTCACGTGAGTGAGGGTGGGGAATAAGCAATAGCAAGGGTGGCTGGGGAAGGGGGGGTTCATGGGAAGGCTCAGGAGAGCACTGTGGGTAGCACACCCTCCAGTTTTACTGCCCACAGCAGAGTTTTCCTCCCTTTTTGCTGCCCGCTCCCTTTTGTGCCCAATTTGTAGCCCTACCATAGTGGAGCAGGACAGGAGATGGCCGTTCCTCAAGGAGCCTCCTCTCCAGAAGCATCCTCACTTGCTCCTGTGTTTTCTCTTCGACAGGGTCAACCTGCCTCCAGAGCAGGTCACTAAGGTCACTGTGGGGCGGCTGCACTTCAGCGAGACCACGGCTAACAACATGAGAAAGAAAGGAAAACCTAACCCAGACCAGAGGTGAAGAGCAGGGACGCCTTTACAAATTGTTCTGTGCACTCAGGGCCTGCGGATGTGCCAGCCCTTGCTTTGGGAGGCAACAGGCCCTATGCTGGCCATCTTTTTCTCACGGAGGACGGGAGATGTCTGCTGTGGCCACTGTGGTCTCCCCCATTCTACAAGGGGTTGTGGACAGGGGAGAGGGGATGTGTACAGCTCCCTGTGACAGCCTGGTGCCCTGTCCTTGAGGCAGATGCAGCAGTTTGCAGTGCAGGATGGCACCCTGACCTCTCTCCCCTCTTGACAGGTATTTCATGCTTGTGGTAGCCCTGCAGGCACATGCACAGAACCAGAACTACACACTTGCAGCCCACATCTCTGAGCGCATCATTGTCCGAGTAAGTCCTCCTCTCCTCCCATAGCCCTTTGCTGGATGAACTGGGCAGTTCTCCTGCACCTCTCTAGCTTTTCAGTGCTTTCCCCTCCCAGCCATTTCTTCCCTTTTCCAACGCTGCCTTGCTTGCAGCTATCCTTGCCCATGGCTGTCCCTGTCCATGCCTGCATTCTCATTCCAGCCTTTCCACACCTGCATGGTTGGAGCAGCCTCAGGGCATGCAAGAACTTGTTGCGGGACAGGGAAGGTGTCTCCTTGCCCTGACCTTGCACTGGTGCTTACAGTAGAGCTGCTGGGAGTGAGGGAATGGTGTTGTGAGGATTCCACAGCAGGGACAAGACCCCTTGGTGCAGAAGGACTGGGTGCCCTGCCATGGCTGCACTTTGTGCAGCAGCGTTCAGATGGGAATGCAGAGCGGCAGGAGGAGCCCATCATCCTTGGGCTTTCCCAGGGCTCTTTTAATGAGTGTTTAGCTCTGCGGGCTGAAGGTAGCAGGTAAAATGCAAAGAGAAGGACCTTGAAGTCTGCAGACTGACGTAAAAGGAATTGTGCAGCCTCCAGGGTGCCCAGAACTGCAGGGAACTGCAGGCAGCCTGTGGTGCTCCATCCCAGCAGGTTGCAGAACAGTGGGATTTGGGGGACTGTGGAGCCAGGAACAACAGCTGTGTCACTTATGGACTCCAGATGTCCTTGTGTTGAGTTGGAATTGTAAGAGCTCTGAGGACTGAGATAACACAGCTCAAGAAAGCAAGGATATTCCTTTAGGGAGAGGAGCAGAGCAGGCGTAACCTTGGTTCCTGATGAAAGAGGCTTGGTCAGGGCCAGCAGATGAATGCCAAGACTGCAAAAGCAGGCTGGGATTTGTTCCCAGAACTGGCAGTGTATCCCTGTCCCTGCCACTTTCCTTTGTGCTGCTGCAAAGCTCTAACACCTTCACAGCCTCACTTGTCTTCTTGTGCTGTCTGTCAGCTTTCTGCTGTCCCTGCTGTAGGGCAGGTGCTGTTGCAGCTCAGCCTCCAGGTGTTCCTATAGCTTCGTGCTGTAGAGAAGGCACCTCCACCAGGGTCTTGCGTCATGAGCTTTTAATCTCAAAAGTCCTCTCCAGCTTCTCAAGCCACTTTGATCAATCTGTCCCCCTTCACCTGAGATCTTCCCCACCCTTGACTCCCATTTGCAGATCAAGGACACAGCTGTGTCACTGGGGTGCATCTGCTTATCTCTGCCTTTTTCTCCTGCCTCTTCCCAGGCCTCCAACCCTGGCCAGTTTGAGAGTGACAGCGATGTGCTCTGGCAGCGGGCTCAGCTCCCTGATACCGTGTTCCACCATGGTCGGGTGGGCATCAACACGGACCGCCCCGATGAAGCCCTCGTGGTCCATGGCAACGTGAAGGTGATGGGTTCCCTGATGCATCCATCAGATGTCCGAGTGAAAGAGGACATCCAGGAGGTAAGAGCTGAGCAAACCAGGCTGGGCTTCACTGACATGGCTCAGAGCAGGCCTCAGGGCCCTCTCACACAGTGCCTCTTGCCCTTGGGACCTGTCATAAAGGTGAACCATTGTGAGTTTTGCCATCTGGGGTCAGAGCAATGGGATGTAAGGAAGCAAACCCCCACTTAGGAGATGCATGTCTCTGTTTTGTCCCAGGTGGACACCACAGAGCAGCTGAAGAGGATCTCACGGATGCGGCTGGTGCACTACAACTACACACCTGAGTTTGCAGCTACGGTGGGCATCGACAACACCTCTGAGACAGGTACAGACCCTGCATTGTGCTACCCTGCTTGTGTCTGCAGCGCTGGAGCTGGGCTTGTTCAGCCTGGAGAGGGCTCTGGGGACGCTTCACTGTGGCCTCCTGTGGTTCCTCTGCTGAGACTCGGTGGTCTGTGGGCCTCTGATGAGCTCTGTTCAGGATACTGTGTGCACCCTGTACTGTCCCCAGCACAGAGAGCTCCTGTCCATAATCTCTCGGGTCAGAGGAAGAG
Source organism: Lagopus muta (assembly GCF_023343835.1). Taxonomy (NCBI): domain Eukaryota; kingdom Metazoa; phylum Chordata; class Aves; order Galliformes; family Phasianidae; genus Lagopus; species Lagopus muta. Next base: position 6,598,335 of record NC_064438.1, on the reverse strand, counting down.
CTGTGGCAGGAGGAGTGCTGCCCAGAGTCCTGAGAGCCACTGTGCCATTTCCACACAGGTGTCATTGCTCAAGAGGTGAAGGAGATCCTCCCTGAAGCAGTGAAGGACACCGGGGACCTGGTCTTTTCCAATGGGAAGACCCTGGAGAACTTCCTAGTGGTGAACAAGGTCAGTGGCAGCCTGAAGGGACAGGAAGGGCAGGGAAGCTGGAAAGGCTGTTGTACCTGGGTTTCTGGGAGAGCTGTAAAGCTGGAACAGGGAAAGCGTGAAACAGGGAACGCTTCTAAACCAATACCATCCATATGAGTTTCAGACTTGGTTGATCTTTCAAATGGCAGGAGCTGACCTGAGTTGACAGCAGACATCTGCAGGGAGGAGCTTGCCTGATGTTGTTGAATGTTGTCAGCATCTCCCTCAAGATAGGCTTCTTGTTGGCAGCCTCCTGCAGGGAGGCTCTTGGTCATAATCTCCTTTCTAGATAAGATAAGGTGGTTATGTCAAGATAACCAAGAGCACCTGTGTGCCTGAACTCACTGTAACCTGTGGCAGCCCTGTATGCTGCTCTGGGTGTTGAGAGGATGGATCTCACTGCTCTCCCAAAGCTGCCAGCTCTCTCCTGCATCTCTCCCTCCTCAGTGCCTAGAGCGAGAATGGCCAGGGCTGAACTTAGTGCATCAGGGATCCTTTGGTTTTTTTAAGAGCATCTCTCTTGTTCTTGCTGACTGTTTGACCTGTTCCATGGCAGGAGCGCATCTTCATGGAGAACGTGGGAGCTGTGAAGGAGCTGTGCAAGCTGACGGACAACCTGGAGACCCGCATTGATGAGCTGGAGAGATGGAGCCACAAGTTGGCCAAGCTCAAACGCCTTGACAGCATGAAGTCAACTGTGAGCTCTGGGGCGTTCAGGTATGGGCATGCTGAGGGCAAGAGTCCAAAGGGCTCTTTTCATAGAACCATTAAGGCTGGAAAGGACTTCTAGGATCACCAAGTCCGTCATCAACCCATCCATACCCACTAACCGTGCCCTCAGTGCCGTATCCACACATTTCTTGAACACCTCCAGGGACCCCAGGCAGTCCTGAATGGCAGCTCATTTTGGGAGAGACGGGAGGGGAGGAGGGAAGATTGGTAGGGTATTGGCAGTTGTCATTTGGTCTGGAGTTGTTTTAGAGTGCTGAGGCAGCTCTAGCATCCACATACCAACATTGTGCTCTCAGACCAGCTCCCCCCCAAAATACTATAAAATGGTCACCACATTTTTCCAGAGTTAGCGAGTGCCTTTCTCAGAGCAAAGAGTTTCCAAATTGTCTTACTAACCTGTGCCAGCTTATGAAAGTTTGGAGCAGAATTCAGGCTCTGTACCAGCACTGTGTCTGCCCCCTGGAGCAGGCTGGGTGGCAGGACTTTGTCACTTCACACAGAGTTGCCTTTTTGCCTGAGAACCTTTTCTTCTTGCAGCCAAACGGGAAGCCAGTTCAGCCGTGCAGGAAGCGTGCCCCACAAAAAGAGGCCTCACAAGATAGCCAGCAAGGTAAGGTACTGCTCCCAAACAAGCCTTGCTGTGTGGGGAACTTTCTGGGAACAACATTCTGTGTAGTTCTGCAGTGTTTTCCTGCACATGCTGCAGAGGGAGAAGCCCTGTCTCCTCCCACTTTCTTGATCTCTCCTTCCATTTTGTCTGTGCCCAACGGAGGCGTTTTTTGGCTTTGCTCTGAGGGGGCTGGGGGCTCACAGGGGAGCAGGAGGAAAGCTTCGGATGTGATATGCTCAGAAGCAGGGAGGACCAGAGGACCCGACCTGAGCTTGGGATTTCTCTCTTGTAGTCGCCATCGGTCGTCCCGGAGCAGGCCTGCATCAGTCAGCGCTTCCTGCAAGGCACCATCATTGCCTTGGTGATCATCATGGCCTTCAGGTGGGACCACACATCCAGGTCTCCCTCCCTCCATCTCATCAGCTCGGTTTAGGCTGCGCCAACCAAACTGGCAGTTCTTTGAAGCACAGTTCTCAGGAGTGGTCTCTCTCCTTACTGCATCCTCAAGGCTTCCCAGCACCGTGGTAGGGAAGCATATCAGTGTCTGAGAACAAAGAAGTCCAGCTTACTCTGCCATCCATGGGGTGGTCAGTGGACCTACAGACTCATTTGTGGACTGAAATCCTTTGGCAGCAGGTCAGCACCGTGCCATGTCCACTGCTCCATCCTCAGCCTGGACCTTTGTCTTTGCAGTGTGGTGTCCATGTCCACGCTCTACGTGCTGAGCTTGCGCAGCGAGGAGGACCTTGTGGATATTGAAGGGTGGGTATCTCTGGGCTCCATGGGATGGATGTGGTGGCTGGGGCAGACTAAGGCAAGAGGAGCAGCTGCTGTGGGGTTATTGACCACAGCTGTAAAGCCAGTCAAATGCATCATGTGCCCAAGCCTTAAACTGTTTGCAGCAAGAAGTGAGGAGCAGAAAAAAAGAAAACGTGCTGATGGTTGGCTGCTGACCATTACTCGTGGTCTGTCTGAATGTTATTTGGGTGCCTCTTCTGCTGCACTAAAACAGCAAAGTCCCAGCACTGAATTGTGGGGTTGGACTCGTCTGTAGGAAGCAAAGGTTTTCCTTAGTGTGGAAAGAATGTCAGGCATGCACACAGTCAGCCTGTGCTGGGCATTCAGTTTCAGCACACTTTGCTCCTTCAGGAGCTCGTGGCACCATATAATGAACATCTTTCTCTCTTTCTTTTCCCCATCCTACTTCTCTCCCTTAACTTCTGGTTACAACTTCCATCCAATTCATTTTGTTTCCATTTTCTCTTTAATTTTCCCTTTCTTTTCATTTCCATCACCCACATCCTCTTCCATTGCCTCCCTTTACTTCCCTTCTCTGTTCACTGCCCCATAGCTCTTTTGCTGTGCCCACTGCCTGTCTACTGGCCCTCTTTCGGCACAGGGGTCCCGGGGTCCCAGTTGCTCTGTGCCCACGGTATGTTACTCTTTCATTATACTGTTACTTAAATGCTGCATCCCTTCTCTTAGTTCCCCTTCTTTTTTTTCCATCTGCACCACAGAAGACAAAATCTTGAGCAAAATGTGGCGGCTCAGCAAGCGAGGTTCCAGGAGTTATGCCATAGAGTCCTTAAGGTTGGAAAAGACCTGTAAGATCATCAGATCCAACCACACACCAATCACTGTAGTGCCCATCAAACCATGTCAGGCAGTATGAAAGGGGAATTATGATCAGCAGAGTGAAGAACCAGTGCATCAAAGGCTAACTAAAGAAATTGCACACTGCAGGTAGAGCAAGAATAGGCAATACTTAGAAAGGAAGAAGATTAAAGAATTAGCCCCAGAGATGTTCCTACACTCTCTTCGTATATGAGTAGCTTTATTGTGAAGGATCACTCAATTACAGGTGAGCTTAGCGTGCAAAAAAAAAGGGCAGGAAAAGAACTACTTTAACTACTTCCATTTATGAGCCATCACCACTGAGAGTACTTGGAAAGGCAGTGACCCACTTCTGGTGCCTGACTCACTAACAGGCAGTCTGTGAGCTCCACTCCTGTACATTGGCTCTGCAGGAAAGCATCTTCAGGAAAAGAAGCAAACAGAAAGCAGTTTGAGAGGCATGGCCTTTAATGCAGCACTGCAATCCAGGGAAAGCTGGCTGAGTTAATAATTAGGAACAGATGTGTAAAGCAGCTTTGTCAATGTGATCTGTAGCAACACACTTTCCTTCAGAAGTAAACAGGTCCTATTTGTCTATCAGCACTCTTTGAAGAAAATACTGTGTGAAGAGCAGCACAAGGTATGGCTAATTTGTTCTTTTAAGAATGCCATGAGGTTTACAAGAGGCTGTTAAAAAGTAATTGACGATGGGAGGCAAGATAAAGCTGGGCATGGTGAGTGTTGACAAGGCGGTGGAGGGATGGAGGTAGATCTTAGCTGGGATAAAGGCTGGCTCCAGAGGCTGGGTCTGCTTTTCCTCCAGCAGTCCAACACCATGTCTCACTAATGAAAGAAATATGTAATCAGGTACTTCTTGGAGGTGACAGCGTTATTTTGCTGTCTCTAAACGAATGAAGGCTCTTTGAGAAACCTTGAGCAGTGCTAAGAGGACAGGCAGGACATGGCTTCAGGACAAGCAAAACATGGGAAAGAGAAAACTGAAGTGAGGAGGGAACGGACAGGTCAGGTCTTCCACTTCTTTGCTATGAGCTCAGGAGAAATTTCTATGCAGTGAAGAGCTACAGCTTAGACTCATTCTTGCCAGAAAAGCAGAACTGTCACCCCATCCGTTGTGGCATCTCCAAGCTGTCTGTGCTGTGTTTGTGCCTAGTGTTCTTCTTTCCTGTCTTGCTTTTTGCAGATCACTGCAGGCTTTGCCCCTCTTCCCCTGCCTGCCATCACTGTTTGCTTGTTCCATCCCCGCACTCACTGCTACACCCACAAAGTGATCCCCCGTGGCAGAGTTTCACCCCTGCTTTCCTACGTTTCAGGTCAAGCCAGAATATCGACAAAACACAGATGGTGCGATCCACAGCTGCATCAGACAGAGCCAGCAGCAGGACCCCAACACACCACGGTAGGTCGCAGCTGCAGCTCCACACCAGAGGCTCATGGCACGGAGCTGGCTCTGTGCTGGGAGCTCCTCAGAAGAGATGCAGAGGGTGCTCTTGGCTTACTCCGTCTCTCTGCTCTTTGCCCTGCAGCCACATCCCACGTGCTCGACTTACTCGATGCTTTACCTGGTCACAGTGTGCTAGCCTGCTTCAACCCACCGTGCTTCTCCACTTGCTGCTCTGCTGCTCCCACCAACGCCTCCTCTGTTGCCCTCTCTGAGGCCAGCCCTACTCATGTCACCAATCAGACAGGTAAGTCCCATCCCAGCAGGAGGGAGATGCTGGGACAATGCTGAGCTCTCTGTCCCACTACTGCATCACTTCGTGGCCCCAGATCCCTCTCACCTGGTTTTCTAACCCTGCACCTGCCCAGGGACTGCTGGGCTGCCGATGTGGTGTGGTTTGTACATCCGTGGTCCTGCTTCCAGGGTAAGTGGCAACAGAAGAGCTCGCTCTGCCAGTACGGAACCATGAGAGCTGGCCAGTGTGCCAAAGCAACTGCAGTTTGCAGTGCAGCCTCAGTGCTGTTTGCTTTTGGCAGGCCAGGAGCTGTGCTTTACAAGCCCACTTATTATGTCACTACTGCAGGAGGAGTGGCAGCATCTCAGGCAGTCACTGTCCAGCCATAACACCCCTGGAGTCATAGAACCATAGGAATGTTGGTTTGGAAGGAACCTTAAAGATCACGTGGTTGGGTTGGAAGAAACCTCAAAGCCCCACCAGCTCCACCCCCTGCCCATGGGCTGGGTGCCCCTACAAGCTCAGGTTGTGCAGGGCCCCATCCAGCCTGGCCTTGGGCACCTCCAGGGATGGGGCACCCACAGTTTCCTTGGGCAGCTGTGCCATGGCCTCACCACCCTCTGAGTAAATAATTTCCTCCTTATGTCTAACCTAAATTTCCTATCATTTCCATTCCCCCTTGTCCTATTACTCCATGCCCATGTAAAAAGTCGCCCTCCTCCTGTTTGTCAGCTCCCTTTAAGTACTCAAAAGCTGCAGTGAGTTGTCCTGGAGCCTTCTCTTGTCCAGGCAGAATGAGCCCAGCTCCCTCAGCCTGTCCTTGAAGGAGAGGTGCTCCAGGCCATGCCTTCACCCTGCCTTTAGCTCTGCCGTACACAAGGGCTGTTAAATGCAAGTGTGACACAGGACATGACAAGGGGACAGGACAATCCCAGACCCTCAGCCTCTCAGCACAACATCTCTCCCTTTCCTTCACAGACCAAAGTCAGACCTCACTGCAGCCAGTGACAAATATCAAAGCCAAATCCAGGGGCATCACCAGGAAGGCAACCTCCTACACCAAGCGGCCAAAGACGCCTGACAGGTCTCAGAGCTTCGGCAGCCCCAATGCCAGCCCCTCCTCCCCCTTCACCCACCTCCAGGGCAAATCCAAGTACATCTCCAACCTCTCGCTCTCCCGCAGCAACTCCCCACTGGGGCAGGCCCGGCCGCAGCGCAGCATCAGGCAGCTGGTGAGCGAGTGGCCCCACACACAAGACCCCAGCACGGATGGTAGGTGGGCCCCTGGCCGCCTTCTCACGGCTCTTCCTCACTTGCCAGCCCTTTTCTGTTCCTTCATAGCCCATCTCCCACCCGCAGGGCCAAGCCCAGTGCTGCGTTCCATCCGGATCCTGGAGATTGATATGGCCATCCAGTCCCAGTTCTGTGCAGCCAGCAGTGCATGCAGGTGAGGAAGACGGCAGTCCTTGGGGAGCTCCAGAAGCAGATGGGCTATTCCTGGATCCCTGGGCCTTCACTTGCCATCACTCCAAGGCAGCCCTTGGGCACAGGAGCTGGGGTTCCTGCTGAGCCCAGCCCTGCTCGTTCACCCAGTGTGCAGGAGGACTGGATACAGTGATTAGCTGGCTTGGGAACTGGCCTGGGGAACCCACCCCTCTGCAGTTCCAGCCCAGAGAAGGGACTTCAGAGCCCATCCTGGCCATCTCACAGCCAGCTGGATTGCTGCAATGAGGTCTTTTTCTGTCTCCCTAGGACTGGAAACTTCACCTACCGCATCCCCATCAGCCAGCTGACAGCAGTGAACACCAACCTGACCTTGGAGATGAAGTGAGTGGACAGGGCTCCTTGGTGTTCCTACATCCCTCAAGTGGGCTGGGTACTGCACCATGTCACCATGGTGTCTCCTCTCCAACCTGGTTAGAGACAGCAGTGCCTGGCACCTTCCAGGGCTTTACCACCTCTTGTCTCCCCAGCTCCTCCTCTGTGCTGTCCATTTCCCTTTGTGGCCTTGTCTCCAGCGACCCTTGCCAGGATGTTGCAAGCACAGACGGCTTCAGTGATGGCACAGACACACAGGTAGGCAAGGGCTCAGTTCACACTACCCACGTGTGCGAAGCATTGTGCTCAGACAGCTGTCCTGTGCACTGATACTACATATTCCTGAGCTGATGCTTTCATGGGGCTGGATAAAGTGTTTAAGTGCTTTTTGTCCTGCTCAGCCTGTCTCCATAGCTGAGCATGGAGGTGCTGTTCCTCCATAGACTGCTGTAGGATCGCTCGATGGAGCAGAGATGTGCTCTGCTTGCCATGACAGCCTTGGAGACATCCCAGGATGCTCAACCCTGCTCTCACTGCAGATACTGTTTTCTTCCCCAGGAAACGACACACCGGTGGCCTCTTGTGATGCTGTCTTTCAGGGAGTTCACCTACCACTTCAGGGTGGCACAGACTGTGAGTACAAGCAGCTGCTTTGTTCCTCTTGTTCAGGGCTAAGTGGGAGGACGGCAACGGGAATGTGGCATCATGCATCCTACCCCGACCTGTAAGCTCTTCTTGCTTTCTCACATAGGGCCGAGCCAACTGCAGCACTACTCCCGAACAGATGGGACACCTTTTTACTGACTATTATTTTCAGTTCTACTGGCTCTGTGAGTGAGTCCTGGCAGCACCAGTGCCCTTTGGTTGGAGAGAGGAGGGGGACTGGTGACTCTGGGGAACTTCCTGTACACCCTCCTCCGCTGACCCCCAGCCCCACCTCAGCCCCATCGCCCTCCTTGGGGGTGGAGATGGTTTGGTTGTGGCTGGCGGTGCTGACACTGAAGTACAGCACATACGGAACACAGGACCTAAGCCACAGAAACACAACCAGCCCTGCGCCATCTCCTGGGCTCACCTAGCACCAACACTGCCCCAAACACCCCTCCTTCCCTTCTGGGGACGCTTGTGTCCCCCAGCCCCTGCAACACTGGATTTGAAAGCATTACACTGGATGGAACGTGGATGGATCTGCCACATCCCAGAGCATGGGACTTGCCCAGCTGTGCCACGTCAGTTCTCCACAACACTGGAATTGCTCAACACTGGAGCCCTTTCCAAGAGGGAAAAGCTGGAGTTTCACCTGGAAAGGAAAGGCTGTGCCTGGATGTACTGGAAGTTGTACACTGGAGTTGCTGTTCCTTCAAATTGGACCTGCAGCCCCACCGGACCCCTGGAGACTCCAGGACTCCTGTTCTCCACAGAAGGTGCAGCTTCCGCATTTGCCCCCCTCCTCACTGTGCTGTCACTATATCCAGGTCAGGATGGATAAACTCAAAAACCCCACTAAAGATGCTGCTCAGGCTGTGCTCAGGCCAAACTACACGTGGGGACACTTAACCATCAGCCCCTGGGAGGAAAACTACCCCAAGCCACTTGTGTTAAGTGTTGGTTAAACACTGTAGGACCCATTTTCTTCACTTTCCAGTGGCCACTTGTGGTGTGCACAGAGCTGCCCAGTTGGCTCTGAAGAAAAAGATGACTGGCCAAGCCCAGTGTGCCCTGCAGAGCACAGCTGGACTGCTGGGGCTGCATGGTGTGGTTTCACTACGTAACCAGCGGGGGAAAAGCAGTGACAGTGAGTTCTCACTGCCTCTGCTCTCAGAACGCAGTTACGTTGAGTGTACTCTGGGTATTTTACTGTTACAAGTACTTAACTTGCTAAACTACTGAATTTAATTTCTTTTTTTAAGCCGCATAAAAATGGGTCTCTTAATTCTGTCCCTGTTGAGCTCTGTGCATCTTGCATAGGAAACCGAAGGGGGGCACTGCTAAGCTCGATGTTAAAGCCTGATTGCTGCAGCAGTACTGGGATGTCAGCTCCCAGTGCTCCCATGCCCTCCTTTCTGTCCTGCTCCAGCAAAAGGAGACCTCCGTGCTCCTGGAGGCTGAACCACCACCAGCTCCAGAAAATGGAGACTCATTTTCCTAAGGAAGCAGCACTGGAGAGTGGCAGCGAGGGGGAACACTCTGGTCCTGAAGGAAACCCTAAAGCTGATTAAGAGAAGAGCACACCTTTTGGGAAACAACATCAGGGTCTGGCTGCTGCATTCGTTCTGTCAGTGGAGGTAGATGCAGCAATCCCTTTGCCAGCTGCAGGCCATGTTTTTTCCATCGCTGAGGAGCACAGGGCAGGAGCAACCCTCTACCAGCAGGCTCTTCTGCTCTGGAGAAATGAGCTGCAGAGATGTTTTACCTGATAGATGGTTCCTACATGTGCTGCTTCTGTTACAGAGCTCCCTTCTGAGGCTGTCCCAGCAGAGCAGCTGCACCCTTGCAATTCCTTGCAGCATCACTGGGATTTTGCGTGGCTGCCCTTCCAGGAACCTTGCCCTTTCCTTTATTTGCAGGGCAGTTCAAAGGTCAGATCTCTATTCCAATGCTGTGCCCATGGGCAGCAGTGGATGATAAGGGTGATGCTCTCCAGCAAGCACAATGCACTGAAGTCTGGGCAGCCAGGAACCAGAGGGTGAGCAGGGAATGCCAGGCAGCCAAAAGGAATGAAGCTTAGGGAGACCTTTGGGGAGCTCGGAGGGAGAGCAAGAGGCACGGCAGCACAGACACAAACAGGTCAGCTCTGCGCTCAGCAGGATTTTCTGCTTCTGCAAGGAAACCCTCTGGTGGACTCTCAGAGAGGATGCTCAGCACTCCTCTTTCCACCTGTCCTATGCGTTCTGCTCAGCCTTAAACTGAAGAAGTTACTTTCTTGGCAGCTTTTACTCTCCACTTGGCAATCAGTGGCTCAGCCAATCCTCGTCCTGGCGAGCAATGCCCTGTGCTCTGCCAGCTCTGCTCAGCTGAGGGGCAGCCTTCGCAGACCCCACTGCCATTTCTCCTACCTGCCCACGCTCTCTTGTAGCCCCCACAGAGGTAACAGGCAGTGCCGTGACGGCTGGAGCCGACAGTGCTGCCTGCAATCACTGCCACCAATCTACCCTTGCAAATGGAGCCCCTGAGCCACACGTGTGTCTCCCCGGCTGCAGGCAGGGAGGGAGAAAGCAATCAGCCACTGGACACATGCCAGCCCAAGAGGAGATGGGGGTCTCTCAGGTGTCCCTGTGATGCTCAGCCATTGGGTTACAATGGCCTCAGCAAACCAAGTGCCTAACGGCTATGGGAACATGTCTAGTGCCTTGTTCTGCCAACAGGGTTCCCTACGCCTGTGTGTCTCAAAAACAGCGGTCTGTCAGCTTGAGAAACAAGATAAGGCAATACCCGAAGTGCAACAGGTGATGCTGCAGCTGTTTTACAGCAGGAAAACAGAAGGGGCTGAGAGCAATCCGTGGTATCAGAGGAGAGATTCAGAACATCATCTTCAGCATCTTACGTTGCAGTAATTTGTCTTAATGTACATCACAGATCACACATCTGTTCCACCAGCAGCCGAGCAGCAATGAGCTCAGAAGGTTTTTGTAACAAAAAAAAGTCAACAAGACTGCTTCTCAGCCCACGGGAACAGCCGTTTGCACAGACCACCCCTGGAAGCTCTCTGCCCTGCCCATCCCTGCCCACTGCCCTGTTCCCCGCTCCCAATCAGTAACCAGAGAGTTCACAATCAGGCCTTTACCTGCGTGAGACGGAGGGAGCTCTGAGCCAATGTCTCCAGCTCTGCAGCTCGGGGAAACCCTTCTTCAGCTGGAAACAGGAGCTTCATCTCTCTAGACATTCTTGGCAGAAAGGAAGCCAAGCATGGAAACGAGGCCACTTGCCAAAGTTTGGCTGTTTCGGAGTTTGTTTCAAAAGCAAATTCACAAACATTCTGTCCTACTGTCAAGAGCTTAAAGCCTGTAAATAGAGACTATACCACCACAAGAATTAAGAAAAAAAAAGTAAAGCACTAATTTGTTTGGTTTAAATGTTGCTGTCACTGCTTTAATCACTGTATATTGCCAGCGAGTTCGTAGAGTTGCCTTCTTAGCAGGTATTATTGATCATAGGTTTTTATTTGTGGGGAACAAGTGTGGTTTCCCTTCCTTTCTTTCTGATTTATATTTATATTTTGCTAAATTGGAGTGCTGAGTCTTCAGATTCCCCACTTTTATGTTTGGCTTATTTAGACTTTGTTTTATGCTGGAGGTAAATATGCCTATATAAATAAATATATGAATATTGCTTTGTACTCAAGGATGGCTCCTGGCTGTGTTCCTCCCTTGCTCTTTTTTCCCTTTCAGTTCACAAACTGCTCATCACAAGAGCGAGGAACCCCAGTGCGAATGACTCAGTGGGAGCTGCCAGACGTGCCCACAGCAGGCTCAGGACAACTGCAGGTGTCCTGCTTTGGAACAGATGTAAGAAGAGCTGTGGCTGCTCACATCTCAGAGGTCAGGGCCACATCCAGAAGGCATCTGAGAGAACCTGCAGAGGGAAAGCCTCCTCCAGACAGTGTATCAAGGCTTTAAGTCTGTGTGGTACCTGCAGAATTTGTATCTCCGAGTCCTAACTGCTCTGAAGGCGAGGCTCCAAATGCAAGCTGCCTTACAAGCAGAGCGATGCGTGCCGTAAATAAATGCTTTCAAAGCATTAATTCAATAATGCTTGAACAAAGGACACAGTCAGCTCAAGCATTCCTCCAAAACCTCATGTCCCACAAACACAGTTTGTGTCACCCGAGACTTCTAGACTCCAGCTGCAGCAGGGCACAAGGCAGCACTGAAACACTTCTGGGCATACACAGCACTGGACATCCATGAGCAACAACAAATCCTCAGTTGGAGTTAATGCTTCTTTCAAACAAAGCTCTAGCTCATTAAAATGCTCTTTGTAACTTTTCTGCAGTGCTGAGCGTTGTCCAACCAGACACCACTCACTGCAGCACAGGAACTCTATTGCCAAGACATCTGAGTTCGATACCAGGGTGCTACACACCACCAGCTGCAGTTTCACAGCATTTGTTACTCTCTGCAGTAGGATGTCTAGCTAAATTCCCCTCGTTTTTTCAACTGCTTAGAAGGAAATACGAATTATGCTTATTGCCTTACAAAACAGCTGCTTCTGCTATTCCAAACAGCCCAGGAAAAGGCTGTGGGTACAATAAAGGGCCTGTCCCAAGGTTTATGGATTTTGTGCAGAAATCAGAGTTGGTTCAGAAAATCACGTACAAACATCTAAGAGACAAAACTGCAGGTGCATCACAGAGCCAGTTTTATTCAGGTTTGGTTTGTTGTGCTGGCAGGAGTCACCTGACAGGAGTACAGTCCATGCCTGAAGCAAGCTCCCACACTGAAGTATAAAACAAATACAAAAAGAACTTCTCCGGAGTTTCCCACCTGGAACCAAAGGAGAAAGAAAGGAGGTAAGGCAGATTTCCCCAGAGCAGCATCCCCACAGCACAGGGACAGATCCTCCATCAGGTGCTGCGAGGCTGGAACCACACCCTGAGTAAAAAAAGAGCACACAGCAAGCACAATCCTCACTGCTTCACACCAAAGTGAACGTGTTCTGTTTGCAGAAGCACTCTCTATCTAAATCAGTCAGCAGCCTCACCCTGTCACTGGGCACCTCCAAAAACAGTCTGGCCCCAACCACTTGACTCCCACCCAGTAGATATTTATAAGGATTGATCAGATCCCCTCTCAGCCTTCTTTTGTCCAGGCTGAACAGCCCCAGGGCTCTCAGCCTTTTCTTGTGAAGGAAATGCTCCAGGCCCCCATCAGCTCTGCCCTTCACTGGACTCTCTCCAGCAGTTCCCTGTCTGCCCAGAACCGGGGAACCCAGCACTGGCACAGTACCCCAGATATGGTCTCCACAGGGCAGAACAGAATGAGAGGAGAACCTCCCCCACCTGCTAGCCATGCTCTTTGTAACAGACCCCAGGATTCTTGGCCATGAGATCACACTGCTGGCTCACAGTCAACCAGTGGTCACCCAGGACACTCAGGTCCTTCTCCACAGAGCAGCACTCCAGCACCTCTGCTCCTAACCTGATACATGTAGTTATTTCTCGCTCTGCACAAGGCCCTGTACCTGTCAGGGTACAGCTCTTTGCGTGCCCCAAATACACCCCCGAAGAAAGGTAGCTTAGAAACATAACCTGGAGTTATGCTTTGCAGGCACCTCACACACAACATGCAGCACAAAGCTTTCATCCTGCTTACAGCCACTGGAGGTCCACACGTCACTGTGCCTGGGCCTCACACATAGATCCCAACCCACAGCAGCAGGAACAGGACACCAAACCCCATGAAGAGCGATGCCACCAGTGAGATCAGCAGCTCCTTGTAGATGTCTCGCGTGTACTTGGTGGATGTCACCTCATAACTGCCGGTGGAGGGTTAAGGTGACAACAGGGGCATGGCAAGGTGGGTCCCTCCACTCTCGGTGCCCAAGGATACACGAAGAACCATGCGGTGAAGAACATGCCAATGGCAAGCAGCACCACAGTGAGGTGCGGGAAGACAGCCGGGTTCACTGGGCTGGTGTACCTGCTCATTGCCTCTAGCTCCTGTGGGGGCATGGCACGGGGCAGCAGGGCTGTCAGGCCCCATGCTCAGTCCCTGGCCCTAGTTCCCCGGGTTCCCTGCCCCAACTATCATCCCTTTCCCGGCTCCTCCTCCCAGTTCCCGTTCCCCAGCTCCTAGTCCCAGCCCCGTTTCCCACTTCCCAGCCTCCAGCTCCCATTCTCGGCCCCAACCCTCAGTTCTCGTTCCTGCTCCTTGTCCCTGAGTCTTATTCCCCGCCTTTTTCCCAGTTCCAGCCCCCAATTCCCATTCCCTATATCGGTCCTAGCCTCGGGTCCCAGGCCCCGTATTCCGTTCCTGCTCCAGGTTCTCCTTCCCATTCGCCAGCTACTGACTCCAGTCTCAGCTCCCGGTTCCCACTCCCGGTCTCAGTTTCAGATCCCGGCCCCAACCCCAGCTCCCATTGCTGGTTCCCAGCCCCAGGTTCCCAATTCAATGTCGGTCCCAGTCCCGGGTCCACGCCCCACCATATTGCCCCAGATCCCGGCTCCCGCCGCTCTCGGACACGTCCCCTCAGCAACTTCCGCTTCCCGTCACCGCCGGAAGCGGAAGTGACGCGTTCCGGATCGGGTGGGCCGGGGCCACCCGGAGCCGCTCGGCATTGGCTACCCAGCAGGCAGCGCGGCCTAGCGCGGGAACGGCGCAGAGTCGGAGCAGAGGGGTAATGGCGGCCGGGCGCCGCGGCGGGGGCAGCGCGGGATAACGGTAGCCGGAGAGGGCTGAGGGAGAAGTGGCGGCGAGAGAGGGCTGAGGAGGGCTTGGAGAGGCCGGAGTGGGGCCGAGGTGGAAGTCGGGGCGGGCAACGGGAGGCTGCGGTGCGTGAGGCCTCCGTTCTTGGGACCCGTCCTCCCGTTTCTCTCAGCTCCCGGTGCTTTGCTCTGTGTCCGCAGGATGGGAATCCACGGCTTGGCCAAGCTGATCGCCGATGTGGCGCCCAGCGCCATCCGGGAGAACGACATCAAGTCGTACTTCGGGCGGAAGGTGGCCATCGATGCCTCCATGAGCATCTACCAGTTCCTGATAGCTGTGCGGCAGGGCGCCGAGGTGCTGCAGAACGAGGAGGGCGAGACCACCAGCCACCTAATGGGCATGTTCTATCGCACCATCCGTATGGTGGAGAACGGCATCAAGCCTGTCTATGTGTTCGATGGCAAACCACCACAGCTCAAGTCCGGGGAGTTGGCCAGGAGGACGGAACGCCGCTCTGAGGCCGAGAAGCACCTGCAGGAGGCTCAGGAGGCGGGCGAGGAGACCAACATTGAGAAGTTCAGCAAGAGGTTGGTGAAAGTGACCCAGCAGCACACCGACGAGTGCAAGAAGCTGTTGATGTTGATGGGCATCCCCTATGTGGAGGCGCCAGGGGAGGCGGAAGCCAGCTGTGCTACACTGGTGAAGGCAGGGAAGGTGTACGCGGCCGCCACAGAGGACATGGATTGCCTGACCTTTGGGAGCCCTGTGCTGATGCGGCACCTCACTGCCAGTGAGACAAAGAAGCTGCCCATCCAAGAGTTCCACCTGAACCGGATCCTGCAGGACCTGGGGCTGACCTGGGAACAATTTGTGGATCTGTGCATCCTCCTGGGCTGTGACTACTGTGAGAGCATCCGCGGCATTGGGCCGAAGCGGGCGGTTGAGCTCATCAAGCAGCACAAAACCATTGAGGAGATCATCCAGCACATTGACACCAAGAAGTACCCCTTGCCTGAGAACTGGTTGCATAAAGAGGCCCAGAAGCTCTTCCTAGAGCCTGACGTCGTCAACCCTGATGACGTTGAGCTGAAGTGGACAGAGCCAAATGAGGAGGAGCTCGTGCAGTTCATGTGTGGGGAGAAGCAGTTCAATGAGGAGCGCATCCGCAACGGGGTCAAGAGGCTGAGTAAGAGCCGCCAGGGCAGCACGCAGGGCCGGCTGGATGACTTCTTCAAGGTGACGGGCTCCATCACGTCGGCCAAACGCAAGGAGCCTGAAACCAAGGGGTCAGCAAAGAAGAAAGCCAAGACCAACAGTGCCACAGCCAAGTTCAAAAAGGGGAAATAACTGGACTGGCCAAGCACAAGCCTCTGTTGTTAGTTTTTGTGCTCAGCTGAGAACTTTAGGCTAATAATAAATAGTCATCTTAATGTTCTGCGGGTTATTGCTGGAAGGGGTGCTGTGTGTGTTGCTGTCAAAGTCCTTCCAACATGGCTAGGCTTGTGAGGGAGATGCCAGTCTGCTTCTGCAGCAGCTGTAATGCATGAGGGCAGGAAGGGGCTGAGACAACTTCAGGTGAGGGGAGCTGGCCGAAAGTGGTGGGTGAGGACTGGAGCAGATGCCTTCAGCAGTTCAGCTGCAGCATTTGTCAGTTGAAGGCTTTTGACAGTGAGGCCGCAGAAACTGGATGTCACGCCTAGTCAAACAGCCCTCTGATTTAAGTAACAAAAAAGTTGGACAGCTAGAGAGCAAATCAGGCACAGCTGTTTGAGATTCCTCCCTCACACAGCTCATCCATAAAGAGGCCAGATGCAAGCAGCAGGGGCAGAAAACAGGGAAAGGTGAATACAGGGCAAAGTAGAGTTGGGAGGAGAATGAAATAATGAGGTAAGATGCTTCCTTTAGTGAGAATCTCAAGTGTGGGCTGCCTTCCTTTTTTGTAGTTTTTCTTTGTTTAAAAAAAAAAGAAGTTTATTCTGGATTCAAAAGTTCTGGCTTACTCTTAATGTCTATAAACCAAGGACAAACTGAGCTAAAACTGCAGCACTGAAGCCCCAGTCTTCCCACTAAGCTCCATTTATGTTTAACAAGAAAAATGGCAGTAAAGCTGAAGTCAATAAAATTCACCCCTTACTTTCTTGAGGCATCCTTTCACATTGTACACACAGGCACACAAGTCCCAGGCTAAGGAAAAAAAAGAAAAGATATTACCTTTTTAAATTATTATTTTGTTCTGTGCTAAGCATAACCTTTTACTTGTCAGAGTGATCTGCTTTTCTGTTATCACTGTAGTTTTGTTTTAGTTTTCTAAAGAATAAAATGCGTATGCAAACATGACCTTTCTCAAGTTCTCTGGAGCGGTAGCTTAAACCTTGTTGAGGGCTGTGCAGGTAGCAAACTCCTGATTTCAAATGGAAACCCGCTGGTGTAAATCAGTGACAACAGCCAACAAATGAAGCACAGGCTTGAAGGTGGGAGCTCCACGTTTTAATCCTGGTGTTAATGGTGGCTTTAGGGTGCTTGGTTGATCTCTATCAGCTGGTTGCTAAGTTGTAAAAGAAGCCGGGCTTGTTTCACAGGGGAATTCTATTGATGTTACAAAAATAACCCGGGATTTTCAGCCCTCTTATGTTTTTAATAAATACACTGTAGCCAAGAGCAGCAAGTGTTTCTGATTTTAAGATCTTTTTTAATAGAAAAATGTAAACACTGATGTGCCACTGTGGGCCGCTGCTCCTGGGCAGCTGTGCGTGGTGTGCTTGAAGCTTGATGGCTGTGCTCTGCATAAGTGATGTGCAGGTAAAAGCAATGCAGTCTGCTCCTGTCACTTACAGTAATTATTGCTTTGGAAGAATCTTCACCCAGAAATGCAGGACATTTTTGCAGAGAAGTTTGGATTTCAAGATGTGAGGAGTGATGCTGTCAGTGTTGGTGCCTGACAGCGCGCAGCTCGTTAAGGAGATTAACCTGAAGCTTCACGTTGGTAGAGCCACTGCTTTGTTGCTCTCGTGCTCAAAGCCACAGCTCGTGGGGCACTGGATGAAGGTTCCCATGCAGATCTCTGTCTTTGGACGCTGCTTCATCTTAAATCACAGGCAGATGCCCAGAAGGGATTATTTTCACCTTGAGGACACACCTGCCCAACCTTGGCACCCCATTAAGCTTTATTTGATGCTTTTTTTCTCCCAGCTGTGGCTTTGCCAAAATGAATTTCCCCCACAGTCCACAACGGCACTAATGTTAATGAGCCCTTTCCACGTGGTTAACCGAGGAGGGGACCGGACCCAGGTTCACGCTTCCCAAAACTCTTCAGAGAGTGTCTAAACGATCCCCTCCGCGGCATGAAACCTCTGAGCCAGCATTTACTTTGGGGGCTTTGCTGTTGAGGGTGGAAGCCATAAATAAGCAGTGCAGAGAAAAAGCTTGTTAGCTGGAACACACGTCTTCCCTGCAGTAGATGTCCCCACTAGCTCATGCTACCTCACTGCTACCACACGCGAGCCGTGCCATTGCTTTCCTTCCGCGCGGTTTCCTCTCCTGCCAGCAGGCACGCTGTGCTGACATACGGCGATACGGCTGAAGGCAGCAGCACGGCGGTGAGTCAGTTCCGTCCTCCTAGGAGTGACAGGTGAGCCTGAGCTGCAGACTCCTCTCTTCGTAGTGTTCTCAGAGATTCGTTTCATCGCTGTGCTGGGTGATGCTGGGCTGATCACACTGATCACGACAAGCCCCCAGCTGCACGCTCCCATGTACTTCTTTCTCTGCAATCTATCTGCTGTTGATCTTTGCTACTCCACTGTCTTTTCTCCAGGGCTGCTTAAGGTTTCTTGCTGGATAACAAAGCCATTTCCTACTCTGCCTGCTTCACCCAGCATTTCTTTTTCCTCGTGTCTGTGACCACAGAGGCGCTCTTGCTGGCCGTGATGGCATACGACCGCCACGTAGCTATTTGCAACCCCTTGCTCTACATTATATCCACGCACAAGAGCTTTGCATGAAGCAGGTGGCTGGCTCGTGCCTGGGGGGCATTCTGAACTCCCTAACCCAGACGTGCTGCTTGCTGTGCTTGCCGTTCTGTGGCCCCAGTATCATCAACCATTACTTCTGTGACACCAACCCCCTGCTGAAGCTCACCTGTTCTGATGGCCACCCCCATGAGCTTCTGCTCATCACCTTCAATGGGCCACTTCCCACGACTGTCCTCCTGGCCGTCACCTCACATGCATACATCCTCGTCTCCATCCTGAGCATCAGGTCTGCCAGGGGATGACACAAAGCCTTCTCCACTTGTGCCTCCCACCTGCTGACTGTCATCTTGTTCTATGTGCCTGCTGGCCTCAGCCACATGCAGCCAGGCTCCAAGTAGTCACTGGATGTGGAGAAGATTCAGGGCAGTGTTTTACACCTTGCTTGTTCCTATGCTCAACCCTCTGATCTACAGCTTGAGAAATAAGGATGTCAAGGACACACTCAGGAGAGCAAGAGAGAAAATATTCTCTCAAGCTGCTCACTGTGTATTCTGACTATTCTCTGTTACTCAGCAGTACATCCCCTTTCCTTGGTTGCATTTCTCCTAGAAAAACCCTGCTTTACAAAGATGCTTATTGTAAGGCATACAATTAATTCACTTTTGCATTTATGCATGGAATCGTGGCTGTAGACTTTCTACCAGAATTTACGTGGTTCATGGAAGGCAAAGGGCGAGTCTTGATTAAACATTAAAAAAGCTTTTTGCCAACTGTTTTCCTCAAGGCATCTTTCACCCCAGGCAACAAGCTGTTAACTCAGGTTGAGGTTGAGGTCCAAATCCATCAGCAGTGTTAAGAATGTTAATTCTTGTCCGGTACTTTAAGTCAATATAAGGTAAATATTCTCTGAGAAGAAAACCTCAAGGTCCTGCAGGCCATCTCGCATGCAGTAATAGATGAACACACAGAAACATCAGCAGAACACCCAGAAGTGAATGCTCCTTCTGAGTCAGTGGAGGGTGTGCTTCCACCCAGAACAGTTCCCCAGTTTTCAGGGATGACCTCCAGTAACATTCCACACTGTTCTGAAAGGAAATGGTACAAGTAAATGTGAGAAACACCAGATCAGAATAAGATCAAATGCAGCCATTTCCATAAAGTCCATGATTTTCACAGTGGCTACTGGGAAAACAAAGTAACTCCTTATATTGTTGGTCAGATCAATGCAAGTGTTTTTAATGTTTGTAGCTGAAATTGCAGAAAGGGCCCAATATGGGTTCGAGTTGTGTTTAAACAAGCCAATCAACAAACAAGAACTAACAAAACAACAGAAGAGGCAGGTAGAGAAAGCATTCACTAATTGGCTAAAATAAGACAGTGATGCTTATTGGATTTGGGGCAAATTAGAAATGGAATCTCATAGTGCTACCATTTTAATTTTACAATTGTAGGCAAAAATCCTAAGAGAACATGATGATGTGTCATGAGTGTTGTTCCCCAGGGATCAGAACTGGGGCCTGTCCTGTTTAATATCTTTACTGATGACCTGGATGAGGGGATCGACTGCACCTTCAGTAAGTCTGCATGTGGCACCAAGCTGGGAGGAAGTGTTGATTGCCTGAGGGTAGGAAGGCCCTACAGAGGGGTCTGGACAAACTGGATCACCAGACTGAGGCCAGTTGTATGAAAGTCAACGAGACCAAGTGCTGAGGTCTTGTTGAATAGAAGAGGAGGCTCAGGGAAGAACTCATCACTTTCTATAACTCCCTGAAAGCAGGCTGTGGTGAGGTGGAGGTTGGCTTCCTCTCCCAAATAACTAGCAATAGGATGAGAGCGAATGGCTTCAGTTTGCTCCAGGGGAGGTTCAGATTGGATATTAGGAAAAAATTCTTCTCCAAGAAAGTGGTCAGGTGCTGGAATGGGCTGCCAGGGAGATGGTGGAGTCAATGTCCCAGCAGGTGTTCAAGAAACATGTGGATGTGGTACTGAGGAACATGAGTTAGTGGGCAACACTGGCGGTAGGTGGATGGTCGGACTGTATGATCCTGGTGGTCTTTTCCAATCTTGCTGAGTCTATGATTCCGTGACTCTCTCGTGCCTTGTGACTTTGCAGCAGCCAAGTGTTTGAGCCCCCCGTGCTCAAATGGCAGCCAGCTTTTGGAAGATCAACTGGCGAATCCTTCTCCAAAGGAAAGTGAAAAAAAGCAGTCACTGATAAGGTATGACACCAGGCAGCTCTTCAGCCAAGGTTCTACCTGGACGAGACCTGGAGCTGCTTCACCTCTCTCCATTGAGATGGTGCAGCTCAAGGACCAGGAGATTCTGTGGGTCCACGGTTTGCTCAAAAGCATCGAGGAAATAGATTTAACTGTTGGATAATTTGTATACCTTCACATAATAAAAGGGGAAAACAAAAGTAACAAGTACAAGTTTGGCATATAATGAGGCACACATGCTGCACACCAGTAGGCAGTGCTCATTCAGACTTGACACAAACCACAGATCATGGTCATATCAAGATGATGGCTTAAACGTTGTTTCTGCTGCATACATCTAACTGTCATCATGCTGTATGTTTAAATGTGCCTTTTCTGATGAGGACAGTGTCAGAGCCTTGGCGGGAACTCTGTATCCTAGGAACTTGGGCAGCAAATCTCCCAGGAAAGCCACATCTAAATGAAAGGACCAGAAAATGTGACTTCTCTCAGTGTAACTTGTCCTCATGTAAAAAGGAACAGTGCTAAAACCAAGATTTTATCCTGCTGGGCTTTTCTTTGGAATTGATGCCAGAGCTGGAAATGAAAGGTAAATTCAGACTCTCTCTCAGCTCACCAGAGATAAGTCAGCAGCTCCTAAAATGATGGTCTGCAATGCATGGAATGAAAGAAACAACAAAACAAGCATCGATTTTTTCCCGGATAACATTAATCACTACTTGACAGGGTTATACCAGAAAGCAGAGAAAGTGCACATCTTATCTGGTATCTGACAAATGGATGCACACTTAAAAGCCATTGTGATCTTCTAACACTTTGCTCTGGAGAAAACTTCAGCTCCACCTCATTTCAGATGCCCTGCAGGTGATGTGCATGGCTTTCCATTATTATTAATGGGAATTTAGAGCTGCTTTTCACGCTGTCAGAGGGGAAGCAGTGGGGTGCAGCACAATGAACTTTTGTGCGTCCTCCTGCCAGCAGCTGCTTCTTGTCAGGGACCCTGAGTATTGAGCTAAAGCCCAGGGGCACCGACTCCATCTCAGAATGGGCAGATGAAACTCCCCATCAGGAATTACGTCTCTTGAAGCCATTGTCCAGAGCAGAGGAAATTGAACTGCAAGCCATACCCTGAAGCCTCAGGTCATGCCCTCTTCATGCTCACAGCTCCATGTTCTGCTAAAGCAGCTGCCAGCAAACTCACCGTTATTCATCCTTCTCCTCCTGGGGAAAGGACCTGCATTTGTGGCAGCTGCTTTCCTGCTCATGGTCAATAAGACCTTGCATCTCTTGGGCAAACCATTGCAAGACCTTCCAGTGAGCCACCCTGACCCACCAAGCAACTCTTCATTAGTTTTCTGACATTATAACCCCAAAGTTATAGCTGTGAGATCACGGCTGCAGAGCAGCACCTTGCAGAGCGGCTTATTAAAGGCTGTCTTGCTTCAACAGAGATTAATCTGCTCTCCTTATGGATGTTATCCACAAAACCTACTCAACTCTGCATCTGTTCCAGAGAATAAGAAGTTGAGAATGACCCCACCTAATCCAAATTTAATTGTAAAAGGGGAATTTCTTCCCAGGGAAGGTCAACAGGATGAACTCAAAGCCCTTACCAAGGAACCACACAGCCTAACATTTAATTCAGCACCTGAGAGCATTCAAGGACTGCTGCTCACCTGGGGTAAGTTAGGTAGAAATATATGTAAATTACATAAACCACGGCAATATTTTTGAGTTATTCACCTGCATGAGATAGTAGCTCTGATCTCTCTATTTTCATTTCCTTTATTGTAGAATCTGGAATATTTACATCAGGATAAAGATGTGCATTTTCAGATAACAGAAAAAGGAGCATCTCTTTCCAGCGGTGCCTGGTAGACAGAGATGGTGTACAGGAAATACTGATTGTGTTTGAGACAGTGCATCTCACGTTGAGTTAGAAATTCCTCATCCAGTCTATGTCTCAGACTTCTCTACCTCAGACAGCTTGGCTAAATGCTGGAGGAACGCAGAAAAGTTTTCTAGGGGTGGGAAAGAAATAAACGTGGCCACCATTCCCCCGGTGGGAGTTCACAGCACACAACAGTTTCCAGCTAGAACGATGAAAGATGGGATCTGTGATTTCTGCCAGGACTTACTTCTTGTGTAAGAAATAAAGTCTTTGCTGTTGTTGTTATTATCCTCCTTTTTTTTATTTCTTTTTTTAACCCCTTTTCCCAAATGGCTCTTGCCCAGCTGAATAATCTCTGGATGCAGCCTCTACCGAAAATATTTTTTATTCTCCTTGTATCTAACAAGCCACTGTGGACATAAATTAGAAAGCCAATTAGGGCTTTGTTTTGAGTCTTTGATTGGCAGAAATTGAAAAGGGAAGGGAAGGGAAGGGAAGGGAAGGGAAGGGAAGGGAAGGGAAGGGAAGGGAAGGGAAGGGAAGGGAAGGGAAGGGAAGGGAAGGGAAGGGAAGGGAAGGGAAGGGAAGGGAAGGGAAGGGAAGGGAAGGGAAGGGAAGGGAAGGGAGAAAGCCTCATGGCCACTCAAGAAGAGCTAACAAATATCAGTTTAACCCTACAAGGTTCCAGTAACCCAGCAGCCTGGTTTCAAATATTCACTTATTCGCTTATTTGCCATATTAATTTCCCCCCCACTACATTGAAACTTTGACATGTGCCTGCTCAGGGGTTTGCAGGAACCATCTCCCAAATGCCAACACATCTCTCAGCAGCTGCATGCCAAGCAGGGTGGGATGTCCAGGCTTCTCTCCAGCCCTTATGGATAATTTTCACTTTCCTACCAAGAACACATCTGCCCAGGTTAGCCCTAAGGAGGAGAAATGCTGATTCCAACTCATGGAATCATAGAATACCATGGTTGGAAAAGACCTCCAAGGTCTTTGGAGGTCCAGCTGTCCATGGCATGCTGCAAAACTCTGTGGGAACTTGAAAGCTTCTGTGCCGTAGTTTGGCATTTCTCTGGTATAATCATTTGTCTTCTAAACCCCGCAACAGCAATGTCCCACATTCCTCATTTACTGAGCAGGGGCTACAGCTTGATATTACAGCTAATTTGAGCTAGGGGTTGATGAGGGCATCGCTAACAAATGTGTATGTGAACACAAAGGAATATGTTGTTGTTATGCAAGTAAACACGTAGTATGTATGTAATTCTATGCATACATATGTTTGTATGGGTGTCATTTGCCCCATTTAGGACCAGAGACCTCCAAGAAATCCTCTCTGCTCAAAATGATCCCATCCCTGCTCAAGGCAGGGCTGACATCACAGCCAGGCCAGGTTGCTCATGGCTCATCCAGGCATATTTTGAACATCTCCATGGTCACAGCCTCCACAGCCCAACGTGAATCCCTGTAACTGAGTGGCCTGACACCTGCCCTATGATACTCAGAGCATTTGTGGTTTTCAGGGTATTCTTCAGCTCCTGTGTCATCCATTCTGCTCAGACCCTAACTGTAATCCTTTCTACTACTCTGCTCAGTGCACCCTTCACCTCCTGGTTCCTCAGGCTGTAGATGAGCGGGTTCAGCATCGGAATCACCACTGTATAGAAGACAGAGACCACCTTGTCCGTGTTGAGGGAATAACTGGAGCTGGGCCGCAAATACATGAATATTGTTGTTCCGTACAACAAGGTGACAGCTGTCAGGTGGGATGCACAGGTGGAGAGGGCTTTTTGCCTGCCTTCAGCTGAATGGATCCTCAGGATGGCACAGGAGATGAAGATGTAGGAGACCAGGATGATGACGACGGTGCTGAGTTCAATGATTCCAGCTAGGGAGAAGAGGATCATCTCGTTGATGTAGGTGCTGGCACAGGAGAGGGCCAGGAGGGGAGGAACATCACAAAAGAAGTGGTTTATGATGTTGGAGCCACAGAAGGGCAGTCTCACAATGAAGGCCATCTGTATAATGGCATTGAGGATGCCCCCGACGTAGGACCCTACCACTAACTGCACGCACTGCCTGCGAGTCATAATGGTTGAGTAGAGCAATGGGTTACAGATGGCAACGTACCGGTCATAAGCCATGACAGCCAGCAGGAAGCACTCAGTGGTCACAAAGACAATGTAGAAGAAAGTTTGGCCTGTACAGCCAGTGAAGGAAATGGTCCTCCTCTCTGATAGGAAGTTCACCAGAGTCCTGGGGGCAATCACAGACGAGAAGCAGATGTCGACCACCGAGAGGCTGCTGAGGAAGAAGTACATGGAAGTGTGGAGCCTGGGGTCAGCTCGGATGAGGACGATTATCCCCACATTGCCCAAAAGGGTGATGGCGTAGATGAGCAGAAAAACCACAAAGAGGGCCGCCTTCATCTTGGGATGATCACTAAAGCCCTCAAGGATGAACTCTGCTGCCAAGGATCGATTCTCTTCTGCCATTCAGAGCCTCCTCTCTGCCAACGGGGAGAGTACAAAGACACAGGACAATGGAAATTATGCTTTTTATTATGATTTTTTTAAGCTGAAATCAGATAACTTGATGATTCACACTATATGCAGCTGAGGTACCCAGACGAATCATTTCTAGGGAGCTAGGAGAGGCTGGGTTGCACATTAGCTACAAAAAGTTAGCCAGCTGAGCTGGGCTCCGCTTTCTTCTCCAAGCCAAGGGGAGAGGAAGCCCCTTCTAAAGTGAGGGCATCTTAGGTTTCCTAAACACCCATCCCAGCCTGCAGTGAGGCACTACTGAAGGCATCTCACTTCTCTAACTGTAGAGTCTTAGGGAAGGTCTGTTTCTTTCTCAGGATCTTATTTTGAAACCTCCAAGTTGATGAGATCACAGGATAGAGCAACAGACAACAGACTCTGTCCTTGACTTCATGTGATTATGACTCTCTGAGTTTGTTCCCCTTCCTTCCCACCTCAAACAGACTAGAAAGCACACAGAACAGGAAGGTCTGGAATTCAGGAGGAGATTCAGGCTACAACTGTAGTAGTTTGGAGTAAAGGTAAAAATACAGTAACTTTCCTTCCTTAGTTTTAGACAAGACACTGTGGAAGAGTGAGTCCCTGGGAGGGACAAGGGGATGTATCATGATCCTGAAACTCACTCAAGAAATGAGTTTAGCATTACAGCCTTGGAAGCCTTGCGAAGATGAAGTCAGAGAGATCATGAGAGCAATTTGGATTTAAAGTTGTTAGTTTGAACTAAGGTAGGCATCAAACATTTCCTCAGTATAACTTAGAGAATACAAAATTAAGAGTTAAACATAAAATTATGACTTGATTGCCTCGTGACACTGTGAGCAAATGCATTACCCTGGGTGTTAAGCTCACATGTGTAAAGAATTTATTCGAATTTAACAAATGATCAATGAGTGAATGCCTGTGTCCCAGCTCATCTCTTCCCATTAACCACTACCACACAGACGGCATTCATCACATCTCACTTTTGCAGGAAGAGGCTGGGGGATGAAACCTGGTTTGCAGATGTAATTGAAGCGTTGGGACAGAGAGCTGTGTGTGTTTATGAATACGAGCCAGCTGTGGTGTAGTGACTGCAGCCAGGTAGAACTGGGGTCCACCACGTCCTGGCACACAGGCTAACAACCAGTGCCTTTCCCAGTGTGCTCAGGCAGCAGCATCTGGCTGAATTGCTCCTCATTTCCAGGTGAGAACAAGGTATGGCTTGCAGATTTGGCAGAAGGGAGGGAAAAAATGTGGGGAAAAACTGGGGGAAAAAATAGAGCCACTGTAAAAATTCACTGCTCTAATTTGCAGCCTATGGAGAAAAGCCTTCACGGAGGAAGCTTTGTGGCACAGCAAAGCATCCTGGTGATGAGGACACTCACAGAACTTCACCCATCTCGTTTTCAGAGGGCAAAGCTCATCTCCCTCCAGCAGCTCCCACTGCTCACCTTGGCTGAGGAGGAGACCATGGAGCTGTGCTGAGCCAGCCTCATGTATTTCCAGTTGTCCAAATTTAGGCTTCTATTCAAGCTATTCACCTTGGTGAGCAGGGAAAATATAGGTTTCTGTTCCTGATAACATGAAGGTTTAGAATAGAATAATTACAGATTTACAGGAGTGAAGGTGAGGATCAGTCTTACCCCGTCAGGTGGATGCTGGGATCAGAGCAGTCATTGCAGAATCCTTCTCCGCCAGCTGAATGCATACGCACTGTATTTCAGGCTTAGTGTGTGAGTTAACCTCCTCTTGAACGTGTTCTCCTCTCTTCTTTTCCCAGACTCCTTCAAGGTACCACAAGTGCCGTGATTTCTGATCCACGTATGCTTTTGAGTTCAAAATACTGATGTGCACCTCAGCAGAAATATTCCACCTTTAACCAACACAGAGGAGCGAGCCATTAGCTGCTGTAAGCAGCAGCCTCCCCAAAGGTAGTGTTGCTGCAGTGATTTATACCAAGGGATGGTCCCAGCGGAGCACACCCTTACTGTTCAGCTCACACCTCCCTGTGGATTGAGGTCACTCCTTTGACTGGTTGCAAAGGCTTTTCCATTTGGGATGTAAGAACAGGCTCAGGAAACTTGCACAGTAAATTTGGGGCGTCGCAATTTGAAGCCATCCTCCCCGCTCCCAGGTAAAGAAGAACATATCTCCCAAGCTTCCAAGAGCCTTGTGCACATTTCCATTGAGTGGCATTCTTTGACTGCAGCTACTTGCTGCCTTTACACAGATTTCTGCAAGTCCTTGTGGTCACCAAGGGATGTTTGTCCTTGCCTTGGCCACAGTTTGGCTTCCTAAGAGAAGTGAGCCTTGCTTGTGTACTGCTGGTTCCTTAATAAGAATCAGTGAGTCATAACAGCCCGAACTGCTAACAGAGATTTAGCTATGCACACAGCATGATGCAAAATCTTTTGCTAATTCCTAGCCTACAGCAACATTATTGTCACAGATATCAACAACCCACAACAACGCTTGGCAGCCTCAAGAGACAGAACAGGTAGAGGTCCTGGTGAGTGCAAGATATTCTTCACCATCCACTCTGAAAATCAAACAGGAGATGGAAAGGGGCATTCAAAGGGCAATTTACTGCAGGCATCTCTTTTAAAGACTTCCCAGTTCTTAATATGTCCTTTGCTATACATTTTTTTTTCCTTTTAGAAATAGGAGTCCATGCTTTAAAACAGAATGCATGGAGACAACAACCTTATAACTAGGAGTTCATGTCTGAATCCCTGACTTCCATAGGTGTGATTTCATCTGTCAACTGAGAAAATCATTATGCAAACTGATGAGACAACTGCCTCTGTACTTTTCACAGCCAGCAGGGATGAAGGTTGTGGTTCCATATATGTGTGTGTCCAGGACTATTTCAGACCCCTGTGATTTTTCCAGTCTGACTGCTCCAACCTGAAGAAGCCATTAGCTACAATTCAAAGGAGATCATTACAATTAAATTGGTGGCTTTGTCCCATTGAAAGGACCATAAAGGCTTGTAAAGCTCATTGCATTCCTAGCTACAGTAGACGTTCCTGGGCATTTTCTCAGCACATCAGCCTCATACCGAGTGTGTCAGGGAACACCTGCCCTGACTCCTCCTGTTGTTTTCAGCTGCTGTGAAAGCTTTTTTCAGCACCTGAACTTCATAGGTTCCATGTCAAGTCTGGAATAGAACTTATTTGACATCTAATTGACCATGCTAATAAGCAATATCCAAGCAGTTAGAGAGAGGTCGAATATGAGGTCAAAATAAAGGTCAAAAAACAAGCTTTCCCTCTGACCTCATTCTGGACTTCACCACATGCACTGTTTTCATCTATCTTCAGTTTTCACCAGATTAAGGAAAGGAAAGCCTGTATTCATTAACATTTATTCTGACAATGCTTCTACCCCATGCTAAAGATTTCCTCTGTACAAGTATGTTTGTCCCAGTGTACCTCTTAACACTTGGCAAGGATGTTTTCATATAGTGGCAAGTTTTGCTGCTGTCACTTAGTGCTGTTTTCCTTTGACATTGCCCCTAACCTGATATCTATAATTCACAGTCATCGACTTAAAAGAATATTTTTCCACCATCCAGCTTGCTGTATAAATCAAAACTTCAGAGAAGCAAATTTATGCGTAATCTTTATTCTTTATTTCCTTTTCTTTCTTGATTCCACATGGTGTTGGATGTCCACACATGGATGTCCCTCCCAGAGGCTATTTCTTGTCTTCACCGTTTATTACTTTTCAGCTTAGACAGTTGGGATGAGCTGCAAACAGCCCCACTGTGCAAACCATCCCGGGTCAATCTCTATTGCTTTTTTGACGCTTCCCTTAGTGATTTTGAGAGAGATGGAGATGAGGAGCTGTTAATTCCTTAGCCCTTGGGATGGGCTGCCTTCTGAGAGCACGTGCGTACCAAGATCAGCAAGTGATGTTATTGAGAAACAGCCTCTCTCAGAGGCAGCATCTCAACACCTCGTAATCATGGGAACACTCCAGCTGGAAAGATTCACCAAAGTTCTCCAACCCAGCCATAGGGAACCAGCAGTGGTGTACGTGTAAAACTGTGTATTTGTGCGCAGTTTGTGCGATGAACCATTATAGCTATCGACCCAACTGGAGCATCCACATTGCAAATGAATCTAACGTGGGCTATGAAGATCAACACCTTTGTTAATTTGGAAGAGCAGGGCTGCTACTTTCCTCTTTACACCTTTCTGTCTGTGTTATTACTTCAGTTTATGTATTAACACTACATCAATTTGAACTTGCCTAGGCATGACTATCTGTCATGACATTTAGAGTACTTACCCTGAAACTTTACATGGAAATGTTACTACCATATTGAAGCTTTGGAAAATATGCTTGTGGTGGCAAAGAAGAAAACAATTCAACCTTGAAAATCATAGGGAACATCCAACCAAATTCAGAAATAAGATGTTGCCAACGTCCTGAAGACAACAGTTGTAGCATCAAATGAGTAATTGGAGGACATACTATGGGACAAAGTTCTTCAAAGGAGGAATGCATTCCTAGGCTGAGCACCGCGGCAAAACAAAATCCTTCCTGCATTTAGGCAATGGGTTTTCATGCTCATGTTGTTTTACATCTTCTTTATGGGCTCCTTCAGCTGCACCAAAGTGGGTTTTCTTTACAGTAAGAGGAAGCAGCAACTTACACAAATTCTTTCAGTTTGGCAATGATCGTAAGATGAATCTATTTATGCAAGTATTAAACAAAGTACTGCCTTCTTTCCTTATAAAGAAAACCAACATTTCCAGTTGTCAGCAGAATAGGACTGTAAGTAACAAAGCAGCCTTTGGAAGCAGCACATTTTAAAATTTATTCAGTTTTTGAGAAAGAGTCTTATTTTAATGGTGGTGTATTTAAGATGCCTTGATGTACTGGAGCTCCTAAAGATGAGCATCATGAATCCACCAACATGAATCTGCCCACTGTAAGTAATGTATAATAATTTGATAAATGCAATTTTAAGACCAGAATAATAATTAAAAGCCAAAGGAGAATGTCTGAATAGCATTATAGTCAGTAATCTGTGACTTTTCCTTGCTCTAGGTCTATTTGCACAGCTATGAGGCTGCTCTGAGCCATCCTAT
Organism: Lagopus muta; assembly: GCF_023343835.1. Taxonomy (NCBI): domain Eukaryota; kingdom Metazoa; phylum Chordata; class Aves; order Galliformes; family Phasianidae; genus Lagopus; species Lagopus muta. Next base: position 6,568,609 of record NC_064438.1, on the reverse strand, counting down.
AAAACAAATCACACGATCAGCTGAACACTATCAAGTAAAAGCTCTAAAAGTACGTGATGATGACTTGAGGCTTCCTCTTTAAAGCTGAATCATATTTTCCATGTTGAGATTTGCTAACTTAGAACTTTCCTGGAATCCTTTGCAGTAACTATCATACCATCCACAGACATTTGTTCCATCATGTGAGAGTTCCTTTCCAACTCATCGGTGATCTGTGGGAATTCACAATTTCTTTCCAAATGAGAGTGAATAAAGACCTGATTATTTGCTTAAAAACGCAAGTGCTAGGAGAATAAAATCCAGAATTTTAAGTATCGAGCCACAAAAATAAGAACTGACGTCTGTATTTGTTCAACTCTCCTTGTTCATTTTTAAACACCTCAGAAGAAACACACACATATATATATACATGTATATATACCCAGCTAGGGTTTAGAAAATACAACACAATATGGGGGGGGGGGGGGGGGGAGGAGGAAGCAATAGTTGAATAGATGATTGATTGATTTGAAATATGGTCCAAAATTCATTTTAAAAAAAAATCATTTTTATGTTATTCTTCCTTTTGCTAGAAAAGGTAACACCTGATCATGGGACAAAATCACACACGGACCAAATTCATCCTCTTGGGACAAATGTTCTGAAACCTGTGTGTTCTGACACCTGAAGCACTGAGATAGCCATCTTTGTCTTTGTAATCAAACACAGGTTGGGCACAGCCATGTTTATCTTGCTCTCCTGCATCTCTATCCTCTGCACCATGCTGAGGACGCCGTCCCCATGGAGTAGATCCAAAGTCTTCCACACCTGTGCCTCCTATTTGATGGCTCTTTCCTTGTTCAATGGGATGGTCTTCTTCATGCACCTATGTACAGAAGACTGGAAAAGGTAGCCTCTGTCTTCTACGCTGTGGTCACCCTTATAATCAACCCACTCATCTACAGCTTGACGTCTTCTGAGAGCTGTAGTTCATTTTTTCTGAGACCACAGTGAGACTGCTAGAAACCTGCAGACTCCTTCCCAGGAGGAGCTGCCTTAGACCAGAGTGCCTGACTTGAAACTGGTACATTTTGGAGTCTGCAAGTATGGAGAGTCTTGAAACTGGGTGGGATGAATCTCTATCTTGAAAGCTTCTCCACACCTTACTATACTTCCTTCTATTATTTATCTCCTAAAAGTTAGTTCTCAGACCTTATGCTTTAGACATCGTGTCCAGCTCTCCATTTTGCATAATGGAGAGGGCAATGCTTCAGAGCAGTGCATAACACAAGGGAGAGAAACATCACATCTTCTTGTAAAACAAGGTTCTCCTTAACATGACCAACAAATATAAATGCTTTGCTCTTACCAAGCAGGGGATGTTTCAGTTGAGATATTATTTATATTATCAGGGCTCTGCAGAACAGGCCATGGAAAGGCTGACTTAATATTCTTTAAACAAAACACCAATTGTTTGGATGAATATTTCCAATTATCAAACATATGTCACACTCATGTTTCCTATAGCATCTTTCTAAGCATTTCTAGGGGAAGGGCAAACAGGTCTAATTGTTTTAATAAGACATTGTTGAACAAAAGAATATACTTTTTTCAAATGCCATAGCAGTACTTTGAATGACATGCAGATGCGTGGAGAAAGACTCCTGTCTGTAACGCTGTGTGGTTTGTTTGCACTGGTGGTGAAATGCTTAATGCACTCAGTATATTTCATTGGAATATTTGATTTTGACAAAACACTTTGATTTGATTACTTTTTTTCCCCTCTGAATAGAAAGCTCTGTAATCAATCATTATTTATTGAGGGAGCCATTTAGATGGGATAAGCACGTAGTGTATGTAGGAGAGGATCTGGTTTTTTTGTGTTGTTTTTACAGTTCTCTTCTTTGTGAAGGTCCAACTTAGGGAAGGAAATGTTCATGATCTTAAAGTATACAGTCCATAATTTCATCCTCCTGGGATGAAAGCCTGGGCATGCAGCTCCCTCTCTTTGAGGTGTTTCTGCTGATACATCTGCTAATGCTCCTGGGAAGATTGATTTGGGTTGGGACCAACCAGAGCTTGCACACTCCCCTGTTCTTCCTCAGTGACCCTTGTGGACCTTAGTCAGTCCACAACCATCACACCCGACGTGCTGGGCCCTTGGCCTCAGGGAAAAAAGGCATTTCCTCTGACTGAGCAGTGTAACTTTAGAGCTTAATGTTCTGTGGGACTGCCGAGTGCTGCCTTATGACTGGCATATGAGCACTACACTGCTATCTGTAGCCCACTGTACAGGGGGGTCCTGCTGCCAAAGGAGGCCTGTGTCCATCTGATCCCAATGGCCTACGTGCTCTTTACATAGTGATATACACCAGTTGCACATTTTGGAGATTTTTGGGAAGTCCAACATAACTAACCATTTCTTCTGTGACCTCAGCCTCTTGCTAAAACTTTTGGACTCTCATAAGCTCATCAGGGAGAGGGTTATCTTTGCTTTCGTTAGCATAAACAGGATTAGCCCTAGTGGAATCATGGTGGTCTCATGCCTGTATGTCCTCTCCCAGTGTTTTGAGGATACACTCTGCACAGAGCATGTTCAGAGCCTTTAACCCATGTGCCTCCCACTGCCAGTCTTCTCCTTGTTCTACACGACAGGCTTCTTCATGCATCTGCTGCCCAGCTCCAGCCACAGGAGCCTGAACAAGGTGGCCCCTGTGTTTTACACGGGGGTGGTGTGTGATCCCTCTGCTGAACCCCCTCATCTACTGCCTGAGGATCACAGAGGTGAAGGAGGCTTTCAGGAGATGTGCAGAGATTTCCCCATCTTTGTCTTCATTCTGATGGGGAGGAAGGGTCTGAAACTTCAATGAGCAAGTCGTTCTTTGATCACACAGAGAAAGAGCTTAGAATAAAGTTTAAATTTGATTTTGCCTTTCCAAAAGGTTATTGTTTTCTTTCCCAATCTCACAGTAATGCAGTGGTGGGGGGAAAGAAGACTGCGGGTTACACAGTGATGCATTCTTTTCTTTCTGTATTTGTAAGGTATAACAGGGTGGTAAGATTTCAAGGCTTTAAGATTTGAAATAATGCACTTTAATTCTAAACAGACTAATCCAGTTGAGAACTGCAGGAACTCAGGAGACAGTGAAACCTGCTAGAGTCACCTCTGCTTAGGACAGCATCTCAGAATGAAAGGAAACTTTGAAATGCATGCAACTTTGAATTTGGAAACACATTACATAAGATAGATGTAAAACAAATATGCATCCTCAGCGTCTTTACATCTGTGAGATTTGGGTGTCTGTGACAATGAATATTTATTTTTAATTAGGACTTTGTAATTCCAGCAATTTCTGAGAATCAGTCAAGCTAGGTTTTGTCAAGCAGACTCAGCACACTAATTGTGCCCCTTCCCTCCCATTTGTTTGCTTGCATAAAGTAATGGCACAACACTCCAATGAGTTCTACAGAACTCCTAATGGGAGAATGAGTCAACTCAGTATTTGTGGCAAAAAAAACCCTATTCATTACCCCTATAGGGTAGGGAATGGAGGTCCTGACAACAAAGGAGATCATAGAGTAAGGTTAGGAAAGAAATTTTCTCCAAAAGAGTGTTCATAGGTTGCCCAGGAAAGTGGTGGAGTCACTGACCCTGCAGTGTTCAAGAAACATGGAAATGTGACACTGAGGGACATGATTAGCTGGCATGGTGGTATGGACTGATGGCTGCACTAGATGACCTTAGAAGTCTTTTCCAACTTTTACTGATTCTATGATTTAAGCTGAGGGATGCTGGTGAACAGGGCTGTGGGGAAGCATAGGGCTAATGTCTATCTGAAAAAGCCAGGAGGAAATAAAAAAGCCAAGTGCAATAAAATATGGAAAGTAAGTTAGGCTGTCCACAATCTCTGCTGACAAGTACAAGCTTGAGTAGAAGTAGAGCAAGACTCCCCAGAAGATTTCAGGATATAGGCCATTCTCAGTCTGGTCAAAATCTTGATCTTTCCAGGCCACCCAGAGCAGGGGGCATCCAGGTCCATGTCCTGGTGGCCTTTGTAGATCTCCATGGAACAGACCCACGACCTCTCTGGGCAACAAGTTCTATGCAAATGTTTCCAAGCCAAATATTGGAAGTCAAAAGAATAAGATGAGGAAAGAAAAAATCTTGGCAACAGGTGAATTCGTGGAGACCTCTGTCATTGTACAAGCTGGGCTAGATACCATGCTGGAGCCACTTCCACCTGGCAAACTCCTTCACAGAATTCTTCATGTCCCTGTTCCTGAAGCTGTAGATCAATGGATTTAGCTCAGGCACTACAGTGGAATAAAACACGGCAAAGAACTTGTCATTGTGCTATACATTGTAAAAAAGTTCAGAGCAAGTATAGAATCAGAGAATCAGAGAATCCTTAGAGTTAGAAGGAACCTTGAAAGGTCAACTAGTCCAACTCCCCTGCGAAGAACAGGACATCCACAGCTTGATCAGGTTGCCCAGAGCCTGGCCTAGCCTATCCTTGGAAGTCTCCATGGACATGGCATCCACCACATCTCTGGGCAACCTGTTCCTGTGCCTCACCACTCTCACCATAAGACTTTTTCCTTATAGCTAACTAATTCTACCCTCTTTAAGCTTGAAACCGTTTCCCTTTGTTCTATCATACCAGACCCTGCTAAAGAGTTGGTCCTCTTCTTTCTTGTATCTCCCCTTTAGATTTGAAATGCCACTATCAGGTCACCTTGGAGCTTTCTCTTCTCCAGCCTGAACAGCCCCTTGGTGCAAACTTCTTCTATGCAGCTGATCTGCATGAAGTCTTTGCTAAAATGCCTTGATCCAAGCTTACACTTTGCTTTGTCGAACCTCGTGAGGTTCACAAGGCCCAGCTTTAGATTTATCAAGGTCTTGCTGGATGACATCCCTTCCTTCCGCCATATCAACTGCACCACTCAGCTTTATGTTATCCACAAACTTGCTGGGAGTGCACTCCATTTCATAATCTATGTAATTGATCAAGATGTGAAAGATTGGCAGGTCCAAGAAAGACCTCTGGGGGACGCTGCTCATTACCAGGCTCCACCTGGACATACAGCCATTTACCCACTGGCTGCAGCCTTTCAAGCAATTCATTATCCACTGAATAGTTCACCCTGTAAATCCATACCTCTCCAATTTAGAGATAAAGATGTGGTGAGGAGACTACATCAAAGGCCTTGACTTCCCAACTTTCAGGCTGCGCTGATCGTTTGACCTATGCTTTCCTGAGCAGAACCAACTCCAGTTTTCAACATACTGAAGAAGGTTTGGAAATAAGTACTTTGTTTAGGTGTTTTATTTTGTTCCATGGATCAAAAAGAGACAGGAACAAGTTGTCTGATTGGTGGGATCCAACCAAAGCGTGTTAGCTTGATTACAGACAGCTCTTCCGGCAGGCCTGGGCTCCAGGCTCCTGTCATCCAGCTGGTTCAGGCTGTTTCCATCACAAGCAATGATGCTCCCTTCTCAGAGCAGAAAGTGTTCTTTGGAGACCAACCACCCCTCAAGGAGTCACGGCTTAACAAGCCCTTCTGGGCCTCACCAAGAAAGTGTCCTCATCCTGAGAGCTTCTCAGAGCCTTGGAGTCAGCTGAACTGCTCTTTGCTAACAAGCCCTGAGAGACTCATTAATGGGGACTAGCAAGAAACTTTCTTGCTTGGTAACAGCAAGGAGCTCCTCTGCAGCCACTTTCTTTGTCAGAGTTGGCCCAAAGACAAAGAGGGTCCCTGTACTGCTACGTGCAGTGCTCAGGGCATCACTTGGCATGGCTGACAGGAGCAGGATGCTAGTTCAGGTTCTCCTGATTAAAGCACCGACACCCCACCCCTCTGCTTGAATCTCAAACTCCAGGCCAAGGGTTTGGCAGGACCCTCCCACTCTGCTCTGGCTCTGCTTGGGCCACTTCTTTCTTTTCCTACTCAACGTTTCATCCCATTCAGGACACTTTTCTGCCCTACTGCTTGAGTCAGCTGAATTGGAACTTCCAAAGCTTGTTGGTCACATGGCACGTATCATATGACTTCTTCTAGAGGAAAAAGCACACGATTCTACAACAGTGAGGTAAAGCAGTTTGTATTCACACAGCAAAAACGAGCTCCAAGTACTTGGGTGGGAAGAAGGCACACAGGTTACAGCCCAGGTGAAATTAATTCTTGCAGCAAAGTGTTGATACAAAGCCGAGTGTTTATTTCCCTGGCAAGGCTGACAGAAGGGAAGAAATGGGGCTTTGGAGAATGTTTTTGGAATGGCATTGCCTAACTCATCAACAGAATCCAAGTTCCTACTGCAACCCAAGGCAGAAGGTGAACTGTGTGTGCCTCATTCCCATCACTCAGAATCAGGAGGGCTTCAGTTCCTGAAATTACACATATCAGACTATAAATACACAGAAAAGTAGCTGCAGCAGTGATGATTGAGTCAGGTCAGGAAAAGACCTGATCTAAGAGCAGCCCACGACCAAGTACTGAGGAACACAGTCAAAATTTTCCATTCTTTTTTCCCGTCACTCATTCACAAGTCACTGGAGACTGTTCTTTCTTTTCATGACGCAGCACAGCAGAAATGCAGGGTATAAACATTTCTGAGAAGACCTCTCCATTCCCCCAACCACTCAGGACACCTGTTTGTCAGGGACACGCTTCCTCTCCAACACTTTCCCTAGAGCATCCTTTACCTCCTGGTTCCTCAGGCTGTAGATGAAGGGGTTCAGCATGGGGGTCACCATGGTGTAGAACACAGAGGCCACCTTATCCAGGTCCTGTGAGTGCCTGGAACTGGGCCGTGAGTACATGGAAGCAGCAGACACATAGAAGAGGGTGACAGCGGCCAGGTGGGATGCACACGTGGAGAAGGCTTTGCGTTTGCCTGCGGCTGTGTGCATCCTGAGGACAGTGAGCAGGATGTAGGTGTAGGAGACAAGGATGGTCACGCTGGTGACGAGCAGGTTGAAGCCAACCGCAAGAAACATCACCATTTCATTGATGGTGGGGTCTGCGCACGAGATGGCGTAGAGCAGGGGACCGTCACAGTAGAAGTGATTGATGAGGTTGGAACCACAGAAGGACAGCCGCAGTGCAAATCCTGTGTGAATGGTGGCATTCACAACGCCAGCAAGGTACGAGCCAGCAACCAGCAGGGCACAAACTCTGCTGGACATGGAGAAGACATAGAGCAGAGGGCTGCAGATGGCCACGTAGCGGTCATACGCCATCGCAGCCAAAAGGTAGCACTCTGTGGCGGCAAAGACAGCGTAGAAATAAAACTGTGCCAAGCATGCAGAGTGGGAAATGACTTTCTGTGATGCTGGGAGGTCTGAGAGCACTCGGGGAGTGATTGAGGAGGAATAGCAGATATCAAGGAAGGACAAGCAGCTCAGGAAGAAATACATGGGGGTGTGAAGCCGGGAGTCCAGCCTGATCAGTGTGATCATGCCCGTATTGCCTAGCAGAGTGACCACATAGATTAGCAGGAAGACCATAAAGAGGACAGCCTGGATGCCCCTGTCCTCAGAGAATCCCAAGAGCACAAATTCAGTGACGAGGCTGTGATTTCCCTTGGCCATCATCACAACACAGTTGCAGCTGGAAAGCAGAGATGTGGAGAAACATGAAACCAGCATGTTTCCGTTTTGCCCCACAGTCCAAGATCAAAAGAATTGTCTTTTTAGTGGGGAACATAAAGCATGCAGGCTGCAAACAAAGGAAAACGAATTAAATGTCTCAAAACACAAATAAGCGATGTGAATGGTGCCCTGTGTTTGATTTATTCTGATCAGATTTTGGTTTGGTAATGTCACTTTGCAAACTGGAATTTGTGTTCTCCTTGTTAAAGTTTGTCACTCTTCAGATCCAAAGAGATAACCAAAACAGTTATATCTTTTTTTTTTTAAAAAAAAAAAAAGAAGAGATGTCTCATGAGAGAAAAAGCACCAGTGAAACAAAGAGACATTTTTAGAGGCTTTCACTTAGGAATGTCAGAGGAAAACTCTCTTTTCTTCCCTTCCTTCCCATGGAGAAGGTGGGAACAACTCCAAAGCGCTTTGAAATGGGAGGTGTAGTGTAAAAATTAACACCATCTCCCCTTTTCTGTCTGGGGTCGATAGCATTCCTGTGAAAACACTGAACTGAAAAAGGCAAGGGAAAGGGTTATAAAGATCAGTACCACTGGAAGCCCCAGCAATGAAAGGTGAATGCACAGAGCAAGCTACTTAGAATGCAGTTTAAAAAAACTATCACAGTACCAAGCCTATGTCTTCCCAAAAGAGAAGTTATTTAGATGGTGGAAAGAATTGCTCACTGAGGAATCCATTTCACACCATGTCAAACTCTACCCTAGGAAAGGAGTGTTCTGCACTTGGAAAATTCAGTGCATAAGCCCTTGTCTGACTGATACAGAGTCTCTTCAGTCTGGATTTAGAGAAACTGGGCTTCATAGACCTTTGTATTCCTTTCCAGGATTTGAAACTGCACTTCCCATCAGTTTTCCTCACATGCAGCAGAACCATGGGCCATGTGGCCAGGAGTGCTGCAGAAGCTTGCTGCCCTGGCGCCTGCCAAGTGAAGCTCTGACCATCTGATGCCTGCTGCTGTCTCTGTAACATCTCTGGCAAGCACAGCTTTGGACAGTCAATGCCTCGGCTTCTCCAAGCCTCCCGCCTTTTGCTCACTGTGCAATTACAACAAAGACAGACATTGTAATTATCTGAGACTGTGGGCTTTTCTTTAGGGCTAGCAGCTTCCTCCAGGTTAAAAAAGCTGCTTCTGGATCCCTGGGCTGTGTTCAAGAGACCCTGACCTTGGGCGAGTGATTGCCATGCAAAGCAGCTCAGCTCCTGCCAAAATCTTCCCTTCCTGACAGCTCAGCTCTCCGTGGGGCCCTCTGGCTGACACTGGGCGATGCTCCCCAACTCACCTGTTGGCTCAGGACCCTTCCCAGTTTATGGAGGCACAAAGCTGAGACTTGCTCTCACCTACACCTACAGGCGAGGTGAGAAATAAGCCTGTGTCTCCCCTTGTTAGTGTGAAGGGCAAGAACAATTAGTGAGCCATAAAGGGCATCAACTCCAGACTGAGAGAAGCTGTTGTTTATATGATGCTTTCCTTCAAAAGTGGGGCCGATTCCTCCCCCTGGTTTGATCATGAAAGAGATTTCTCTGGGGAGCAGATAACTTTGGAGACAGCTCCTTTAGGAGGAGACTTGCACTAAGAAGTAAACATGATCTAATTCAGCACATTAACTGAAAGCCTGAGTGTTCTTCCTCCTTCTTTTCAGGTGTGATTTGTGTCATAAACACATGGGGAAAATAAACAAATGATGCATGTGTTTGTGAAGGACACCCGAACATCAGCATGGGGAACCACAGCTGTCCTTGATGCCCTTCCAAACTGCACCTGGGGGTGATGGCTCCAGACAAACCCCACATTTGCCACAGCTCCACATCTGCCCTTCACCCCTGGCTGCCAAGCAGCAAGTGGAGAACGCTGTAAATTTTTTCCAGAAAAGAAATTTTCTCCATGGTAAGGACGTTTGACACAGGTCAGATGAATCACAGCCTCCACACGCATGATTGTCTCCATAAGGAGAACTAGTGGTGACTAACCCAGATAAGAAAGCCTACAATTAGAATTGGTGACTTCTGCTCTGAGATGACTCAAGCCCCATTTCTTGATCCTGCAAGCAAAAGTTATTCTTTAGCTGCAGCTGGGATGGAAAAGACACTCTGCCTGGGCTGTTGTTGGACAAGACAGGCAAAACAACACATCAGGTTTATTGAAGGAAAGCATAGCCTTAGTCAACAACTTAGAACATTTTCAATCAAACTGTGAAAATCACCATTTTACCCTGAGATATATTTTTAATTAATATAGAGGATCTATCATGATTGTGTTGGTACTTCTTATAAGTTCATCTCCCTGTGCAGGTGTGTGTAGTACTCATAATATCTCTTCCTTCCAAAGATTCACCAACAATGGAAGAGTTTCAACTGCTGCTATTCTTCCTTTCCTTCATCCTACCAGAAGTCAAAATTACAAGTCATTCATTCTTCAGTGGACTCAGCCCTTGGAAAAGCATCATCCACACAATGTCCAGGCCAAGGTAAAATATGTTCTTCTCAAGGGACATGCAAGAACGTGCAATGCCCCTGCTACATCAGGTGTCCAACGATCTGCTGTGATGTGCAGCACCTGTTAGAATTTGGTTGAAGGGAGGCTGACAATGGCTGCAGGAGGGGACCTTCCTCACGGCTCTGCTCAGAGCATTCCTCACCTCCGTGTTCCTCAGGCTGTAGATGAAGGGGTTGAGCATGGGGGTCACCACCGTGTAGAAGACAGAGGCTGTTTTCCTTTCCTCTTCCGCGCGACTGGAAAGGGGGTGGAGGTACAAGAAAGCTGCAGAGCCACAGAAGAGGGTGACAGCAGTGAGATGTGAGATACAGGTGAAGAAGGCTTTGTGCCGGCCCTCCACAGAGTGGATGCTGCAGACGGTGAGCAGGAGGAATGTGTAGGAAAGGAGGATGGCCAAGGCCAAAGAGGCAGCGATGAAGCCAGCACATGAGAGCATCAAGACCTGGTTGAGCCGGGTGTCAGAGCACGAGAGCTGCAGGAGTGGTGGGATTTCACAGTAGAAATGTTTCAGCACATTTGGGCCACAGAAGGACAGTTGTAGGAGAGCTGTGGTGTGCACCAAGGCATTCAGGCTGCCGGCCACGTAGGAGCCAACCACCAGCTGCACACAGACCCTGCGGGACACGACAGCCAAGTAGTGCAGAGGCCAGCGGATGGCCAAGCAGCGGTCATATGCCATGATGGCCAGAAAGAAGGCTTCCGTGGTGATGAATACTAAATAGAAGAAGAGCTGCGTGAGGCAGCTGTGAAAAGAAATGACTTTCTGCTCAGTGAGGAGTCCCAGCAGCAGCCTTGGAGTTATGGATGTGGAATAGCAGACGTCCAGGAAGGAAAGGTGGCTGAGGAAGAAGTACATGGGTGCGTGAAGATGAGGGTCAATCCTGATGAGGACGATCATTCCGATATTCCCCACCAGAGTGGTGATGTAGATGAGGAAGAAAACCACAAAGAGCAGCTCCTGCATGGTGGTGAAGCCCAAGAGGACAAACTCTGTCACGCCAGAGTGGTTTCCCCCTGCCATGCTCCTGGTGCCAGTTCTTACTGGGAGAAAAAATTACAGCTCCTCTCCATGGGGAGAAGTCAACACCATAGTACTGCTACTTGTTTGCCACTTTCTTCATGGTAGCACTCAACAGATAAGACGCCACACCAAAATGGTTTTCTGACTCTCTAGTGACACGATTGGATCCATTAAGGTGAGGCCAGTGTCCTTCATTGCCATTCCACGGACTTACAATTTCAAAAGCAAACTTCCCCTTCTAATCTGAATTATTAATCACTTTCATAAGGGTGGCTGTCTGTGATAAGGTGTGTCTCTCAAAATCTCAGTGAATAGACATAAATCACTGTCTCCCCCAGATCCCAGCATCAGATTCCTCAATGCACTATGTAGTCAGCAGGGAAAGAGATCCCCTATTGTATATATACACACATATATTCATAAAACGATCCACAGCTTTTCACAAAGGGTGGAGAATCCTTCCTTTCACTGGCTTGGCTGTTTGCATTCTTGCATGTCTGTCCTCTATTTCCAACCGAACTGAATCCATGATTCTATGGTTCCTGTGCCTTCTCATCCACGCCCTTCAGAGCTCACATCTGGGTTTCCCTGCTCTGCATGAGGAATCAGTTTGCTGTGATCTAAATTCAGTCTCTGCTCTGCTCCTTCTGAGCTCAGCCAGATGGCAGTCACCTAAGGTTAAACCAGCACCAGGCTTAGAGGTGTTGTTTAATGTCCATTGTCATCTTCCTCCTGTTTTTTCAAATGTGTTACACTCTTTTTATTGATCTACTTTGCTTCAGTGCGGCAGAGCTTCTGCACTTCTCCTTCCTATTGCCATGAATCCAGGCACAGACAAAAACTCATCGGCTGGGTGCTGACAGAGGATCCTGGAAGGGATACGCACAGCTTTCCTGCAGCTTTCCTGCTGCTGGCAAAGGCACTCAGCCTCACATCATCCAGCACACATCTGCCCCAAACATTCTCAGAAAATCACCCTTTCTGGTCCATTGCATTCTGCCTCCTCAGAAAAGCAAAACTCCCTGCTGCTCGGGCTGAAGCTGTAAGGGCTCCATTGCTCTGTCTGCCGCCAGAAGGGAAGCCTGTTGCATCCCCCGTGTGGCAGGCAGATTTAAGTTTTAACCCACACCCACAGCACAAATTACCAAAGGTGCGCTGGGGCACCTCAAAAGCACTCAGCTTTCCCCAAAGACCCTGCTTAGTAGAATTTTCCATTTCTTCTTTAATACGTTCTTTCACCATTGCTTTCCAGAGGAAGAGCCCCTGAGCTGCTCTTTCCAGCATGCTCCTATGGTCACAGCACTCACAACTTTGCAGGCTCATCCAAGGGCAGATGCACCACCGCTACGCCGCACGGTGGGCTCTCCTATTTCACACAGCACAGTGCAAAGGGTGCTGAGCAGTGGGCATGGACTGAAGTAGCTCTCGTGTGAACATGTGAAACCAGGTGCATTAAGTCTAGACAGCATACAAGGTATTCACTTATTATTTATTTGTAGCAATGGCCACCAGCCATTGCTACAAATGCATGTCCATGCACTGTCTGTAACTTTACTGCAGATACCTTATTTCTGCTCTTCTGATAAAAATAAACAAAGAAAATAATTTTCACAAAAAAGAACAGAAAAGGAGAAAGCCTCATCTGTCATCCACGGGAGACTATCTTCAAACACTCAACTCCACTCTCTACTTTAGTCCATTCCATTCCATTCCACTCCACTCCATTACACTCCACTCAACTCCACTCCACTCCACTCCACTCCACTCCATTCTTCTCAGGTCCACTCCACTGCATTCTATTCCATTCCATTCCATTCCACTCCACTGCATTCCATTCCATTCCATTCCATTCCATTCCATTCCATTCCATTCCACTCCACTCCACTCCACTCCACTCCACTCCATTTCTTTCTACTCCATTCTTTTCAATTCCATTAATTTCCACTCCACTCCACACCGTTTCATTTCATTCCATTCCATTCTGTACCACTTTACTCCACTCCATTCCATTCCTTTAAATTCTGTTCCATTCCATTTCTTTCCACTCCATTCCATTCCACTCCACACCGTTCCATTCCATTCCATTCCATTCCATTCCATTCCATTCCATTCCATTCCATATCTTTCTACTCCATTCTATTCAATTCCATTATATTCTATTCCATTCTGTTTCATTCCACACCACTCCACTCCATTCCGCTCCACTTCTTTCTACTCCATTCTATTCAATTCCATTACTTTCCACTCCACTCCACACCATTCCATTCCATTTCATTCCATTCTATACCACTTCACTCCATTCCATTCCATTCCACCCCATTCCATTCCATTCCGCTCCACTCCGTTCCATTCCATTCCATTCCATTCCATTCCATTCCATTCCATTCCATTCCATTCCATTCCATTCTATTCCATTCCACTCCATTCCATTCCATTCCGCTCCACTCCACTCTGTTCCGTTCCATTCCATTCCACTCCATTCCATTCCATTCCGCTCCACTCCACTCTGTTCCATTCCATTCCATTCCACTCCACTCCACTCCACTCCACTCCACTCCACTCCACTCCACTCCACTCCACTCTGTTCCATTCCATTCCTTTCCATTGCATTCCATTACATTTCCTTCTACTCCATTCTATTCTATTGCACTCCATTCCATTCCACTCCACTCCATTCCATCCCATTCCATTCCATTCCATTCCATTCTATCCCGTCCCATCCCATTCCATCCCCTCCCATTCCATTCCATTCCATCCCATTCCATTCCATCCCATTCCATTCCATTCCATTCCATTCCATTCCATTCCATTCCATCCCATTCCGTTCCGCCTCACTCCATCCTACTCCATTTCATTTCGTTTCATTCCAGTCAGTTCTATCCCTCTCTATTCGATTCCAGGGAAATCTGCATGTATTCAAATGAAATCCTTCTGGCTGAGAAATGAATGCCATTATTTCTACCCTTCTCTCTTCCTCCATTCTACAGTCCACCACCACACCATCAGTTCTCTACACTTTAAAACACAACTGATCAGTTGTTTCTTCAGGAAGATTCCAGCTCTCCCCTTCAGTCCTCTTGAGGCAGCTTTCCTTGTGGCCAAGGAAAGGCTCATCTTGGCCACAAGGGCATGGTGATGCTCATCTTCAGATGGGTGCTCACCACTGCCCTCATGTCCTTCTCTGACAAGCTGCACTACAGCCTGCCCTGGAGTCAGGAAAGTCCCCCATAGTGGCCAGGGCCTGGCATTGTCCCTTGTGGAGGTTCAGGTGATTCCCATCTGCCCATGTGGGATGACATCTTGGACAGCAAAGAGCAGAACCAAAGGGAAAGGCAGAGGAGCTAGGAGAGAAGGTGCCACCTCGACGTGCTGCTTGTTTCCTCCTGCTTTTGTTTCACTGCACTTCACTTCTCAACATTCAACATGGCTTCTGAAACCCGAGGAGAACCCAAAGCATATATGTCTGACTTATCAATGAGCTGCTTCCCACTCAATGCTGTGCCCAAAGCAGTGGAAGCTGCATCAGTCAGGCACTTCCAAGTGCCTTGAAACTGCAAGGAGAAAGATGGAAAGATCTCTAATGCCCAGGAGGAGTACCATCAGTGAGGAGCTGAGAAAGGTGATGTCAGCCCCAGTAAGAGGTGTATGAGCAATTGCACATATCCACTGGAGGAGAATAAAACCTGGAGCTCCACCAGCAAGGCATCACTTTGGGTGCCCTGAGAACAAGCAGAGAGATGCTCCCTTGCTGGAGCCCAGATATAGACACAGGAGTGGCTGTGTGTCTCAGGAGGGGTGGAGCAGTCCTGAACAGCATGAGGTGGGTGAAGGCACATTGTTAGTAGATAGGGATTTCCCTTTTGTTTGTGCATCCTGCAGGTTTTCCAGCTAGCTTCTAGGAAACCTTTCAATTTCATGATAAATATCTTCCATGAAAGCACAGAAATGGCAGAAGTGAAACATTCATTATAGTATTCATTTCCAATGGTGCTGACTTTGTACAGATACATTCTTTGGAAATGCTGAAAGCTCAGGATCATGTCCAAATTTTGTCAGGATTGAGAGTTGCTTGGCTGGAAGGGGCAGCAGGGAAGAGCAGAAGAGACTTCCTTTCTATTTGCATGTCATATCTACTATGTGTAGGGGCAACTCTACAACCATTCTTCTAAGCATAATGCAAACGTCCTTATTTGTGACTCAGGGAAGGCATCAGCCAGTGCAGGTTTCCCATGTGTAAGAGGGACCTCCACCACAGCCACGCCAGTTTCCTTTCCTTCCATCACTTGTTACTTCCACTGACCATGGTATGGACGAATCGCTCCGTGGAGACAGAGTTACTCTTGTGGGGTTCGCCCTGAGCTGCAGGAAGTGCTCCTTGTGGTGTTCCTCATCATGTACCTCAGCAATCTAATGGGAAATGTGGGAATGATCCTCTTAATCAACTGCAAACCCAGGCTGCACACCCCCATGTACTTCTTCCTAAGCCACCTTTCCCTCCTGGACATCAGCTTCTCCTCCAGCATCACCCCAAAGTTCTTCCTCAGTGTCCTGACAGGGAGCAGAACCATCTCCTACAGGGGTCGTCTCACTCAGTTTTACTTCTACGTCACGTTTGGCACAGCAGAAGCCTTCCTCCTGGCCGCCATGGCATATGACCGCTACGTGGCCACCTGCAACCCATTCCAGTACACACTGGTGATGTCCCAGGGATTGTGCCTGTGCCTGGTGGCCAGCTGCTATGCTGCAGGGGACTTCAACTCCACTGTGCACACAGTAGCCATGCTTCACCTCTCCTTCTGTGCCTCCCACCACCTGGATCACTTCTACCATGAAGGGCCACTGCTCTTTGTCCTCTCGTGCTCTGACACCAGCATCAGTGATGTCCTGATGCTCATCTTTGTCAGCTACATGGTGGGCACCACCAGCACGGCTACCCTGCTGTCCTATGGCCTCATTCTGGCCGTCGTGCTGCAGACCTGCTCCCCCAGGACCAGGCATAAGGCCTTCTCCACCTACACCCTCCACCTCTCAGTCACTCTCCTCTTCTACGGGGCTATCGCCTTCATGTACATGTGGCCTGGAGCCAGGAGGTCAATCAAGCTGGACAAAGTGGCTTCCATCTTCTACACTGCAGTCACCCCCATGCTCAACTCCTTTGTCTACAGCCTAAGGAACAAAGAGGTGAGGGCTGCCCTGAGCGGGATGAGAAGGAAGGCACTGCTCATGTGCCACAGACATTGGGGCAGCTTTTAGCTGGGCATGGCCAGCTTTCCATGGAGAGGGCCCGGAGGAAAGGGAAGATGCTGGAGCGTTGAGGGGTCTGTCCTAGAGAAGGTGGGATGCAGCCAATGGTGGGAGACACTCACAACAGAGCTGTCCTGGTCGTTTTCAGGGTTACAGGGCAAAGCTGAAGTGTCTAGCTGCAGGCTGGAGTCAAAGAAGAAAAGCATCTCCTTATTCCAATTCCAGCCAACATGAAGGGATATGCCTACTCTTCAGAAAGATTGTTTTTCTCTTCTGATAGACAGAAGCAGAACGCCAAGGATGGAACATCAGGGAAGCCTGAGCACTGCCATGTGGAATGCTTAAGAGAAGTTCAGTCGGAAGTTGTCATTGTTTGACAACAAGAGCTCATTGTCACCTGACTCTATGCTACATCTCACGCACACTTGTCAGTTCTGTTGGGGTGTCTCTTTGTCATGTTCCTCTGAGTGTACCTATGCGAGGTCAGCATGGAGGACTGCCCAATGCAGAACTCTGGAACCCACTTAGCAGCACTGCTCCAAGTGGGGATTTAATTATTAAAGCTCAAAAGAGGAGGACGTCCGTCACAAAGGAAGAGTGAGCTTTGGGGACTTTGGGATTACCAAATGACTCCCCAGAGAAGCCAGGCAAGATGCAATGCTGGGAGATGAGCACAGGCAGGCACTCAGAGATGGGGCAGAGTACAGTACCCACCATTTTTAGCGATCTGGATCTTTCACATATCTAAACTGAGAGCAGTCAGGGAAAGGACCACTCCAGGAAAAGAATTTTAGCACCCTTTATTCCATGTAGAATATACTGGCCATGTGGTGTGATTAGACACTCTATACCTTTCAATAAATGTGAGTCATGTGAGAGGTGTTCTGGTATCTGTGTTCTCTGCATGGTGTTAATGTCCCTGCAACCCCTTCAACTGCAGCCTGAGGAACTGGGAAGTGAAGGATGAGGGGATGAACTGAGGAGGCTGGGAAACAGACAACATACTTCTTAAAAGAGGAAAATGTGTGATTGCACATCCCGAAAGATATGTCTACAAGAAGAGCACCTATCTTTTCTTGTTTATGTTTGTATATCTTGCTTTTCTCAGCCTCTGCAGAAGGATACAACAAAGAAGAGTAAGCTCTTCAGATCCTGAAATGCTTCATATGTTAGAGGTGTATTGATTTGCTCTTATTTGGACAAAAAGTTTTCAATTTCAAGAAGTAGGTGAGCCCAATCCTACACACATTCTCCAATCTCATATTCCAAATGGGAGAATACATGTTTATGAATCCCAGCCAAGTGTGGAGGATGTGCGCAGTGTGCTTCAGTTTGGCTTACAGTCTAAAAATACACATGAACATCTATGCTGAGGCAATGAACACCAATACATCTGAGGCCTGAAGTGTCCTGGAAAAGGTCCAAAGGTGAGAAGATGAGGAGCATTCCCAGCTCCCTCCCTCCAAGAGTGGTTCTGTAACTCCAGTGCCCTGCCTAGCAGAGTTTGGAGAGCAAGGCTGTGCTGATCATTCGACCTATGCTTTCCTGAGCAGAACCAACTCCAGTTTTCAACATACTGAAGAGGGTTTGGAAATAAGTACTTTGTTTAGGTGTTTTATTTTGTTCCATGGATCAAAAAGAGACAGGAACAAGTTGTCTGATTGGTGGGATCCAACCAAAGCGTGTTAGCTTGATTACAGACAGCTCTTCCGGCAGGCCTGGGCTCCAGGCTCCTGTCATCCAGCTGGTTCAGGCTGTTTCCATCACAAGCAAGGATGCTCCCTTCTCAGAGCAGAAAGTGTTCTTTGGAGACCAACCACCCCTCAAGGAGTCACGGCTTAACAAGCCCTTCTGGGCCTCACCAAGAAAGTGTCCTCATCCTGAGAGCTTCTCAGAGCCTTGGAGTCAGCTGAACTGCTCTTTGCTAACAAGCCCTGAGAGACTCATTAATGGGGACTAACAAGAAACTTTCTTGCTTGGTAACAGCAAGGAGCTCCTCTGCAGCCACTTTCTTTGTCAGAGTTGGCCCAAAGACAAAGAGGGTCCCTGTACTGCCACGTGCAGTGCTCAGGGCATCACTTGGCATGGCTGACAGGAGCAGGATGCTAGTTCAGGTTCTCCTGATTAAAGCACCAGCACCCCACCCCTCTGCTTGAATCTCAAACTCCAGGCCAAGGGTTTGGCAGGACCCTCCCACTCTGCTCTGGCTCTGCTTGGGCCACTTTTTGTTGTCCTACTCAACGTTTCCTCCCATTCAGGACACTTTTCTGCCCTACTGCTTGAGTCAGCTGAATTGGAACTTCCAAAGCTTGTTGGTCACATGGCACGTATCGTATGACTTCTTCTACAGGAAAAAGCACACGATTCTACAACAGTGAGGTAAAGCAGTTTGTATTCACACAGCAAAAACGAGCTCCAAGTACTTGGGTGGGAAGAAGGCACACAGGTTACAGCCCAGGTGAAATTAATTCTTGCAGCAAACTGTTGTTACAAAGCCGAGTGTTTATTTCCCTGGCAAGGCTGACAGAAAGGAAGAAATGGGGGTTTGGAGAATGTTTTTGGAATGGCATTGCCTAACTCATCAACAGAATCCAAGTTCCTCCTGCAACCCAAGGCAGAAGGTGGGCTGTAGATGCCCCGCTGATTGGAATATTTCTTGGCCATCTTTTATGATCAGAAAGGCAACCAGGGAAGCACTTCATGACATGGCACAGTTTCTGGCTGAAGCAGCTCTCCACGTGTTGCACACAGAGTCAGTGGGCTTTGTTTCTTCGGTGGGTGGAAAGCAGGCTCAAGGGTGACCTTATTGCTCCTACAGCTATTTCAAAGTAGTGAGGTTGAGGTTGGTCGCTCCTCACAAGCAACAAGAAATAGGAGAACAGGATCACTCCTCAAATTTTGCTGCTGATGATCTTATATCTTCCAAAACACATTCAGGATGACTAAAGTTTAGAAGGAGACATTGATCTATGCTGTACAGGGCACAAGCTGTGATTCTTTCCCAAACAAGTGCATGAAGTCTTTCCACTTGCTTCTATTTATAATCAGAAGTTTTCACTGTATTCCCTCTTATTATTTAAGTTACACCTACCTATTACATTTTCATTATCTAAGTATGAGGTATCATATTTGAATCTCCTGCACTTGTAAGTGGGTCTTTAGTGTCCTCAGGGATTGACTGGGGAGGTACCCCACTCCTCACTTGCTCCATATTTGGGCTCAAGGACACTTAATCTCTTCTGATCAGTTACTGTTTTCTACTTGTGCCTCAACTTGAGGATGCCAGTCCTTGTAGTACTTACTTATAGCCACCTTGGCTCCTTGAAGAGAAACTTCCCAGCAGTGTTCCTTATCTAATTTAAGATACCCACATCATTCCCCACCTTTGACTAATAAACACTTTAGGGCTAACTTTGCCTATGAAAGTGCTCCCCTACTGTCCTGGTCTTGCTTTTAAATATTAAAACTTGAAGCATTTGCAAAGGCTTTCCACTGGCCATGGAAGATTGCATAGTAATATTCCATTTTCAAAAAGCCAATCCTTTTTCCCCAGAATTTCATAGATGGTGGACTCATTCTCCATAGTGGGCAAAGGGTTAAGGCTCTAGTAGTAAATGGATGGTTAGGTGAATTTATGTTTAAATTATCCACCCAATTTCCATCACTTAATACCCAAGCAATGGAAGAATAATAGTCTCACTCTGAATTTAACCTCCTGAACAACCTCCAGTGTATTCTGAATTTCTACAATTACAATTACACCCGTGGTTTGCCACATTTCAGTAACATTCCAAACCCATTCTTGTCCAATTGTACAATTATATTTCACCATATGATCTCTTCATGTCCCTTTCTCTGGACTAGTAATTGCTCCTTTGTATGTTGGATTTGGACCTGATTCTGAACTTCATTCCCATTGAAAACATCATGGGACTTTCCCAAAATGTGTCCATCCGTTTCCTAAGGGCCCATTCTATGTGTTCAAGTGCCTTCTTGTAAACCTCCTATTACACTAAGAGTCTCAATCCAGTGGTTTTCTTGGGGCTTAAAATCCCCCCACTGAAATGGATCTTTACTTTGGTATTTATAGGGAAGTGGTGATACTGGTAATATTCTGTAACTTCCCAAATTTATGCATTCACTGTAAGACCAGGTTGTTTTCCAACCCACTGACCTTTACCATATAAAACAACATAATTAAAACTCTAGCCTCTGTATTATTACCAATAGAAAAATTAAAATCACATTGAAGAAAAGAATAATCCATAAACCTCAGGAACACTCCAATTCAGCACAGACCAATGGTCCTGGGTACTATTCATTGTATCTCTCGTGTTAGTTTAAACTTCAAATAACACCTCTCAAGTCCTTTTATTTTCCACTCATCCTTTGGAGGACCTTTCTTAATGTGGGCATAATGGATCCAGGGTCCAATTCC
This sequence comes from Lagopus muta, assembly GCF_023343835.1. Classification (NCBI taxonomy): domain Eukaryota; kingdom Metazoa; phylum Chordata; class Aves; order Galliformes; family Phasianidae; genus Lagopus; species Lagopus muta. The sequence goes on along the minus strand of NC_064438.1, from coordinate 6,547,772 downwards.
TTCCAGTTTCACTGCAGTATTTGTGATAAAAAGAATGTGATTAGATCATTTCCACCGTTCCTTTGAACATTCATCCTTCCAGGTTCACGGATAAATCCAACCTCCTGGTTTAAAATAAAGTACTGGAACATCCGATTCAGTGACTGATTCATTCTTTCCACCTTACCATACACCAAGGAGTATGCTGGTTCCACGTAATTCCTAAAGCTCTAGTATCACCTCAGCCACAAAGTGTGGTCCTCTGCCTGATGACATTCCCAAAAGGATCCTTTGGTAAAACTTCACTTACTTCTTCTGTTTGTTTAGTTCACAAGGGAAATGCTTCCAGCCATCAAGAAAAAGCACCAACCAACACCAATAAATATTGACACCCATTTTGTTTGGATGTTTAGCAAGGTATGCTTGCATATAATCACAAGTATCTTCCCTTTTAATTTGCCATAGTAGGGTCTTGGCTGTATACAGGGATTATTCTTTTGACTGATTTCACACTTTTATACATAGCTCTTACTTATTTTTCCCATTCTTTTTCCTAGCATGCGGGGTTTAAGTGCATGTCCCCAGTGATTGCCCTGATGCTTTGCACTCATTATGTTTTTTCATCACACCTTTTGGTATTACTACTTCATGACTTCCAGTAATCCACCACCCACCCTCACTCTTACTTGGCTGCAATACCTCTGCCAAGTGCCCCCCTTTCTTACTGCATCTCTTATGCTTTTCAGGCCATACCCCCCTCGTTTGTCTGCCTGTGGTTCTTTTTGCACCTTGGTCCACTTGGCAGTTACCTAAAACTTCAGAAGTATCCCCATATTGATGAGCTTTATTATAGCATTCCCCCTTAGTAAATCTATAGTTTGTAACAGTTTCTGTATTAACTCCCCATATTTAATTGGATTCTCCTGGGAGCTTAGCCCTCCTTCAAATCGCTCCACTTGTACGTACCATGCTAAATCTGCAATCAGCCCTTGTGTTGGCTGCTCTTCCTTCAGCCATTTCCAAAGCTCTAATGGGAGCTCTCAGCTCTGCTTTTTGCCTAGAATTACTTCCTGGGAGTGGCTGGGCTTCCATCTCTCCGCCTGGTGTCACTATTGCATAGCCAGCTTGATGGCTACCATTGAAGGCAATCCATCCCTAATTTGGTATCCGCAATCTAGGCCATCCTGACACACCTGAGGGGGCTTGTGGCTCCCATTTTGACTTCAGCTCTGGTATTTGCACACCACCTCCTTTCATTCAACCTCCAGACTTTGGTATCCTTGACTGATGGTAAAACTGGTTCAGATGCTTTGGATCACCTTGGGATTTCAGCAGCCCAACCAACAGATTCACAGCATCCAGTGCTTCAACAGGGGTCTCCGATTTCTGTTCCTCTTCCTGTAGCAAAAAAAAAACAACAAAAAACCCACCATTCCTCGAGCTTCTAAGAATTTATTTTCCATTATCTGTAACCTTATTGTTCCTTTATCTGTTCCTTTATCAGTTATCTGTGTGTTCAGCAAATCTCTTCCTAGTAAGGGTCTCAGACATCCAGGAAAATACAAGAATTCGTGAGTAAACACCCAGTTTCCAATTCATTGGACTGGCCAGAAAAAGACCATATCTCCTTCTCCCCGTGGCCCAGCTACAGACATTACATGTTCATGAAGTTTTCTCTTAGGAGCATTTAATACTGTACAAGCTGCTCAAGTGTCTATCAGAAGTTTCACCCTTTCCCTTCCCCAACTCTACTATCTTTATCTTCCTATGTCTCCTCCATCTCCTTGCCTCTTTCACCCATACCACACACTGAATAGCACTGCTGTATCATAGACTTTTCCCTCTGTTTCTCCAAAGCCAGAGCATTTGCATCCTCACACACTAACTGACAGTTCTTGTGGATTTTATAGTGATTTCTTCATTCAGAAGAGCAAGTCCACACACGGCCCTTCATCCCATTTTCTTTCCCTCCTACAGAATAGCATTAATTGCAAAACTGTATTATAATTCAGAGTGCCATTTACTGGCCACTTTTCTTGGCCACCACTAATTACAATACGTTATCAATTTGCTTCAATTTTCTTATTTGGTGTCCCCCAAACTTGTTCCAGTGTCCCAGAGAACAGTAGTTCTGGGAGCTGTGGATTGTACATTAACCACATTACTGACCTGAAATAAAACACTCTTAATCAAAATTAACCTTAACCAAATTCCCTAAATTCTGGTCATCGCTGTGTGCAGGGAAATGCCAAAATACCAACACTGAGGCATCAGTTCCTTCATATGAAATTTCAGTGTCTCTCTATTGAATGACAAACAGCTGCTCACCAGCTGAAGGATCGCAAAGGGAGTCTTTGTGAAGTTCTCTGGTGCACACTGGAGCCTGACTTACAACATTCTTATTTATGGCAGTCTCGAATCATTGAAGAGAAACATCCTGTCTTGAGAAGGTTGTTTATCAGAACATCTGGAAATTAAAGCAGAGGTGAAGTAGAAAAAGAGCCAGACAAAAAAGTCAAATAATCAGCTTTTGAGACACCAGTGCCAGGGAAGGTTTAGGCTGAATGTTAGGAAAAAGATCTTCAATAAAATGGTCATGAAGCATTAGAACTGGCTGCCCAGTGAAGTAGTTGAGTCACCATCCCTAGAGGTACTTAAAAGATGTGTAGAAGTGGTGCAATGATGTAAAATGACAAGTAGATGTGGGCATGGGTTAGAGATAGATATGTAAGTGCCAGATTAATGGCTGGGCTTTATCATAGAAGACTCATTCAAACTAAATGACTCTGTGACTCTAAATGATCTCTTTTCACAGCTCATGGACAGCAGCAGGTCACCAAGGATGGACTCAGGAAAGTTTGAACACAACCACCAGGGATTCTTTGGAGCAGCTCAACCTGAAGTTATTGCACAAAGATTTTAGGGCAAACATTTGCTAACTGGAACTTTCTGCCACTGAAATCCCATGTTGCATCCCTTTTACACACTTTTGTATTTCTTTGGGGTATCTCTTGGTTCTGTTCCTCTGGCAGCTCCTGGGGCTCTGCCTGGAGGACAGATCAGTGCAGAGCTTCAATACCCACTCATCAGCAACAAGATTTAATTAATAAAGCACAAAAGAAGTGGACATCCATCACAAAGAAAGCATGGGCCTTGGGGCTTTCGGAGTCCCAAGAGAAGCCAGAAGAGATGCAATGATGGGAAATGAGCACAGTCAGGGACTTAGAGAAGGGGGGAATTCAATTCTCACAAATTTCAGAGATGTGACACTTTCACATTTCTAGACGATAGCAGTCAGAGAACAGAACACCCTAAAAAGGAAGTTTTAGAATGGCTTTATCAATATAGGATATATTGGGAAGGTCAAAGGACACATCTTCCTGAAAGAGATGTTAAGGCACAGGAGAGATGAGGTGATCTGAGACAGTAAGCATGGCTTCAGCAAGGGCAGATTGTGTCTGACCAATCTGGTGGCTTTCTATGACGAAGTGATGGCATTGGTGGACAGAGGAAGGACAACAGGTGTCATCTACCTGTACTTGTGCAAGAGCTTTGGTGTGGTCCCACACCACATCCTTATCTCTAAGTTGGAGAGAGATGGAGTTGAAGGCTGGAACATTAGGTGGATAAGGAATTGTTTGGATGGTCACAGCCAGAGGGTTGTGGCTCAGGTGGCCCCAGGGGGTCCCCCAGGGGTCCGTCTTTGTACCAGTGCTCTTCAATATCTTTATCAGTGACACGGACAGTGGGATTGAATGTACCCTCAGAAAGTTGGCACCAAGCTGAGTGGCGTAGTTGATACAATAGAACGGAGGGACTTGAACAAAGGCTCAAAAGGAGGTCCCAGCCCCAAATAACTTGTTCAAACAAAGACTTTGCTGTGAGTTGTAATACTGAAACACACTACTGTGCTAAAGTAAATTGAAGTTGGCTTGGTTTTCAGCTAGCTCTGAAAGAAAAGGGTTGGTCTCCAGGTTCTTCACCTCTCAGGAATTGTCCACTCCCTTTTATTCAAAGGAGAACAAGGGCATTTTTCTCTTTCTGTGCCTTTGTTTACTCAACAGCATTAGTCAGGTCCTCCAGATTGGGACTCATTTCACTCTGTTTTACATTCAGCTTGCATTAAGACCCATAGCTCATGTCTGCTGTTACTTCTTTGTAAGCCAAGTTCTTATGAGAGAGTTGGCTCTCTCACCAACGCGATCCACAGAGCTGAATGAGATCTTGGCTGATGAATTGTTGGTGTTTAACCCAGGTTCCACCAACACACTTAACCAAATCTCTCTTGGCCACAGGGCACTTACGTAGAAGAGATTACATGTTATTGTTTAAAGCTAAGGAGATAAGTCCTTTCCATATATTCACATTCCATATATTCATATTCCTTATATTGAAAGCCAGGCTGGATGTGGCTCTGGGCAGCCTGGTCTGGTGGTTGGCAACCCTGCACATAGCAGGGGGTTGAAGCTAGGTGTTCACTGTGGTCCTTTTCAACCCAGGCCATTCTGTGATTCCATGGCTCATAAGGACGTTTGAGGTGATCTTCAGCTACAGTCACTAGGTATCTACATGGAGGAGAGGTGAATCTTACCCTGGAGAAAGCAGCACTGCTCATACCTATGTTTAAATCAAAGTTAACCAAAATAGCCCCATCTAATAGCAAGCTTCACCATATTGGACTAGATGGCCTTTAAAGGTCCCTTGCAACTCAAATTGATATGCTTCAGTCTTCGTTTCCAAGGCCAGCCTTCAAGAGATCTCTGGTCCAGAGGATCAGGGAGAAAGTCTGGAAAAGGAAGACTTTCCCTTGAGTGGGGAGATCATTACAGCATAGAATATTTAGGAAAACTTGACACCCAGTCCATAGGTCCTGATGGGATGCACTCATGAGTGCTGAGGGAGCTGGTGGACATGACTGCTAGGCCACTCTTGATCATCTTTGAAAGGCTGTGGCAATCAGGAGAGGAGCCTGACAACCAGAAGAAAGTCAGGATCACCAGTATTCAAAAAGGACAAGAGGGCGAATGCAGAGAACTGCAGGCCAGCCAGCCTCACATCCATCCCTGGAAAGGGGATGGAACAGCTTATTCTAGATGTCATCTCTAAGTACGTGGAAGACACAAAGGAGCAGGCAGCTTATGCTCATGCCGTAGGTGGTATGCATAATAACCATGGCTGCACGGAGGTTTGGGACCCATTTCAGGGACAGGAAATACGGGAAAAGATGAATAACCGCTTGTCCTTTTGGAATCGATACCAGCCATGTGGTGCTGTGGGCTCCATGTTGTAGCTGGACAGATCTCCTGCAATGAATTTGCCACACAGGAAACTCTGGTGACGTCTCCCCTGGTAGAGTGACAGCTGTGCTGATAAGGCAGGAATGGGAGAGCAAACAGGGTGGGAGGGAAACACCCAGTGCAGTCTGAGAGGGTTTGCTCCAATCTGGTGAGAAAGACAACCACACATGGATTAAATAGTAACCAGAGATATGGCAAGAAACTTGGGACACAAAAGTGCTCAGCTCTGCTGCTTTGTAGTCTGACCTGCAATGCATAGGGCTACCCGTTGATTGTGTGTCAATAAATCAACAGATCAGTGTCACCCTGATTTGGTTTGACCCAGTTTTCTCCTTGCTTCACCACCAGCCCAAATTATTGCATGGCTCTGGGGTAGCATTAGGGTTCTACATTCATCACCATCCTCATGGGTCATGGAATCAGTAAGGCTGGGAAACATCATCTAGCACATGCCTTTGGGGAGAATCATCATGGCTGTATCTCAGACTGCATTGCAGTGCCTTCATTCACAACAGAGGTTGCCCAACTGCCATCCATAACATTTTATCTGTTAATCACTGAATGATGTTTCATGATAAACAAGGAAGAACAGTTCCTGTGTAGCATATCAGTTACTTACTGTCATCTCCCCTTTTCTTGCTTAAAGGCGTTCGTGTCCTGAGGCCACGTGTGATGGCATTTAATGACTTTATAACATCTCCTTGGTTCCCTGGAATGACAATATCTCTTTTGCCCCTACTTGCTAAGCAGAAGGGCCAGCCCATGATGTGAATATTTTGACAGATAGCAGAATGTGGCAGAGATTTAAGTGAGAAGAGTGAGGCTGTAGCTCCCTACTTGTGCTTTTCATGGGGGTGAGTTAACTGCTAAACACAATTAATTACATTTGGAGCACTGAGTGAAATTATCAGTACCCTGAGCCAACAGAGGACAATGAATCAGACTTCAGGTGAGGCAACAGGCAGAAGTCTCCAGGAGCACCATCTGTATGGGATATTTAATGATATTTAATGAAAAAACTAAGCACATCACCCACATCTTTGCCATTTCTGTGAGTCTCCTCAAAGCCTCCTTCACCTCCTGGTTCCTCAGGCTGTAGATCACGGGGTTCTGCATGGAGGTCACTGTGGTGTAAAGCACTGCTGTCCGTTTATTATCCCTGGAGCTTTAAGTAAATAGTGATGTACCATGGAGGAAGCTCACAACAGTCAGGTGAGAGGCACGAGTGGGGCAGCATTTTGGGAATACGATGAATGAATACAGCAGGAGATGGCAAATGGCTGCACAGTGGTCTTAAGCTATCATAGCCAGCAGGAAGCCCAAGAAATCAAAAATGAACACCTGGGCTGCATATCCAGCGTGGGCAATGCCCTTCTTCTCTGACACAGAGTCAACCAACACCTTGGGGATGATGATGGTGGAGGAGCAGAGGTCTGCAAAAGCCAGATTGCCCAGGAAATAATACATGGAGATGTGGAGTTGAGGGCTGGTACACGATCATCACCAGGTTCCCCAGGACGGTGGCGATAGAGATGAGCAGAAACAGAAACAAAAGGGGAACCTGACCCATGAGGCCACCTGTGAACCCTGCTAAACCAAACGCAGTCACCTGGGTGCAATTGCTTTCTGCCACTGGCTTGGTGCATGCTTTCTACATGAAGAAGGACAGAAAGATTCTTGCAGTTCTTTCTGCTGCAGGCAGGCATCCCCCAGCTATAAAGCCCGCTCTCCAGCAGGCCATAGAGATGAGAGCTAAAGGAAGATTTCAGGCATGAACTGATTAGAAACAGCTTGCCAAAAGGTGCAGCACCATGTGGGTAACATAAAATGGGATTTTGCAATGCTTCTTTTCTGGGAGAAAGAGGTTTCTCTTGGCTTCCTGAGACTCTCTTTCAGCTCTAAAGCATTTGCTGGCTCTCTAACCCGTTTCTAGAGTCTTCAGAAGGAGATGGGCATTCCAAAAAGCTGAAAAATATATCCTTGAAAGTATTTTTTGGGGAAAAAAATCTTGCTCTCTGCATTAGAACTTGATAATAACTCACTTTCAGCAAATGCCTCGCTATTTCATGAAGTCCGGGGATTTGGGAACTGAGAATCTCTTCAAGCCTCAGGAGAGGAACAAATCCCAGAGCAGGAGAGGAACAAATCCCAGAGCAGGAGAGGAACAAATCCCAGAGCAGGTCATCCTCCTTTCTCTGCATATCTAGTTTTGGATAAGCAGTGCACCCAAAGCAGACAGCCTCAGATCAGATGGACAAAGGGGCTCTGTTACCCCTCAGAGACAGTATCTGGCAATACACATCCACTTTGTGAATATTTCAGCTTCACCATACGCTTGGATGGGCACTGGTGGAGCACAGTCCCCCACCCACTGTGGGTGATGAAACACCTTACTACCCATTTTAAACCCCTTGTATGCAAACCATAGCTCTCAAATTTGACTACAAGGAGCCAACGGTATCAATCCGCTACCCATTGCTGCCCTTCCCACCCACACGGCCTTCTCCCCACCTTGCACAATGTCCAAGCTGGTCAACTGTGATTTCCCCCTGATAAAATGCTTGCTGGATGCACTCTGCCACCTCCTTGCTCTTGCTCTGCCTGGAGAGGGCTTCCAAGGCGATTGAGATCACGATCCCACTGAGGACTGCCCACAGTCCTCCTGCACCCCTTGGTGCTTGGATGACACCTACCTTCAAAGCGAGGAGAAACTCTGCAAAGCAAGGTTGGGTTCCTCTTTCTCAAGGCAAAATTGGGTTGGATAAACTCTTGGAACTCACATTTTGCAGATGTGGCGCATCTGGAGCATCATCTCTGGCCATCAGATGGAGATGCACAGAGAAGGCAAGACCAGGCCCTATGGCTTCATGCTCTGTCATGCCCCAACAACCCCCTCTTTCAGGTGTTTGCTGGTGTGATAAAATGGACTGATTTATCTCAGACTCAGATTTACCACCTTGAGATCCTTGGTGTGTAGGAATTCTGCTGAGGGACACCAGCGGATTACTATCATGCTGCCAGCACAGTCGCTGCATTCATTGCTTGCAAGTAGGAAGTTGGCAGCCTTGGGAAGGAAGAAACGAAACCACAAGTGATGCTGAGGCCAGAAGCAGCTGTTTTCACATGGCGGCACAGTTTTCAAGCCAACCATCCCCTGTTTAGAAACCTCTCTCCCAAAGAGCACCTGCCCCCAAACTGGGGGGTCTCGTTCCCACCCCTCTGTGGGAAAACATTCTACTGATGGAGACCAGAGAGGTTCATTAAATGCTGAAAAACAGAGGAAAGCAGAAAAATCGACTACGAGGACTGCAGTGCTGAGCCCCACCCTGGCTGTCATATCACCTCACACCTCCTCATCTCCTGCTCAATGCTGGCCCTGCGGCTGACAGCAGGAGATGGATGGGGCCACGCTGCTGCCGCAGGGGATGCAGGCAGCAAGGTGATGGATGTGGGGGATTGAGGAGGTGGCGGCCCCCCCCTTTGTCTGCACAACCAGTCCCATTCCCCAAAATTTAGCGCTGACCCAAAACACAGGGACTTCAACCCCTCCCCCCTGTTGTCCCCATCACCCCAGCTGTGCTGCTGGCCCCATTGCAGTTTGACAATTGCCCCCCATCCCCAATGTCACATCCCCACCCCAGGCACACCCAGACCCACCTAGGGGTCCCAAAGCCATTGCTGCCCCTCCCATCCATCACTGGGGTGCCAAGGCATGAAGGCAGAACAGGGAGGGGAGGTAATGCTCCCATCAAGCTCCATCCCCCTTGTCTCCACCCCCATGCAGGGAGATAAAACCCCTCAGTGTTCTGCGGGGGCTGCAGTCTGGAGCTGGCAGAGCTGCAGTTGCTTCATACCCACCCATGGCAGGTAAAAGGCAATCGGGTGGGATAACGCCATGCGACAATGGGGAACCTCAGCTGGAGAAGGATGCAATGGGTGGCTGAGGGTGCATAGGGTGGCTTCCAAAAGTGGGGTGCAGGAACCTCAGCACCTATTGCCCCCCTCTACAGCCTTCCTGGCCATTCCCAGTGAGGGCCTCCCTGCAGGCAATGCTCCTGGGTGGGCATGTGAGGGGCCAGGGGCCAGTGGCAAGAACCGCCGCGTGTGCCATGCCATGGCACGGCTGGAGATGGGCAACCTCTGGGAGGAATTCAACCGTCTGGGCACCGAGATGATCGTCACCAAGGCAGGCAGGTAGGGACGGCGGTGGGTGCTGGAGGGGTGATGGGGCAGGGGGGGGCACCCCTGTGGCCTCCCCCCTCCCCGCAGGAGGATGTTCCCCACCTTCCAGGTGAAGCTGTCAGGGTTGGACCCATTGGCCGACTACGTTCTGCTGATGGACTTCGTGCCGTTGGATGACAAGAGATACCGGTGGGGATGGATGGAGAGGGATGGGATGTGATGGGCGCATCCCAACGGTGCTGAGCCCCCTTGGCTCCCCAGGTACGCCTTCCACAGCTCGTCCTGGCTAGTGGCTGGCCGTGCTGACCCAGCAGCTCCTGGCCGTGTCCACTTCCACCCTGACTCACCAGCCAAGGGTGCGCAGTGGATGCGGCAGATCGTCTCCTTTGACAAGCTCAAGCTCACCAACAACCTCCTGGATGACAATGGCCACGTGAGGACATGGCGCTGGGGTAGGGATGGGGGGCACATGTGGGGTGAGGATCTCACCACCCACTTTCTGCTCTATCCCAGATCATCCTCAACTCCATGCACCGCTACCAGCCCCGCTTTCACGTGGTGCTGGTGGACCCCCGGCGTGACAGCGAACGCTTTGCCCACCAGAACTTCAAGTCCTTCAGCTTCCCAGAGACCCAATTCATGGCAGTGACGGCATACCAGAACCACCGGGTGAGTTGGGGAAGGGAGGGGGAGGACAACGGGGTGCCCCCCAGCCCATAGGCCCCTGATCCCACTTGCTTCCCTTTCTGCTGCAGATCACCCAGCTAAAGATCGCCAGCAACCCCTTTGCCAAAGGGTTTCGGGACGGCGAGCCTGAGCCCTGGTAAGACGCCCCCCTCCTGCCACAGTGCCATGGTGACAGCCACATCCTCAGCACCCCACTGCCCTCCCTCTTGCAGGTGTGGCGCCACGCTGTCCCTCCCCCAGGCCACCACGCAGAACAAAGGTAGGGGGGCCAGAGGCCGTGCTGCCCCCCCCGCTGCTCCCCTGCAGCCATGGAGCGCTGGCTGCTGTGCCCCCCCCAGGTTTATCTGCATCCCACTTCCAACCTCTCCCCTACCCACCCCACAGTGTCTATGTGGGGGCCAAGCCCCGTGCCAGCCCCTACCCCCTCCCTGCCCTGCAGCCAGATGGCTTTGGCTATGGGCAGCAGTGAGGGGTCCTCTCTGTACCTCCCCCTCAAGGACTCGCAAACAGGGGACACAAACAGGGAGCCAGGGGCTTTATTTACTGCAGAAACCTCTAGGCTTGGAAAAGGAGAGGACGGGGCCAGGGAGCATGCATCCAACCCCCCCTCCCCCGTCACATGGCACTGGGGGGTCCCAGCAATGTGGAGCCCTCCAGGTCCATGTGGCACAGTTCAGTTACTCCCAGGGATCGGGCGAGAAGGTGAAGGGGCACAGCTTGTAGCCAGCACCCACGTAAAACTTATTCTGAAACTCCACCCTGCCAAGGAAGGAAAGGAAAAAGGCATGCTGAGGGCCGGGGAGGGGGGTGTGCGGGGTTCTGTCCCCTCCATATCCACTAGGCTCACCAGTGCAGGCGAAGGGCATGCAGGAAGGCGGAGAGCCCCTCCATCACCAGCAGGATGGCCATGGTCAGCACGGCGAAGGCGGCAAAGACGGGCACCAGCACGACACCACCAACGTAGCTCAGCCCCACAAAGCCATTTCGCATCACCATGGTCCACAGCACCTCAGAGAGCTCTGCCCATGGGGTGGGGGACATATAGGGGACAGTGAGGTTCAGCTCAGCCACTGGGGTGGGTTTGAAGGGCACAGGGGGCACTAACGTGCATGGGCAAGGCTGAGCGCCCAGAGCCGCAGGTAGGACGCGGTGTTGGAGATGCAGCCCAGGCAGTACTCGATGGTGTGGATGGCCTGATGCATGAAGACCTCGGAGAAGTCCATGTGCTGCAGGGACAGAGGTGGGATGCTGTGTGTTGGGCTGATGGGAGGGGCAAAGACACCTGACCCCCCTTTCACCAGCCCCCTGCCCCTCACCTTGGCGTCAGGGCCGTGCCCCCCACTCTCCACATCTTCCTTGGTGGCATTGACAGAGTTGCCAGCCTCCTGCCCTTCCAGCAGTGGCTCTTGCTCCACCGTGGCTGCAGGCTGCATGGGGACATCAGTCCTGGTCAGGCCCTCCAACCTCAGCCAAGACCCCCAACCTCATCCCCAGCCTCACCGGGATTGAGTTCACCCTCCGCCTGTGCTGCTGGTTGTACAAATATAGGGGTGTCCCCAGGAGCAGGACAGGCACCGACACCAGTGCCAGCACCACCAGCACCATCTGCACCGGCACCTGCAGCACACAACAATTCAGGGTCTCTTCCAGCACTGGGACAGCCAACATCCTACACATCCTGAGCAAATGGAGCTGAGGATGTCCCCGCTCATGACACTGGGACACCCCAGTCTTGGTGGGGTGTCCCAGAGATGCTACCTGTCCCCGGTAGAGCGGGAGGTTGTCAGCATTGGAGGTGAAGAGGAACATATCGATGAAGTGGATGAGGATGCTGGGAGCCACCTGGGAGTCGGCGGCGCTGAACTTGACCCACTTGTAGAAGATGAGGAAGACGAGGTAGCCAAAGAGGGCCAGCAAGAAGACCACCTCAGGTAGGAGCTCCAGCACCAGCCGGTGCCACTGTCGGAAGTGCCTGAGCAGGAGTCAATGATGAGGTTTGCACTCAGCTCAGCTCCGACACAGGACCCTGCTCGCCCACTCCATCCTGCCACCATTTCCTTAGCATGATCCAATGGGGGACTCACACGTGGTTGAAGATGCCTAGCAGCACGCCGAAACCCATGTGCACGATGCCCAGCACCACTGACATCTTCATTTTGAAGGAGTTGAGGAAGTTGAGGTGGTTGGTGGCTAAGCTCCAGATCTGCCGAGGACAACATGAGAGAGATGCCCAGCCACTCCAGCGAGGGTCCCATCCTGCCTTTCCCCCATGGGATACTGACCGGGTCAATGCCAAAAGGATAGGGCCCTTGGAACACACCAGTGACATTGGGGTCCAGGGTGAGGGATTGGTGGGTGGCGAGGTAGGCAGAGCTGTGGGCAGAGCAAGGCGTCAGTGTGGGCAGGACCAGGGTTACAAGGAAAAATGGGGACCCACCTCCAGGAGGAGTGGTTGGCCATGGTGGCCACGCTCCAGGCTGAGGGGAAGATGACAGTGGCTTTGCTGAAGCACTCATTGTAGATGAAGCCGGTGTAGATGGAAAAGGCCCCCATGAGCAGGATGAGGTAGCGTCCCTTGAAGAACATCTGCCAGATCTGGGGGGGGGAACAAAAGGTGGCTCCCATGTCCCACACCACTACCCCCAGCCCACACTGTTCCCAACCCACACCACCCTGCCTAGAACTTCAATTTGCCTCAAGCTGGCCCTGTGCCACAGCAAACTCACGCCTCCAACCTCATCCTCTACCTCCAACCCCTACACCCAATGCTTGCCCTCTACCTCCAACCCAACCAGCCCTGCCCCACACCATGTCTCACTCACCTCGTTGCTGCCCTGCTGCAGGCTGGGGCTGTTCTCAAACAGCACCATCCAGAGGGCGAAGAGGAACATGAGTAGCCCATGCCCCACATCCCCAAACATGATGGCAAAGATGAAGGGGAACGTGATGATGGCATAGGGGGCTGCAAGGCACAGGGACCATGTCACACAGGGCCCCGTCAGCACTGGGATGCAGCAGGGGGACACGATGGTCCTTACCAGGGTTCACCTCCTGGTAGCTGGCCACCCCATAGGCATCCACGATGCTCTGGAAGCCAGCAGTGAACTTGTTGGTGCGGATGAGAGTTGGGGGGCTCTCCAAGGTGGGGATCCTCTGCACGAAGCACTCCACACTTGAGCCACTCTTGTACTGTGGGGAAGGCATCCAGAGCCTGACCCACGGCACCCAACCCACGGCCATGATGGAGCAGCGTGGACGCCAAGTTTGGGTGGCACAGGGATTCAGGGCACCAGGAGTGGGGGATAAAAACTCTCCCCACAACATGTACCATCACGTACCACCTTTGACACTGGTGGGAGCACACCAAGCAGCTCTTGACACAAGAACATGGGTCAACCAAAGCAACCTTGGCATGAGGACAAGAGCCAACCAAGCAACCCCACAAGAGAACACGCACCGATCCTTGGCGCAGGGCTTCCTGCACCTGGGTAAGGTCCTGCACGGGACACCAGACCTCAGCAATGAGGCACTTCTCGGTGACATCCAAGCTGCACTGGTTGAGGACGAGGTAGATGGCCTTCATCTTCTGCACCTGCACCTTCCAGGAGGGCAGTGCCAGCACCACCTTGTCCAGCACCTGTGCCAGGTACTGCTCTGTCTCCTCCAGCACCTGTGGGCACCCAAACGGGGCTCAGGGATTTGGAGTCCTGGTGTGGCCTCCCTATCCCCCAGCTCACGGTGCCCAGCTCACCACACTGAGGTCCTGGATCTGGCTGACCAGCCCATTCAGCGTGTCAGCCCGGCTGGCCTCGCTCTCTGGGTAGGGGTACACATGGCAGTGGAAGCTGGGATAGATGGACATTGCCATGTTGAAGGCTGGTGCTCCCTGGTACTGCAGCGGGTCTCACTAAATAAAGCTTTTTTTGTGTGTCCAAATGATGTGGGGCTGCTCACTCACCAGTCTGAGATCTTGTGGATCTTCTGCCCGATCTGCTCTCCCCAGTAGGAGATGAGGAAGATGACCCAGGTGACATTCTCACCCTGTGGACACATAGGTCACATCAGCACCAGCTTGTCCCATCTCCCTTTCCCACCAAACCCCAGGTGCCACAGTCACCGTGTTTGGGTCCTCCAGGGGCTCAGGCATCTCCACAAAACTGGCCACCAGGTAGCCACGGCAGGCTCGCCACAGCAGCCGTTCAAAGGCACTCACTCTCCACGGGTGGATGACACCAGTCACAAAGCTGTGGGAACGCAGCGTTGAGCACTGGGATGGGCACTGCTCTGCTGTGGCCATGCCCCCACCCCATGGCCTATTCCCAACCTTTCTCCTACAGCTTTGCTTACTGCCCCTGATGCATGGCCCATCTCCAGCTCTTGTCCTTGAACCACACCACTGTCCCAAAGGCCCATCTCCAAATCATCTCCTACAGTCATACCAGAGCCCCATGATCCACCTCCAACCCTCATCCCACAAGCCATACCGCCACCCCATAACCCATCTCCAAACTTCACCCTACAGCCATAATGCTGCCCCATAGGCCCGACTCCAACCCTCATCCTACCACTGCCACAGGACCTATCTCCAACCCTTACCCTACAACCACTTCTGCCCCACATTTGCCCCACACCCCCAGTTCCACTCACTTGATCTTGCGGTCAAGGTGGTGCTGCACAGAGGGGTCGAGCAGCGGCTCGTGCTCAGAGAACGCCCGGCTTGATGTCGGCGAACCAGGGGGGCCCTGCAGTGTCGGGGAGCACAGAGAGGAAGCTGTGGGTGACGGGGTGTGGGACAGATGTCCCCTTGGTCTGGTGGGTCCCGGCACCCACCGGCATGCTTGTGAGGCGCTGGCCTTCACGCAGGACGTGCAGGTATTGGCGCAGGTCCTGCAGGCGCCCTCGCAGGGCAGCGCGGTTGCGGCTGACCTCGCGCAGCTCCCTCGCCAGCTGCTCTGATTGCTCCTGAACTCGTAGAGCCTCGCGGGCCACGGGTGCTGGAGGGTTTTCGGTGCACGGCCCCAGCACTCG
Organism: Lagopus muta; assembly: GCF_023343835.1. Lineage (NCBI taxonomy): Eukaryota > Metazoa > Chordata > Aves > Galliformes > Phasianidae > Lagopus > Lagopus muta. The sequence continues at coordinate 6,532,599 of NC_064438.1, read as the reverse complement.
CCCAGCCCCCTGCAGCTCCTGCTGCAGGAAGGCTGCAAGAGGAGATGTGGGAGAAGGGATCAAGGGGAAGGACCGCCCCCCCAACCCAGCTAACCCCAGGTTCAGCACTCACTGAAGGTCTTCTCCATCTCCTCGCAGCGCCGCACCTCGCCCACAAAGCGCCGCTGGAAGGCGCTCACGTGGGGGTTCAGCTGGGGAAAGAGGGGGCACAGTCATGGCTGTCAGCATTGGGGTGCGCAGCAGCTCTGTCAGCATGCACCCATCCCCAGAGGACCCAAACCCCATGGCCCCTCAGCCCCCAAACCAGCCCACATGTGCCCACAGCAATCCAACTGCTGTGCTCACAGTACCCACACCCATCCATCCCAATTCCCCTGCACCCAGAACACACCAAAGCACCCCAAACCTCTGCACCCACAGCACCCACACCCATCCATCCCAATTCCCCTGCACCCAGAACACACCAAAGCACCCCAAACCTCTGCACCCACAGCACCCACACCCATCCATCCCAATTCCCCTGCACCCAGAACACACCAAAGCACCCCAAACCTCTGCACCCACAGCACCCACACTCACCCATCCCAATTCCCCTGCACCCAGAACACACTAAAGCACCCAAGCTCAGTATCCTGCATACAGAGCATCCACACACACAGCATCCAAACCTACCCATCCCAATCACCTCACACCCACAGCACTCCAAACCATCTATGCCCCATTTCCTGCCCCTAAACCCAATCCCCCACACCCAAACGCCATTGAGTCTCCCCCCTGCACCCATGCTACCCAAACCCCCAGCCCACCCTGCCCATCCCAACCTGTCCCACCACCCCAAGGCCATACAGATGGGGGTCCCTGCACCCCCTACATACATCCCTGAACTCCAGCAGCCCCCTCTCGCCCAGCTCACTGACACAGCTGTACGCCGAGGCCGAGTGCAGGAAGAGCTGCGCCAGGCAGACCTCCTCACTGCGGAACAGGGACCCCATGGCGGCCTGGTTGGGGGCACCCTGTGGCTGGGAGAGGGAGGTGAGCAGTCAGGGGAGGCTGCAGTAGGGATGGAATGAGATGGAGATGGGACAGATTGGGGTGGAGATAGGATGGGTTGGGGCGGTGGTATGGGATGGAGATGGGGTGGGTTGGAGTGGCGGGATGGAGATAGGATGGTGGGGTATTGGATGGAGATGGGGATGGGATTGAGGAACGCGATGTAAAAGGGTTGAGATGGTGGGACGGGGATGGGACAGGCTGGGGTAGAGATGGGGTGGGATGGGGAGATCCTGCCGCCTCTCCTCAGCCGCGCTGTCCCCACGGCAGAGCTGAAGGGCTGGGGCCAGGGGAAGTCACACGGCACTTCCCGGCTGAGTCGGCCGCGGTCACGCCGTTCCCGGCACTTCGCTTGCACAACGCTGTCCCACCCCCAACTCCCTCCTCCCCTCACCCTCCCAACTCCTTCCCCCACCGCTCCACGCGGAGCTCAGCTGCATCTGAGTCACAGCCAACGCGCCCCCGGCCGGGGGGACCGAGACCCCTCGTCCCCGCCCCTCGGCCCCGGCGCCCGCCCCATGCTGTCCCTCCCTCCTCCCGGGATTCGCAGCCGTGAGCAACCCGGCACCGCCCGCTCCTACCCGGTGCTCGGTGGGGAGGGCCGGGCTCTTCCTGGGGGAAGAGGAAGTGCGGAGCCCGGCCCTCCGCTGCCCACAGGAACACGCCGGCGCTTCGGGGGCGGCACTCCGGCAGCCGAACCCGCCCCCCAAACCTCCCCAACGCTGGAAACTCCTCCACAAGGTGTCCCCCGCCCCAGTGGGCTGCAGCCCCCAGGACCAACGCATCCTCCCCCCGGCTACAGAATCAGACAAGGCAGGCACAAGCTCGGGCGTAGGAAAGGGCTGGTGGATGCCCACTTTATTAACGGGATTTGGGGGGCACACGGCGTGGTCTCCCCACCATCACCGGTACAGGTAATCAGCCTGGATGTTGGCCGCAATCTCAGCCTCCCACTTGTCGCCGTTGTTGAGCAGCTTCTCCTTGTTGTACAGCAACTCCTCGTGCGTCTCCGTCGAGAACTCAAAGTTGGGACCCTGCAGGGTGGGAGACATTCAGCAAAGGATGCTCAGGGTTCCCATGGCAGGTGGGTCCCGCTCCCACCTCACCTCCACGATGGCGTCCACAGGGCAAGCCTCCTGGCAGAAGCCACAGTAGATGCACTTGGTCATGTCGATGTCGTAGCGCGTGGTGCGGCGGCTGCCGTCCGCCCTGGGCTCAGCCTCGATGGTGATGGCCTGTCCCCAGATACAATGTCAGAGAAGGGGGAGCCCCGGGAACAGAGGATGGGACACGGGGGGTGCTCACCTGTGCGGGGCAGACGGCCTCACAGAGCTTGCAGGCGATGCAGCGCTCCTCGCCCGACGGGTAGCGGCGCAGCGCGTGCTCCCCACGGAAGCGTGGGCTCAGAGGACCCTTCTCAAAGGGATAATTGATGGTGGCCGGCTCCCGGAACAGGTAGCTCAGTGTCATGGCCAGCCCTGTGGGAGCACAGTGTCACCCCCAAGTGGAGCACGATCTCACCTCAGGGGTGGGACACAGCACAGGGCTCACCTCGGAAGAGCTCTGTCCACAGCAGGGTCTGCGCAGCACGGTCGGTGATGGACTTCATGTCCATAGCCGGCTCCTGGATGTTGACATACTCTGTGGGGGGGCACAACACCATCCTCACCCTCCACGGAGTGGGGGGACGGCAGCAGCTTCTGCTTTGTGGGGATGGTGATGGGAGGGGAATGGGGTTGGGAAGGGTCACGGTTGGGATGGGATGGGGACAGGGATGGGGGCAGTACTCACTGTAGCACTCCCGGGGGGTGGTAGTGCTGAGTGCCCGCAGGTAGCACAAGGGGGGAACAGGCGGACCTGGGAAGGACAGAGTGGAGGGGAGGACGTGCCAGCAGCACGGAGCTGGCAATGGGGTGCAGGGTGGTCCCGGTTTCGCCACTTACCTGCCCGGGCAGCCCGGTGCAAGAAGCGTAGCGCTGCCATGTGCTATCCTGCTGCAGGAGATGCTCAGCACTGAGGGGGTCCTGGGCAGCCCCCCAGCACTGCTTCCCATAAAGGAACACCAGGTGCCCCCCTCCCCCGCACAACACCCCACAGGGGCATCCTAGCAGCTGGGTGAGGGACCTGGGCGTCCTGCCCCCCCTTGCCCCAGAACACACACGGGACTTCCACCTCCTGCCCCCCACCCAAGAGAACCGGGTGTCCTGTCCACATTCACTCTCCCACAACACAAAATGGAGCCGAATTTCCTGCCCCCTCCCCACGCAAGGAAATCCCACATCGCCCTCCCTTTGAGATGACACCTCAACCCCAAGCCTCCCCCAACCCCAAGTCCCTCCAGGCCCCCTTTCCGCCCCCAGGCCTCACCTCCCCCAAGGACCCAGCCGTCCTGACCCCTGGCCCGCCCCCAAGGTGCAGTGCGCAGCCGCGGGGAGCAGCAGCGCATGCGCACAGCGGTACTGGCTTCACCGGGCGGGACCACAGCCACGTTTCGCACTCTATTGGCCGCTGCAAGCCGATTGGCGGCAGTAATAACCATTCGTGCGGGAGAAGGGGCGGGCTTCCTCGCGGATTGGCTAGGGGATGGCAGGGCGGCGCGGCGATTGGTCAGGCGGAGATGAGGGCGGAAGGAAGCGTTTATTGAGACGGCGCTCAAAGCAGCGTGCAGGTGACGGTGCGGCGGCGGCTCTCTACGGTGTTGCGGAGCAGCAGCAGGCGGCGCGGGGCGTACGGCGGGTAGCGGAGGTTGTTCAGCGCCTCCCGGCCGTCGGCACGGAGCAGGGCCGAGCGGAGGTGCGAGAAGGTCTCGAAGGTGAAACGGCCGTGGTAGCGGCCCATGCCGCTGAGCCCTGAACGGGGAATGAAGCCTCAGGGCCTGCGACGGTGCTAGGCCGCGGCACTGAGGGTGAAGGAGGACCTGGACCTGGACCTGATAGACGGGGCAGAGGGATGGACGGACAGAGGGGTGGGTGGACGGCCCAGCAGGTAGACAGGTGGATGGACAGACAGACAGACAGGCAGATGGACAAAGAGGCAGACGGAAAGACAGATGGACATACCGATGCCACCAAAAGGCAGTGAAGTCAGTGTCATGTGCATGATGGTGTCATTGGCACAGAAGCCACCACTGCTTGTCCGCTCCAGCAGCCGACGAACCACCTTGGATGGGGGAACGTGAACAATGAGCACTATGAGCAGTCACCCAATGTTGTCCCTGTGGATACTGGGACGTGGAGGAAGCTGCCACCTTTGTGCTGGATGAGAAGACATAGAGTGTCAGTGGCCGTTCCCGGGCATTGATGAAGGTGATGGCATCCTCCTCACTGGTCACTGTCAAAATGGGCAACACAGGGCCAAAGATCTCTTCCTGCATCACTGGGTCATTCTCCTGGACGTCCACCAGCACTGTGGGGGCTGCAGGAGCAGAGACAGGTCATCCCGCACCAGATCCAGCAAGGCACCCCCCCACGCATGCTGTGCCCTCACCGATGTAGCGCTCCTTCTCGTCCGTCTGTCCCCCGATGGCCACACGCCCGCTGCTCAGCAGCGCCCGCACGCGCTGGAACTGTTCGTCCCCCACAATGCGGGCAAAGTCAGGGGAATTGCGGGGTTTGGGGCCGTAGAACTCTGTGATGGCCTCACGCAGAGCAGGCACCAGCCTCTCCCGCATCTCCACGCTGCACAGGACGTAGTCGGGCGCAACACAGGTCTGCCCCGCATTGAAGAAGCGTCCCCAGGCCACCCTCCGGGCCACGTTCTGCACATTGCAGGTGTCAGACACGTAGCAGGGGTTCTTGCCCCCCAGCTCCAGCGTCACCGGTGTCAGGTGCTTGGCAGCAGCCGTCATTATGATCCTGCCCACAGAGGGGCTGCCTGTGGACAAGGGTTATAGCGTAAGCTGATCTTGTCCATTTCCTTTTGTGTCTCCTTGCCTTGAAGGTGTAACCAAAGCCTCCCCATGGGACGCACCAGTGAAGAAGATGTAGTCAAACTTGTTCTCCAGCAGCCTGGTGGTCTCCTCCACTCCGGCAGTTACCACAGCAAAGCAGTCCTGTGGTTTAGGAGAATGATACAGGATACAACTCAGCTGTGGGTTTTTTTTGTTTTGTTTTGTTTTTTTTTGTCAGGATATAGAGAGACAAGAAGCTGTGGCCAGCAGCCTTCCTACCTTGTCAAGGTAGCTGGGCAATGCCTCGGCCACCAGCCTCTCCATGTTCCTGCTGATTTCGGAGGGTTTCAGTACAACACAGTTACCTGTAGGACAAGAGCTCCTTCACAGTGAGGAGCTGGCTCTTGGGGAGCAGAGAAACCCACCACCATCACCGCCCTTGGGGTTGGGAACTCAGGTTGCCTACGTGGAGGTCCTGGTACCCTCGTTGGGTAGTAGGGATGCAGCCTCAGCCTTACCAGCAGCAATGGCCCCAATGAGGGGCACTAGGAGGAGGTTGATGGGGTAGTTCCAGGGCCCGATGATGAGCACTACCCCATAGGGGTCCTTGTGGATGAAGGCCGAGTCCAGCTGTGTTGCCTGCAGCAGGAAGGAGATTGTTAGGGACCCACTGTTCCGATCCTGCCCATCCCTGGCAGACGCCATCCTGTACCCAATTCTTGTCCACGTTCTCGTCCTTCATCCAGGCACCCAGGTTGTTTAGCGTGTGGTTGAGCTCACTCCTGCAGATGGATATCTCAGAGAGTTCCACTTCGAAGGATGGCTGAGGACATGCAGGAAGACATCATGGTCACTACCATCACCCCACTGCAATGGTTTTCCTCCCAAGCCCCACGCTCACCCTCCTAGTAGGGTGTGGTGGCCTCAGTAGGGCCAGATGCCACTGTTGGCCTTGTGCTGTGAAGACAGGTGGCACTGTCTTCCATGTCTACCACATGCCACCTATGTAACAATGTGCTACCTGGCCTCATACCACTCTGTGCCACCATGTTCTGGGGCATAGCAGAGACTCAGGTTTGGAGACGCATGTTTGGTATCTCAAGAGCTTTAGCTCCATTGATAGTAGAACAACACATGCAGCTCTGGAGGTGCGGATGGGCACAAGGAATTGAATTGCGCTCAGCAAAAGCTTCTGCAGAGCTGACTGAACCTAATTCTGTGTGATCAGGAGGCCTGCTTTGTGGTGTCCCATTGTGGGTGTCTCCAAAGCTGAGTTGAAGGTCACAGCAAAAAGCAGAGGCCACCTCTCCCCAAGCAACCGTGTGCCAACCCCAGAGAGGTGCAGATGAGCAAAAGGGAGGAAACTGATGGAGAATAGATAGGAAAAAATGAGGGGGAAAAAGTGAAGGAAAGTCAAGCACTTCTCACCAGCAGCCCCATCCCTCTCACCTTGCGCATGTCCAAGGCAGTGGCCTCCAGGATGTCCTGCTTCTTCTCCTCCAGGAATCGGCCCAGGGCCTCCAGCTGGGCTGTACGGTATTCCAAGGGCCGTGTCCTCCCTGAGAGCCAGGCTGCCCGCAGGTGGCTCACCAGCCCTGCGTGGTCACTCATGGCACAGGGTGGCTGTGAGCTGGTGAGGATGGGAGATGTCACCCCCCCTGAGGTGGAGGAGAACACCCAGTGCCAGGGTGAAATCCACCATCATGTACCAAGCTCCTGTTGCAGCATGCTGCGTATGCCTGGCCATAGAGCACAGCCAAGAGCAATGTGACCCTGTGCTGGGCAAAGATCAGGGTGCATCAGAGTCTGTCTTCATGCTCAAGAATGCATGTCTGTGAGTGTATTACAGATTGCTTGAAATCACTACTGCTAAACATATATCAATGCACTTTTTAGGTTATATAGATTTCCCACTAGAGAAGTAAGCACATGGACTGTTCATCCATACACATAAAGTAAGTACAGACTTACAGCCATTCAGCCATACACACATCTTAGCTATTTATGATATTGGTGGCACAACACTTGCCAAATCTCTACCTGGAGTCAATCGAAGACAGAGCAGCCTTTGGAGAGAGTCTGTGCTGTGGAGTGCAGTGTTATCCCGACATCCCTAGCAGGCTTCTGTCTGTCTTTCCAATGCAGAAAAGGGTTTGGATGTGTTTGTGTGAAAATCCGTCTAGGACAGATAAGGATCCGGAATCTTTATGCCTGATTTGCATATTGGGAAGTGGGCGTAGAGCACAATCTTCCTGCTTGAGTCTTGATCTTGGTTTCTTTATCTTGCTGGCTACGCCTCAACAAGAAGGGCACCAGGCGAGCATATCAGAGTCATTCGGGCCTCCAGCCAAGCACATGGGAGAGGTCTCAGGTTCCACAGCCAAGCCAGCATCCACCTTCACCAGCATGTTCCCTGGCTTGTCTGTCAGGTGAACCCAACAAGAAGTTTGGCTTTGTGAGCCAAGGCGCTGGAGTTTGGTTCTCACTCTCTTAAGGTACAGGATGGGGTGAGGAACAGGAGGCATACGGAACTGGGAGCTTCATCTGCCGACAGTCAGTCACCAGCCAAAGCTCTCGAGCACCTTGACCCCCTTCTTTGGAAGCACTTATCAGCCTGATAATCACTGTTCAGCACAAAGTTCACAGACACCAAGGTGAATAAGTGCAGTTATCTTTACTTCAGCAAGATAAGTGAGATTAAACAGCAAAGATAGAACGCGGCAATGCACTTAACCATTAGTACATGAGGATTGTGATTAAGAAAGTTATGTCACCAATTGCCCTCATACTTTACCTTCATCCAGATCTGCAGTTGCTGGGAGCCCAGTTGCAGCAATGATCTGGAGAGCCTTTCCCAGAACTGCTTGATGCATCTGCTCATAGGTGAGGGCTCCAACTTCACAAGGGTCCAGCTGGGCATGGGTGGATGTGGGGAGCACGGGGAGATATGAGGGGCGGTGGGAGATGCGTGGAACGTGCCAGGAGACATGGGGGAAGTGGGAGTTGGGGGGCACTGAGGGCAAAGTGGGGCACCAAGAACTGGGGGCCACCATCTATAGTTGGTTCCACCCCCAAGCCCCAACTCTTTTCTTTTCTCCCATCCCACTGGCTACCAGCTCCACCCCACGCTGATAGGCAGGTGGCCCTGGGTGTCACCAAGCCAGCGATAGGTACAGCGAGGCACTTGGAGTCAACAGACGACACTGATGGCTGGAGGGCCCCCGCGGCTGTGGAGGCACCAGGGCGGCCGTGGCGGTGCCTCAGAGCAGGAGGCATTCCCCCCGGCGCTTGACCGAGGTGGCAGCGCGGACCAGCCCCATCTTGTGGGCGCTGTAAGGGGGGTAGCGCAGGGTGTTGATGGGCTCCAGGCCGGTGCCACGCTGCAGGCAGCCGCGGTGGTGGGTGAAGGTGTCGAAGGTGAACTGGCCGTGGCACATCCCCAGACCGCTGGACCCTGCAACGCACAGCACACAGCGAGCCGCGGTCGGTGAGCCGAGGAGAAACGTGGGGAGGGCTTGGGAGGGCAGCGGGAAAGAGAGCGAGGGGTGGAGGGGCCCCCAACAAGGCTTCTGGGCGCCCGGGTGGGGGAAAAGCTCCCGGCCGCACTCGCAACCTCAGTGTCACCGTTTGCGTTCTTTAGCCGCAGCGCAAAGCGCTGTGCACCGAGCGAGGCTCAGAAAACGTGGGCAGAACAATACTTTGGCAGGGCATCACCTCCTCGCTAGGAGGAGCTGTGTCCTCGAAAGCCTCTGAGCCGAGGCGGGCAGGCTGAAGCCTTTCTCCTCATACCGCTGCCTGGGGGAGAGGATCTGAAGTGCCGCCTCCTTGCTGCCCTCGTGCAGAGGAGCTGGGCTGCTCCCAGCCTCATGTGGTTCTTCTTCAATTAAAACTTTAGATAAACAGGTTTCATTTCTTTGTCTTTCTTTCTTCTTGCACTGCAGCTTCCTCCTTCCCCTCTCAAGTTTCTGTTCTGTTTTTGGCTCTAAATGCAGCAGTGGAAGTTCCTGGTCCCAAAACCTCAGGTGGTGCCAGAGTGGCTCAGAGCAGACAGCAGCAAGCAAGAGCTTCCATCAGCCCCACTTACCTACTGCAGCATCTTCTCTACCATGAGCACAGCCTCCCCAAACACCTCCTCACTCTACGAGGTCGTGGTGATCTTTCAAGGTCCCTTCCAACCTTCAAGGTCCCTTCCAGCCTTCCTGTGCTGTTGTTCAGTGGTGGTTCATACTCAGCCCCAAGAGGCAGGGAAATCACTGAGCCAGCTGAAACCTCTTCTGGAGAACAGGAGCTGGCAGTAAAGCTCATCCTCAAGCCTGGGTGTCTCCATCATCTATACTCCTTCATCACCAAGGAAAAAGCAAAGCGCTTCTTGCTAATATGTTTGCTTTCTTTTTTTTTTTTAACCTAAATAGAATGGGTCAGAAGAGTGACGGTCCCAAAGTGCTGTTTCTGTCCCTGAGCTGTGAAACCACATGTCACCGGGGTGTTGTGGTGTTCAGGAGTTTCCTGGGACTTAAGGAGAACTTGAGTAAGTGCCCTTCTGGCATAGCAAGTCCTCTGATCTGGAAACAGATGGAGGCTGGGAGACCTTCTGGAGGTCCACACATGCTCTGCTCCTACTCACACATCTGCGTAGGGTTGTGATAGAAAAGAGTGCAGAACTGGACCCAGCTTTGCCTGTGCAAGACTTCAGAGAAAGAAAGTGTGGGCAGAAAGCATCTACAGTGGCTCAGAAGTCAGCCGGCACATAGGAGCGTAGGACTTACAGTGGATATGGACTTCCTTCGTGTCATGAGGGATTCCTTGCACAGTGTTTGGAGTTCATCAAATGCAAATCTAAAAGCACTGCCTGGTGGCCAGGATACATACAGAGGAGACCACAGCGTCACAGGAAATAGAGCAACAGCTGCCTTTTCCAGGAGGAAACCCCCAGCAAAAGGGTCAGAATAAGATTTAGAGCTTTTCAGGGTCTGCCAAAAATCTTTGCAAAAAGCTTTGTGTGGAGCAATGAGAAGGACCACCAGGAGTTGCACATTCTTCAATGATTTCTCAGTTCTGAGATGGGATGATGGTAAATGCTTGTGAAGCTTTTCCTTGTCATGTCTCCAGATCCAGATGATCTGGATTCAGTGCTGTCTATACCTCAAGAGCTTTCTGCAATATGTGGCTTCAGGTGTTTGCTGAAAGGGACTTCATATGCTTAGAAATTCATAGGAAATTGTGCAGTATTCAGACCTGCAGCCCAAAATGGAGATCCTTGAAAAACTTAAAGTCTAGAGATATTCCTCTGCTGGCGCTATCTCAGATTTCCTACTTCTTAAATAAGACATCTCCACATACATAAGGAATGCTGCCTGGGACAGCAACCACTGAGAGAAGAAAGCTTTCGGTGCTTTTCACACACTGTGGCTGCAAAGCCGTGGAGCTCAGCCCTGGGAGCTGAAGCCAAGGGTGCTGGTGGGACAAGGTGGGGGCTTGGACCTACCAATACCACCGAAGGGCAGCGAGGTCAGCGTCACGTGCATCAGGGTGTCATTGCCACAGAAGCCCCCGCTGCTCGTCCTCTCCAGCACTTGGTTCACCTCCTGGAGAGAGCACAGAAGGGGACATGGTGTTGATGCCGTGACCCCAGCTGCCATCCATCCTGCAGAGCCAGGGCCAAAATCCTTCAGCCAAAATCTTTGGTGAGGAGAGTTGGCCAGATGCACAGCCAGGGCACTCTACCTTGTTGTCAGAGGAGAAGGCATACACAACCAGAGGCCGTTCATGGCTGTTGATGAAGTCAATGGCTTCATCCATATTGGCCACTGTAATGATGAGCAGGATAGGGCCAAAGATCTCCTCCTGCATGGCAAGGTCAGAGGGCTTCACATCCACCAGCACAGTAGGGGCTGCAAAGAGAGAAACCTGAAGGTGTCAGCCACGCCTGGAGGTTGGGGATGATATCTTGATCTACAGTGCACAGGTCCCTCCTCTAAGGCCAGATGCCTCACCAAGCTGCCATGCAAACTAAATGTCCCTTCTCTCTCCTCTCTGGCTGCAAGACCCTGTCCAAAATCCACACCACCTTATGCAAGGGTGAGCAGGATTATCTGAAATTCAAGCCCTCACCGATGTAGCGCTCCTCCTCGTCCGTCTGTCCCCCGATGGCCACACGCCCACTGCTCAGCAGCGCCCGCACGCGCTGGAACTGTTCGTCCCCCACAATGCGGGCAAAGTCAGGGGAATTGCGGGGCTCAGAGCCGTAGAACTCTGTGATGGCCTCACGCAGAGCAGGCATCAGCTTCTCCTGCATCTCCACGCTGCACAGGACGTAGTCGGGCGCAATGCAGGTCTGCCCCGCATTGAAGAAGCGTCCCCAGACCACCCTCCGGGCCACGTTCTGCACATCGCAGGTGTCGGACACGTAGCAGGGGTTCTTGCCCCCCAGCTCCAGCGTCACCGGTGTCAGGTGCTTGGCAGCAGCCGTCATTATGATCCTGCCCACTGAGGGGCTGCCTGCAGGGCAGAAAGGGATGTGTCACGGCAGGGATCCCTCAGGGCTGCAGCCTGGCCTGGGGACGTGGCACTGCAGGGAGCCAGGGCCGCAGGGAGCACAAGTGCCCCCGTATCCCAGCACGGGGCAGGGCTCAGCTCTGGCCCTCAAGACGCACCGGTGAAGAAGATGTAGTCAAACTTGTTCTCCAGCAGCCTGGTGGTCTCCTCCACGCCAGCAGTCACCACAGCAAAGCACTCCTGCAGCGAAAGAGGAGGGGACCCTCTGTGTCACTCTGTTCCTGTCCCCACTATCAGCAACCTGGATGAAGTGCTGTGTCTGAGTGAGCAGTGGGGCAGCCAGGGGCTAGTTCTAGGGAGCACAGCCATAAGGAACCCCATGCTTTGGAGTGCGTAATGGGTGAGAACAGGTGCACATCTGCATATCACAGAAGACTCAGAGGTGGGGAGTATAGGAACAGCTCGGCATACACAAGGGGCGGGGGAAGAACCCTGCCATGAGGCATGGACAAGGATGACATAGGCTTCTTACTTTGTCCAAGTATTTGGGCAGCACTTCCTCCATGAGTTTCTCACTGTTCTTGGTCAGCTCGGAGGGTTTGATGATGGCACAGTTACCTGGGGGGAGATTCAACCAACAATGTGTTCCCCAGCCCTGGCATGTGCTGCCCGCATCCTGTAAGCAAGGGACGGGCTCAGCCTCACCAGCAGCGATGGCCCCAATGAGGGGCACCAGGAGGAGGTAGATGGGGTAGTTCCAGGGCCCAATGATGAGCACTACCCCATAGGGGTCCTTGCGGATGAAAGCCAAGTCCAGCTGCGTCACCTACAGGAGCACATTGGTGTGGGTCAGATTCCACCTGAACAGCCTTCTTCATGCTCTGGGCTTTCCAGCAGCCCACGCTGGCAAGGTCCTTTTCTCCCTTACCAGGTTCTTGTCCACATGCTTGTCCTTCATCCACCGGGACAGGTTGTTCAGGGCTTCATTGAGCTCGTTCTTGCACAGAAGGACCTCAGAGAACTCAGCCTCGAAGGGTGGCTGGGGGTGCAGAGCACTGTGCCCATCACTGCTTCCATGCTTTCCTGCATCTCTCACACGCATCTCAAGGGGCTTTAACACTGCTATGGGTACCCTGCCAAGCCTCAAGGGGAGCAACAGCAGCGAAGCAAAAGCAAAAGCTTTGAGATATCTTCAGAGGAGGCTGTGGAGCGGAGCCTGAGGAGATGGGGCTGTCCAGAAGGAGCAGGGATTTGGAGAATCTCTAGACCCCAGGAGGTGCACAGCTCCAGGACATTCCGAGGACACTAAGTGGGGAGGGTATTTGCAAGTATTGTGTGGATTTGCCAACTTCTGAGCATTGTTTGGAGAGATGGGGCTGGGCAGATCTTTGGTCACGCTCCACCCATCATACCTGTGTCCTTACAGCCATGTGCCTTTACCTAGCTGCTGCCATCAGTGGTGTTTTGGAGACAACCATCAGCAAGTCGCTGCTAATCCAGTCTTGGGCTCCTCAGCAGTGCTTCCCCATTTCAAGCACTTCTCTTATGTACAAGACCCTCCCAAGTCCCTGGGGTCCCACAGCAGCCATGGGAAAGGGGTGAAATGAAGCACCACTCTGCATCACCTTCCAGCACAAGAGCTGGTGTTTACAAATGAGGAAAGGCTGCAAGGATGAGCAGTTGTCCAAGGGGAGGTTCTGAACTGAGGTGGGGAACAGAAGATGATGAACCCTATATAGTGCTCATGATGCAGGTGAATGAGCTGTCCCGAAGTGGGGAGGTTCAGGCTGGGGGTCTGGAGCACAAGGACTGGGTCTGCTCTGCCCCATTGCTCCTGCTGGGAGCACCAGGGAGGGAGCAGAGGCTGGGGAGGCAGTAGTGCCAGGGATACAGTCAGGATGGGGTGCATTTGGGTGTGAGGACTTGACCAAGCACCAAGCAAGGTGGGGATTGGTTTCAGAGGGAGAAAGCAGCGAGAAAATGATGGGAGCAAGGGATGGATAAATATGTCCAAGTGTTTCCCATGACCCCAGCCATTCTTTGCAGGCAGAGGTTCTGGGGACGAGGGTTGGCAGTGTCCCCTCCATGTTCGCTGGACTCCAGCAGCCCCCATGGGCTGCTCCTGATGGAGACGGGGTATGGTTTTCTCCTTACTGCCTCTATGTGCACCCATGGGCTCCATGCCCAGGGCAGAGCTCCCCAGCCCTGCCAACCCCTGGATCCTCCAGTGCCCAGCCCTGGGGGCCTTACCTTGCGCATGTCCAAGGCGGTGGCCTCCAGGATGTCCTGCTTCTTCTCCTCCAGGAAGCGGCCCAGGGCCTCCAGCTGTGCCATGCGGTACTCCAAGGAGCGTGTCCTCCCTGAGAGCCAGGCTGCCCGCAGTTGGCTCACCAGCCCCGCATAGGGGTTCTCACTGCAGGGATGGGGGCATCAGGGAGACCCCATCACAGCCCCCTTTGGTTGCCAAGGCACAGGGGCTCCGCATTGCCCCAGCACAACCCAGCACCTTGCAGCATCAAGCTGGGGTGGCCAGGCTGTCTGGGCGCCTCCTGCCTCCCTTCCAGCCCGGCTGCTTGTCGCCATCCCTTTGCTCTCACCTCATGCTACCGTCATCCCCACCAGCTGTGCCAGCCTCACCATCCGTGGGCTGCCCGGGATGCTCAAGGGGCTGCTCCATGCTGAGCTGCGTTCAGGAGCCAACAGCTTCAGGGAGCAGCGAGGAGGAGCACGGGGCTGCACAGTACACCTTCCACAGCTGTTTGGCCTGATGGGAGCCTTACCCAGAAGGGGTGGCTTTGGGGAGCCTGCTTAGCACCCCAACACTGCAGCTGTGTTGCCACTGAGCACACGCTGCGTCTCTCTCTGCAGCAGGGACTCCACCGCCAGCTTCCTGCCCTTCCCCTCAGCTCCTTGCGTCACTGCTGGCTGCGCTCCAGCCCAAACCACTCAAGATGCAGGACAGAGAGCGGTAACCTTAAAGCTGTGCCCCTGGCACCACGGCAGCAAGCAGAACAGCCCTGCCCTGCCTCTCGGGTCTGGCCCTGGTGTGGGGCCTTGGCCTAATGTCCCTGCAGCTCCTCTGGCTGCCCCCACGGCTGTATCACAAGTGAGGGTCCCCTGCCCATGGTGGGATGGCCTGATGGGGAACGAGGGTGTCCAGGTATGGTGCAGGGATGCAGGATTAAGCTGTGAAGGCAGTGGAGGGATGAAGTGAGGCCGCAGAGCTCAGTGCAAAGTCTTTACTGAGGGCAGAGTTATACACAGAGAAAAAAACAACAGCCAGTAGGAGAGTATCGGAAGGTCATCTAAACAGAAATGAGATAGGGCTAATTGCCGGTCCTGAGCAAGCAGGGCACTATTGCTCTACCAGGAGGAGAAGTGTGGGGTGAGAACAAGAAACTGTCATCATTTTAGATGTGTCACAGCACACAGCCCTGAGCACAGGAAGCTGGAGAGGAGCAGGCACACAGGAGGGGTCAGTCCCCACTGTCCAACATGCATCAGGGTGGTAGTGCGACACAAGACGTGGCACGGGTTGGGTCCTGGTCAGTCCGTATGTGGCACAGGGCCTTGCTCAGAGCAGGGTGCACATGCCCTTGCGCTTGATCTCAAAGGTGGCAGTCATCAGTCCCAGCTTCTGCTGGGTGTAGGGTGGGTAGCGCGGGGAGTTGATAGCCTCCAGGCCCATGTTGCGGTGCAGGCAGCCGCGGTGATGACTGAAGGTGTCAAAGGTGAACTTGCCATGGTATTTCCCCAGACCACTGTTTCCTGCAACAAACAGCACAGGTCCAGGCTTGCTATGGGACTCCTGCCCAGTCTCCTCAAGCACCATAAGCACAAGGGAAAGACACTCCCGGCTTTTCTCATGCCAACACAATGGCCAACGCGGTGCAGCACCTTTTGCCCTTCCCCATTCCTTTTCCATCCCCACCAGGGCTCAGTCGCTCCACACTAGCTGCTCCCTGCAGCTCACCATTGCTTGCTGCCCCAACTGCAAACTTTTGACCAGTCTGTGCCTGCCTACGTGGTCACGAGCTCTTCAGAAAGCTTTGCTGGGCCGCATTTCCCCAGTTTCCCCCTTGATGTGGGGCCCTACCATATCTACCCATGGTCAGGAGCCACCAATCCATCTGGAACAAAGAGCTCCAGGAAGAAGCTCCTCGTAAAAATCAGAGGCCATTGGCCACGTTGGTTCCCAATTCCTGTGGCTGACTTAAGCTCGAGGTTTCACGTCATGGTTAATAGCTTTGGCAAAAGTCATCTCGGCTCTGGTGAATTCAGGCCCTCCACCTGATAATTTGAGGCAGTTTCTCTGAATCATTTCCATAAAGATAAGTTACGACACAGGAACCACCACCAATTGTTCCTTGATCTGCAATCAGGCAAGGAATTAATTCTGCTTTGCTGTTGTGCTGCCTTATTATGGCTGAATCAGCTGGCAGCTCTGACGTGCTGGGCACGTGGAGTCTTTTTCCCAGAATAATCTCCACAATAGAGAAATTCCAGGGAAGAGACCACAGGATTGAGAAAGAACTCCGGGGAACAAACATCACAGTCATCCTGTATTTCAGTGCTCACCCCTGAGCATCTCATGGTAGACAGTGCTACAACCAGAGCTCAGCAGACCTTTTGTCAGATGAGAAAACAACTGCTATGTGCATATAAGCTCCTCGAAGGGCAAAAAACTCTTCCCCTTGACTGAGGAGGATCTTCCTATTACCACAAGCAAATTTCCCAAACATTTATAGATGTTTTCCTCCTAATATTTAGCCTTAAAATGCAGAATGAATGTACAAACCGCCTCCTGAGTGATGTTAAGAGCTGCAATCCAGCACCACGCTGCTGCAAGAGGAAAGCTCCCCTGCCTGAGAAGCACAATGCTATGGATCTGCTCCCAGACAAGGACAAGCAATGGACTGAGCAAAATCACCAGCATTTGAGGAGCATTCAGGTAAACCTCATGCTGGACAAAAGCCCAACCCTGGCACAGAATGTGGGCAACTCATTCTGCTCAGAAATACCAAGGAAATACCCAAGTGGGACAAACTTCCCTATATTTGATGAGGCATTTTTGCTGACACAGTGGACCACGGGGAGAAGAAAACCTGCAGTGCCCCGCATGCACTCAGCAGAAGCAGGGCTGCAAAGCCCCAGAGATCAGCCCGAGGGAGCTGAAGCCAAGGGTGCTGGTGGGACAAGCTGGGGGCTTGCATCTGCCTCAAGCTTGGGGGCTTGGACCTACCGATACCACCGAAGGGCAGCGAGGTCAGCGTCACATGCATCAGGGTGTCGTTGCCACAGAAGCCCCCGCTGCTCGTCCTCTCCAGCACTTGGTTCACCACCTGGAGGGAGCACAGAAGGGGACATGGTGCTGATGTCCCGCTGCCCCAATTTCCCTCCTTCCCTTTTCTGCCCTGTGGACCACACGCACCTTGCTGTCGCAGGAGAAGGCGTAGATGGCCAATGGCCGGGGCCGTGCATTGATGAAGTCAATGGCTTCATCCATGTTGGCCACAACGACAATGGGCAGGATGGGCCCAAAGATCTCCTCCTGCATGGCAGGGTCAGAGGGCTGCACATCTGCCAGTACTGTGGGGGCTGTGAAGAAGGAGAAAGGAAGCAAACAGCTCACTGCACAGGCATGGGTGCTCACATCAGCCCCGGCTTGCCAGGGACCTGCTGCTTCACAGGTTCCTTTCCCAAACAAAGCTCATAGAACCACAGAAACACAGTCACCGAATCGTAGAATATCCCAAGTTGGTTTTGAGCCTTCCACAATCTCCCCGTGTCTCTGTCTGTGGTCCCTGTGGTCATGGCTCTGCTTCCGTATCTCACATCCCCCTGCCAAGCACTTCCTTGCTCCCCACACGCCAAACCTCCTCCTCACCGATGTAGCGCTCCTTCTCGTCCGTCTGTCCCCCGATGGCCACACGCCCGCTGCGCAGCAGCGCCCGCACGCGCTGGAACTGCTTATCTCCCACAATGCGGGCAAAGTCAGGGGACTCCCGTGGGTTGGAACCAAAATATTCGGTGATGGCCTCGCGCAGAGCAGGCATCAGCTTCTCCTGCATCTCCACGCTGCACAGGACGTAGTCGGGCGCAATGCAGGTCTGCCCCGCATTGAAGAAGCGTCCCCAGACTACCCTCCGGGCCACGTTCTGCACATCGCAGGTGTCGGACACGTAGCAGGGGTTCTTGCCCCCCAGCTCCAGTGTCACCGGTGTCAGGTGCTTGGCAGCAGCCGTCATTATGATCCTGCCCACTGAGGGGCTGCCTGCAGGGCAGAAAGGGATGTGTCATGGCAGGGATCCCTCAGGGCTGCAGCCTGGCCTGGGGACGTGGCACTGCAGGGAGCCAGGGCTGCAGGGAGCACAAGTGCCCCCGTATCCCAGCACGGGGCAGGGCTCAGCTCTGGCCCTCAAGACGCACCGGTGAAGAAGATGTAGTCAAACTTGTTCTCCAGCAGCCTGGTGGTCTCCTCCACGCCAGCAGTCACCACAGCAAAGCAGTCCTGCAGCATGTAAAAGGAAAAATCCCTGTCAGCATCTGCCTGGGCCAATCTGTCCCTATCCCCATTAGCAGCACGCTGAGCTGCGTGGATCACAAACACTGGCTGATCATGGAGCAGGCATCACAGCACCCCAGTGCAGGGCTGCCATGATGCTGGTGTGTGCAAAGAGGTGTGATCAGGGGTTGGAATGCCCTGGCCACAGGCAGGGGTAATGACAGGGACAAGGAGAACTTCTTACACTGTCCAGGTAGCACGTCAGCATTTCAGCCACAAGCCTCTCAGTGTTCTTTGATATCTCTGAGGGTTTGATGACCACACAGTTACCTGGGGGGAGACGGACAGAACGTCAGAGCAGCCCAAACTAGGGACAGAGAGCCCATCCAGGTCCCCTCGCCTGCATCCTCCAGGCAGAAGATGTGCCTGGCTTTGTGCAGCCTGGCCTCACCAGCAGCAATAGCACCAATGAGAGGTACAAGGAAGAGGTGGATGGGGTAGTTCCAGGGCGCGATGATGAGCACCACCCCATAGGGGTCCTTGCGGATGAAAGCTGAGTCCAGCTGTGTGACCTGCAAGAAAGGCACCTCAGTGCTGCTCCTGAAGCAGCTCTGCCCCTTTGTTGACCTCCCGCTTCCAGAGCTTCTGCCCTACCAGGTTCTTGTCCACGTGCTCATCCTTCATCCAGTGAGACAAGTTGTTGAGGGTGTCATTGAGCTCATTCTTGCAGAGGAGAATCTCAGTGAAATAGGCCTCAAAGGATGGCTGGGGACAGACATCAGTGTCAGCATTACCCCTACATCAGAACCATCTCCTCCCACCCGCAGATGTCTCCCCTTCTTCTGCCCACAAAGGCAGAGCAGAAGAAGCTATTAAGGAGAAGCTATTTTAAGAAGAAAGAGCTATTAATCTTGCAGCTACTGGGGAGTATCACGGCCACCAACATTTTATAACAGTTGGTATTTGGTCAGAGAGAAAAAACAATATTTGATGTCTTTTGGGCATCGCTGTACACTGATACCATTGCCCTTGAGGCCACAAGTTGCTGCGTTCTGATCACTTGGGAGCTGGAGGCAGAGCCTAGTGCCTTATTCCACTGCCCCCGCACAGCTGCTGGGCTCAAAGCTCTGCATTGTTCCAGCAGGAACGCGATGAAGACCAAACACTTTGTGACTGCCCCACGGAACAGAGCTGAGCTGTACAGCACCAGGCAGGAAAATCCCTGCAGCTGTGGGGCTCCTGTAGAGAGCCAGCACACGGCCAGGCCGGGCAGGTTGGGTGAGACACAGGGAGGAAACAAACCCAGCAGGTTGCTCCCAGATACACCATCTCAACACACGGTGACTAAAATCACGGTGAGCTGGGAGCGGCGCAATTCTGTGGAGGCATTTCCTGCCTATGCAGGTCCTCTCCATTGACAGAAGCACAGCAGAGTCAGTTTGTGATGGAGAAGCATGAGGACATGAGGAGTTAGCTCAGCAGGACTAACTTCCCTCCGTCACCACACAGGGCAAAACTCTCTGGCGCTGAGTTATTTGCAGAGCCTCTGCTGTGATAGCCTCCAGACCACAAAGCGTCTCTGGTGGGAGCTTTCCTTCATCACAGCAGGAAAACAGGGGGGAAAGTTGAGTTTGTGACCCCTCTGCTTGGAGGCTCCACCACCAAGCCCAGCCCAGGAGACCTCCCTGGCTCCTCAGCGTATCAGCTGCGTGGTGAAGCAACGGGGCTGCTCTCAGCCTGGGCAGCTGGTTGCACCACCCGAGGATGAGGAAACTGCTGGTGAAGATTAATGGTGGCCATTAAGGGTTCTGATGGGACAGAAGTCTGGTGGATGAGACATTAAATCTGAGGTCACTCTTCCATCATCGGGAGAGAAACGGGTGAGGCAGCCACCTCAGATACGTAAGAGCAGATGAATTGTCCATCCAGCTATGAAGACCTGACTGCATAACAAGCACGTTAGTGGGCAACCGGTTCTAATTATGTACAATTAGGAGAGACGAACAACGCATGTTGAGTGTCAGTGCTTATCAGCACCTGTCTGAAGCTGAAGTTTCTCACCTCAAACAAACAAGGCAATTAGAAGCATGGGATTTTGAGATGCTTGAGGCCATCTGCGGGCACAGCCACACACAGATGCAGCTCCAACCCCTCAGAAACCTTTTCTAACAATCTCTGACCAAATTGCACAGCACACCAGGAAGGGAAAAAGTGACCATAGACTGAATTTGTCCCCAGTGGGGAGGCACCCTGCCTCCTTGACAGATCACTCAGGGGCTCTTGGGGTGCCACAGTCCCTAAGGTCCCCGCTTGTACCACAACACCAAGCCAGCAAGATCAATCCCTGCATGGCTGGTACATGGGAGGAATGTGCAAGATCAGCTTCTTGAACAACACCAGTAATCCCTGCTGCAACCAGGCGTGTGAGGAGCACCCTTGACTACAGCCTCTGCAACCAGGGCACTGCAGAAGTGACATGGAACTACTCAGGGACTTGGCACTCTGAATGCCCCACAGCAGCATCATATAGGGATGCAGGACCCCAACATGCAGACACGGTGCCCATTCCCGACTCCTCTCACCTTGCCCATGTCCAACGCAGTGGCTTCCAGGATGTCCTGCTTCTTCTCCTCCAGGAAGCGGCCCAGGGCCTCCAGCTGTGCCACACGGTATTCCAAGGGCCGTGTCTTCCCCGAGAGCCAGGCTGCCCGCAGGTGGCTCACCAGCCCCGCATAGGGGTTCCCGCTGTGGGAGTGGGGACGTCAGGGGTACCCCAGCCCTCTCCCAGTCCTCCGTGCTGCAGGTGCCAAGGAGAGGAGCTCCGCATCCCAGCCTCATCCCACACCATCTGTGCCCTCCCTCAGAGCTGGAGCTCCCTGTGCTCACCTTGTCTCCAAACTCGGCTCCCCAGGATCCCACTGTGGCCTGGTGCCCGATGGCTCCTCATGTTTGTCCCTTGCATCCCAGCACCTTGCAGCACCCACACCCACACCCCTCCATGCCACTGCCCAATCCCCTGCTGTCCCCAACCCCTCGCTCTCACCTCACAGTGCTGCAGACCACTGGCCCTTTCGGGATGGCACCAGCTGCGCCGGCACTGCTGCTCAGCAGGCTGCTCTTACCACAGCCTGGGGGCTGCTGCACGGGAAGCTGGAGGGGCTGCTGCATGGTCTACACGGGCCCTGGGGAGAGGTATGGGGATGGTAAACTTATGCAAGTGCTCTTCCCTCCCCCAGTGGTGTGGGGTCTGCAGTCACTGCAAGGAAGCCTTGGAGATGCAGAGCAGCCACCCCGCAGCACAGCACCATGTCCACAGTGGCCCTTTGAAGGCAGTTGGGTCCTTGAGGACGTCCAGACTGAAGCGTGAGTCACTCCAGTGTGGCTGCCTGAGGCCCTGAAGCATCCAGCTGGAGATGCCTGGAATTCCCATACCCTTCCCCCCTCCCCGATGGCCTCCAGCCACGGGATTGCCCCACAGATGTGGGGTCGGTCTTGAGGATCCCAATGCAGGGAGGTATCCCAGGATGGCCTGTTGGGTTCCCCACACCCCACTACAGGGCAGCGCTGGTACTGCCCCAACGCACCAGTGGGCATAGTATCACTCCCCCTTTCAATGAAGACTTGCCCAGACATGGCTAGGGGGCCGGGGGCAGGGGATACCCACAGCCACACATCCATTTCTCTGTCCCTCTCCATACCCAACGCATCCACCCTCCCTCAAGGGAACCCACCAAAGGCAAAGTCCAACCAAGGGGCAGCCAAGTGCCACATGGGGGCCCATAGGTACCTACCTGTGGGGCTGAGCGGTGGCTGGAGGAGCACGAAGCCGGGTTGGCACTGCTGAAGCTCAGGGTGGCCCTCATAAATGCTGTGGGGCAGGTGGCCTGGCCACATGTCCAGGGGTGGGCAGGATAATGCCCCGCCTCCATGGGGTTGGCAGTAAGGAGAGAGCAGCCCGCCTCCATGTAGCTGATGTTGGGATGGGGTGGGACCGGGACCTCCCAGTGGGATAGTGGAGCTGGGGAACAACCAAACCATCACTGTGAGCCCTGACCCACAGATACCCCACAGAAACCACTCACTCTGCTCCCCGGAGCCACCCCTGATCCAGGGGACTCAGCAGACCCCATGGGGTCATTCCTATGCCCACGTCCACCCCGTCATTACTGGAACAAGCCCCAAGCTCACCCCACACCCACCTCCCCTCCACTCACTCTGGCTCCCTGCACGCCCTAATTAATAACGCTGCTATGTAAACAGGAAGGCAGCAGCCCTGCCCCATGCACTGTGCCAGAACAGCGGGGTGGTGCTGCCCCCAAATCCCAAGGAGTACCCCCAAGTATAGGGATTTACCCCAAAGTGCTTCTGCACTTGGGGGAATGGAGCCCAGCCCTGAGAAGCCCTTGCCTCAGTGCAGGAACATCCTGGCCCATATCCACCATCTGCAGGGAGATTCGGGGTTGATTTGGGGTTTTGGCTGCAGTGCTGTCCTTTAGATGCTGCATGCACAGGGTCCCTCACCGTGGCGTGGGACATGCACATGGCCAAGATGCTCCACGTGACCCGTGGCAAAGGGGAAAGTGGAGATTGGCACTCCCGGACCCCAAATAAGTATTTGGGGGCACAATGTGGGGCTCCGCTCACCTCTCAGCCTGGGTTTAGGGTCACAGAGGGCACGGGAGGCATCCCGCACCCTTCCTGGGGTTGTCCCTGTCCCCATCCCGCTGTGTGACATTCCTTTAGTACCGGCTCGGCCAGATTTGTCCATTGGCTGCGGGTGACAGATGACAGGGAGGGAGCAAAGCTGCCGGACTCCCTCCTGGCTCCCGTTTATGGGGTGCCGGAGGGGATACGGGCACACAGGCGGGAGGGGGGGAAGAACAGGGGACACGTGGGTGACAAGGGGACACAAGCAGACAGGTGACAACAGGGGAGAGAGGTCAAGAAGGGCCATGTGCCTCTTCCATGTGGCGATGGGATAGGAGCAGCATAAATTGGGTGCTGGTGGGAATATGGGGTCCCGGGAGTTACAGGAGCGGCTCCTTTAAGCCCCCGTCCCGCCCGCCCCGTTCGAAAGAGGAAGCTGCGGCGGCTCCGCCCCGAGCCGGGGACAGCGGGGCGGCAGCCAGGCCGGGGTGCTGAGCTCGGGGCTGTGGGGTAGGAGTTGCCGGACTCGGGGGTGCGAGGGTGCCGGGTGCCAGATTTGGGACCGAACGGTGCGAGGATGGAGGAGTGACAGGCAGCGGGTGTAGGGGAGTGGAGCTCATGGGTGCAGTGTCTAAGGGGTGCAAAAGGGCAAAAGGTTTTGGGGTGCAGAGCACATGGGTGCAAGGTTTGGGGGTGCCGGGCTCATAGATGAAGGGTTTGGGGGTGAATGAATGATGGGTGCAGAGCATGTGTTGTGAGGGCTCATGAGCGCAGGGTTTAGGGATGCAGAACCTACAGGTGCCAAGGTTTAGGGGTGCCAGGCACGCAGTTGCAGAGTGTGGGGGTGTGGCGTCTCAAGGGTGCTGGGTGCAAGGTTTGGGGGGTGTGCAGTGTAAGGGGGGAGGAATAATGGCTGCCCAATGAGGGGGCGTGGGCAGCAGGGGGTGCTGGACAGGAGTGCAAAGTTTGAGGGTGCAGAGCCCAAGGGTGCAGGGTTCGGGGCCACAGGAACATGTTCTGCCCCCCCAACATCTCCAGAGTGCCCCGCAGACACAGCAGCGATGGAGAAGGACCCCGGCTGCTGCCAGGATGTGGCCAAAACAGCAGCGGGTGAGATGCTGGGCCCTGAGGCACAGGTGAGGCAGGGAGGTGACACGGGGTTGTGACGCAGGGTGATGGCACCCCGTGGCTGAGCAGGGGGCTCCTACAGCTAGATGACATGGTGGGAGCGCACACGGACTACAATGAGGAGGAGGAGGAACAGAAATATTTCCGCCGCAAGCGCCTTGGCGTGGTGAAGAACGTGCTGGCTGCCAGCTTGGCCGCCATGCTCACCTACAGCGTCTACCTGGGTATGGCCCCGGCCCCGGAACGGGGAACCCTCTGATGTCAGTGGGGCAGTGACGTGATGGCATTTGGGACTCCCCAGGCCTGCTGCAGATGCAGCTCATCCTGCACTATGATGAGACCTACCGGGAGGTGAAGTACAGCAACATGGAGCTGGAGGACATCGACCGCAAGGTGCTGATGGGCATCAATGTCACCCCCGTGGTGGCGCTGCTCTACACGCCTGTCCTCATCCGGTTCTTCGGCACCAAGTGGACCATGTTCCTGGCCGTGGGCATCTATGCCCTCTTTGTCTCCAGCAACTACTGGGAGCGCTACTTCACACTGGTGCCCTCTGCTGTGGCCATCGGGGTGGCCATCGTGCCGCTCTGGGCCTCCTTGGGCAACTACATTACGCGGTAGGTGGCAGGGGGAGAAGGGAACAGTGGGACAGGGCAGAGGCTGATCCACACTCTGCTACAGGATGGCACAGAAGTACTACGAGTATGCCAACTACAAGGAGGAGCACGTGCAGGAGCAGCGGCAAGCACCGCGTGGAGCCTGCAGTGCCTACATTGTCGTCTTCCAGACCATCTTCTACATCTGCTTCCACGTGAGGGCCAGCGGGGACAGGGAGGGAACAAATGGAACAGCCCAGTGCTGAATGTCCACCACTCTGCATCCTGCAGCTGAGCTTCGTCTGCGCGCAGATGCCCACGCTCTTCTTCCTCAACAACTACATCTACCAGCTCAACCACACACTCTACGGGGTGAAGCACTGTGGTGAGCACATGGGGCGGTACCATGGGGTGTTGGCACAGTCCTGGCCAGTGCTGAGCCCACCGTGCACGCCCCTGCAGGTACCCTGAGCCACGGCACGCTGACTGGCTTCAATAAGACGGTGCTGCACAGTCTGCCTCGCAGCGTCAACCTCATCGTGGTGGAGAGCGTCCTGATGGCAGCTGCCTTCCTTGCCATGCTGGTGGTGAGCACGGGATTGTAGAATCAGAGAATGGTTTGGGTTGGAAGGGACGTTAAAGATTTTCCATTTCCAACCTCCTGCTGTGGGCTGGTTGTAAGATGGGACAGGATGGGGCAGGTGGCCATCAGCATGTCACCTGCTACCACAACACAGGTCCTGTTGCTCTGCGGCTCGGCGTATCGGACCACTGAGGAGATTGATCTGCGCAGCATAGGCTGGGGGAACATATTCCAGCTGCCCTTCAAGCACATGCGGGACTATCGCCTCCGCCACCTCCTTCCTTTCTTCATCTACAGTGGCTTTGAGGTGCTCTTCGTCTGCAATGATTTCTCCCTGGTACAGCACAGAGTTGGGATGGGGTGGTGGCATGGGGACGGCACGGCTGCATGATGCTAAGCCTGTCCTCGATGCAGAACTATGGCGTGTGCACCCTGGGGCTGGAGAAGCTGGCATACCTCCTCATCGCCTATGGCTTCTCCGCCTCCACCTGCTCTAGCCTTGCTCTCTTCATGCTGCGCCTACGACGTCAGTACCCACTGCTGGCTGGAGCCTTGCTCCACGCTTCTATCCTGGTGACGCTCTTCTGCTGGGCACCTACGCCCCGACAAGTGGAGCAGGCACCTCTGCTTTACACCATAGCTGCACTCTGGGGAATGGGCAGTGCCCTCAACAAGACTGGCATTAGCAGTGAGTAGTGGGAACGTCCCAGTACAGTCTCTGGCGTCCCCAGGAGTGAGCAAGTTGTTTCCAGACCATCTTCGCCAGTGGTCCCCAGTTCCTTGGGTGGAGTAGGTTGTACCCAGCTCATCCTGTTCTTGTGTCCTCTGGTAGTCCTAGTTCTGTGGGTAGGGCAGGTTGTCCCCAACTAATTCTGTACTCATGTCCCCCGATGGTACCCACCTCCATGAATAGAGTGGGTTGTCCCCACTTCACTCTGTCCTTGTGTCCCCCAATGCCTCCAGCCCTTTGAGTAGGGCAGGTTGTTCCTGACTCATCCTGTCCTCATGCCCCTCAGTGTTCCCTAGCTCTGTGGGTAGGGCTTGCTGTCCCCAGCTTGTCCTGTCCTTGTGTGCCCCAGCAGTCCCCAGCTCTGTAGGCTCACTAGTAATTATCAGAAGACAATGACATAGGCTGGGGATGCTGACAACGTGTGCCTGCCTCCCTCCACCTAGTCCTCCTGGGCATGCTGTATGAAGACAAAGAGCGCCAAGACTTCGTCTTCACCATCTACCACTGGTGGCAGGCACTGGCCATCTTCGTTGTGTACCTGTGGTCAGGGCTGCCTATGAAGGTGAGCAGGGCTGGGATAGGGCGAGGGCCGGGCGCAGTGAGGCTGTCCCACATGCTGATCCCTTCCATCCCCTAGGCCAAGCTGTCTCTCATGCTGTTGGCGCTGGGGCTGGCGGCAGGTTCTTATGGCTGGATGGAGCGCCGGTTGGCACAGCGCGTGGCCTTCCGCCTGCCCCGCATGCCGCGTCCGCGCCACAGGGCCAGCGGGTACCGCTACCTGGAGGAGGATGACTCTGACGAAACCAACTCAGAGGGTGAGGGGGAGAGCCGTGACAACAGCCATCCACCAGCGGAGGAGGACGAGACGGCGAGAGATGACAGGGAGCAGAGAAATTAGGCAGCGGGCCCACAGGCCTCTGGCAGCCTCCCAGGCCTCCCCACACAGCTGCACCCTCTGGGGCTTGAGCCCCGCCGGAGCCGACCCCGAGGCACTGCGCGCTCCCCGCTGATCTCCGACTCAATAAAAGGTTCATCCGATTGCCATCTCCGCCTTCAGTGCCGCCGTTCCGTCCCGCTGCTTTCGACGCCCCTCCGTGAGCGAGAAGGCAGCGGCACTTCCGACCGCCGGCGGGACTTCCGGCTGCCTGACCGCTAGGGGACTACAGCTCCCGGCATGCAGTGCGCGGGGGCGCGGTGTACGCCGGGAGCTATAGTCCCCTGCGTGCCCCTGTCTGCGCAGTCTCGCCAGCCTTGGACTCGCTGCCCCACAATGCCCCGCGCTCAGGCGAGCGGCCGGGCAGGGCGGGCGCACGCGCG
The DNA here is from genome assembly GCF_023343835.1 of Lagopus muta. NCBI lineage: Eukaryota > Metazoa > Chordata > Aves > Galliformes > Phasianidae > Lagopus > Lagopus muta. The sequence continues at coordinate 6,505,659 of NC_064438.1, read as the reverse complement.
CTGCGCGCTGTTGTTGTGGCGGCGCGGCCCGCTGCTCCCTGGCCGGCAGCGATGAGCGACAACGATGACATCGAGGTGGAGAGCGACGTAAGTCCGCCCACCCCCCCGCTCCCCCCCTCCCCCCGGTGCCCCGATGTGGGCAGTGAGGGGGTAACGCTCGGTTTGTCCCTTCTTCCTCCTCCCCTCCGCCCTTCCATGCTTCCTCCTCACGGGGCCCGCAGGAGGAGCAGCCCCGCTTCCAGTCCGCGGTACGTTGGGGGGGGGGGGGGGGGGGAGGGGCTATATGGGGTTCTGCTCCTGGGGGGAGCACTGGCTGGGGAAGGGCTGTGCCGCGAGGGGGTCGCATTTGGGGCGGGGGGGGCACTTGTGTGGGGTTTTTTGGCGGAGGGGGGACACCTGTGTGGAAATGCGGGGAGGGTCTGAGGGAGGTCAGTGTGATGGGGGAGTCTATAGGGTCCCGTCGAGGGAGCAGCTGTGGGATGCATCTTTGGGATTGTTTGGGGGAGGGTTGTTGTGGGGAGGTCTATAGGGTTTTGTTGTGGGGGGGATATGGAGGGGACTGCGGTGATGGGAGGGCTCTGTTTGGGGGGAACACTTGTGGGGTTGTGTTTGGGGGGGCTGCGTGTCATTGGGGGTGGGGGGGTCAGCTGTGGGGTCCAGTCTTGGGGGGGGGGGGGGGGACGGACATCTGTGGGATGTGTCTTTGGGAAGGCTGCATGGGGAAGAGGGGGCTCTGGTTGGGAGGGGATGGGGGATTGTGGTGATGAGAGGGCTCTGTTTGTGGGGAACACTTGTGGAGTTTTGTTCTGGGGGGATTATGTAATGATGGAGGCCCTATGGGGTCGAGCTGGGGGGGAGATACCTGTGGGATGTGTCTTTGGAGGGACTCTGTGCAAGGGGGGATATCTATGGGACTCAGGGTGTGGGATGTGTCTTCGGGGGGGGCTCTGTTAGGGTGAGGGTCTATGTTTGGAGGGAAATGGTGGAGCTGTGGTAATAGGACTCTCACAGGGGTGCTTCTTTGGGGCTGCGGCTTTTGGGGAAGGGGGACAGCTGTGGGACTGTTTTGGGGGGGTGGGGTTGTGTTTGGGGTGTGTCTGGGAGGCTGATAAGAGGATACTTTGTCTTGGAGGGGGTGGGGGAAGGAAACGGACACAGTTGGGTTTGGGAGGTTGGGACACACACCTGCGGGGCCATGTTATGGAAGTGTCTTTACTTTGAGGGGTAATGATACCTGTGGAGGCTATGTTTAGGGTTCGTCTGGGGGGGGGCTGTGGCATTAAACAGGGGCTGTCAGGTGGGGTGAGCAGGAGGGCTGTGCCTGCTTTGTGGGGAAGACGTGAATTTGTGTGGTTGGGATGGAGGGTGTCTCTTCTGGAGCCGTTTCTCTGTGGGCTCTCTTTGAGCAGCATGGGGCTGCCTCTTTCCAGAGAGCTGCCTTAGGGAGAGGGGACGCAGGTGGGGCCGTGCCCTTTGGGCATATGCAGAGGCAACGCTGTGTGCTACAGGGGCTGTGAGGCATTCTGGGGGGTGTGAAACTGCTTCCCCCCCACCGGCCCCCACTTCTAGGCTCAGCCCCAATTCAGCCACAGCAGGAAGCTGCGCCACGGGGAAACTGAAAGCACCGTGGCCCCCCCCCCCCTTCCCTGCCCCACTCTGTATGTGTATGTGTGTATGTGCACGCGCCCCCCACCCCTCGCAGGCTGACAAGCGAGCCCACCACAACGCACTGGAGCGCAAACGGCGGGACCACATCAAGGACAGTTTCCACAGCCTGCGTGACTCCGTGCCCTCCCTGCAGGGCGAGAAGGTGAGGTTGTGGAGCGCGGCGGCACGCCCCACAGGGACCTTTTTGACTTCCCCCTCCCTCGGCTACGCCAAGTGGAGCAGTGCTTCCTCCTGCCAACGTTGCCCGGCTCTGAGGTTTTGGTGGCGGAACCTAATGGCGCAGTCAGTGAGGGGCTGCGGGTCTCTGAAGCGGTGCCACGCGCATCCTGGGGGCCTCCACCCCATGGCAGAGCTGAGGTCTTTATCTGGCCCGTGCCTTTTCCCACTATTGCCACAGGCATCCCGGGCCCAAATCCTGGACAAAGCCACAGAGTACATCCAGTACATGCGCCGGAAAAACCACACGCACCAGCAGGACATCGATGACCTCAAGCGGCAGAACGCACTGCTGGAGCAGCAAGGTGAGCTCCCCCCAGGAAGGGGGTACAAAGGCCGTGCCCCTCCCCACCCTGGGCTGTGACGCCCCTTGCCTTGCAGTGCGAGCCCTGGAGAAGGCGCGCTCGAGTGCCCAGCTGCAGGCCAACTACCCAGCAGCGGACAGCAGCCTGTACACCAACCCCAAGGGCAGTGCCATCTCCGCTTTTGACGGCGGCTCTGACTCCAGCTCTGACTCGGAGCCTGATGAGCCACAGAGCAGGAAGAAGCTGCGCATGGAGGCCAGCTAGGCCCCCCCACACCTGCACCCTGGCCCCCTAAGGACTCACCCTTTTCTCCTCAAGGCTCCAGGGCTGCACCTTTGCAGCCCTCCGTGCCGGAATCCGGGGGGTCTGGGGGACCCCGACTGCGTGGAGATGCCACCAGCACCCCCATTTCCTCTCCCCCCTGCCGCTAGCGAGCCCCTTTCTGCACCTCCTCTCCCCCTTCGGTTTTATATGAGCATTTCTATTTATACCCAGGGACCACTGCAGCCCTGAGCTGAGCCCGAGGCTGTGCAGGAGGCGGGCATCCCCCCCAGCCCCCATTGCCCACCTGTGGGCACCCCCAGGGGGTGAGCACAGGGGGGGGTCTCGCTATTTATTTCCTGTGTGTGCAAGGCATCCCCCTGCCCTCCATGGCATGGAGCTGCAGGGCTCGGGCTGGGTGGTCTGCGTGTGCATCCTGCCCTATGTCCCACCCCTCCAACACACGAACACCAGAAGCCGCCTCCCCACATTTGTGGCATTTCCCCACCTCTCCTCTCCCTGTAGGTGACCCCATTTTAACGCCATTCATTCCATGGATCTAAAGTATGTTGTACATACTGCTCAGAGTTGTCTTGCAAGTTAAGGCTTCCCTTTACTATAAGACTTATAAATAATAAAAAGGAAAAAAACCCAAAACGTATTTTATCCTTCCCCATGGTAGCTGTGTTTTCTTGGGGTTGGGGAGGGGGGGAGCAGGGCTGGGAACCCTCCCATGCTCCTTACTCACCCTGAGGGCAGGTGGCAGCTCTGCTTTACGGCCCCCCCAGCTCCTTTTTGGTATGGCTAGCACCCTGAGGGCCTCACTCTGCCCAGATGGGTGGAGCGCAGACCCCTACCCTGTTGCCTCCAGGCTGGGCACAGGCTGCTGTAAGAAGTGCATCGCTGCCTTCATCACTTTTTCCGGCACAATGTTGTAGATGGGATGCGTGGGCTGCTGCCAGAGTGAAGGACAAAGCACTTTGAGCCTGAAGAAGCCCTGAAGTGGGAGTCCCATATCCCCTCCCCCCCACCTACCAGGCGGTTTTCAGGGATGCCCAGGACCAACTCGTGGTGCAGATCTCCGCTGCCAAAGTGCTGGGCAATGGCCAACCCGCTCAGGCAGTAGCAGGTGTGGTAGAAGTCCCGTGACCTGGGGCAGGGTGGGGGGCACACTGAGCAGAGAGCCCTGGGGGTGCAGTACCTCCCCCACAACTGCCTCAATACTCACTTTCCCGGCTTGTCCAGCAGCCCTCCAGCTGGACACTGGCAGCACAGCAGGATGTACTCCTGCAGCGCCGACTGGTCGAACATCCAGTGTGACATGCTGAGCGCCTCATCACCTGCACAGGAGAAGGGGGGAAAGAGGGTCTGTTAAAACACCCCAAGACCACCCCAGGGAAGCCTCTTTCTAACCGAAGGTCCTGCCGCACCCTCCAGGGCTGTGCCACGCTTTGCTTCCTTGCTCAAGCTCATTCATCCCCCTTACAAACATGCTTCTTGGAGGCAGATAAAGCCCCGGTTTTCCCCGTTTGGGCCACTCACCCTGTGTGTGAAGGGCACGGTGCAGCAGGGGCAGCAGCCCTGCCTGCCAGAAGGAGTAGCAGCCATCCACAAGCTTGTTGCAGCGGCCCTGGAAGCCACCCTCGAAGTGCATCTGCCGCCCAGTCACCCAGTGCTGCATGGGACAGCAGGTTTCATCACCAGGAGTGGGTTTCATCACCAGGACCGGGACCCCCCAGCACCACGGCACCCTGTGACACCCACCAGCAAGCTGCGCAGGTTCAGCAGGTGCTCCTTCTTCAGGATGACCAGCGCTGCCACACCACAGAAGGTGTACCCACCATGAGCCTCCATGCCTGGCACCCCGCCGATACCGCCTTCCCAGTTCTGGCATCTGCATGAGGACAACACTAAGGACAGTGACAGAGGGGCCACCCACCCTGTGCCCGCTCTGGGCCAGCACTCACCTTGCTATCCACTCGGCTGTCCCAGTGAACAGCGCAGGTGTGAGGATATTGGTCAGCGATGCCACCGCAGCAGCACAGTAGGCGCTCCTGCGGGAGAAGGGGGCAATGTCCCCTCTGTCCCCAGCCCTGGTGAGGGCTGCACAGGGTCAAAGAGGGGACAGCTCACCCACCTGACATCCACCTCACCGCCTACATGCATAAGGAAGGAGCCATCGGGCTGCTTCAGCGTGTGTAGGTACTCCAGCAGCTTCTGCCTGTGGAAGAATGCGGGTGTGTGGGGCAGCGTGGAGCTAGAAACCCCCCCACACACACACCCCAACCACAGCCCCACACCACCCTCCTGTACCTATCAACGATGCTATATGCTTCTTCTGTGCCAATGATGCAGAGCGCGTTGACAGCGGCGTAAGTGGGGGCAAGGTGGGGGTGCTGGCCTGGCCCCCCCCCCAAAGCCGCCCTGGGGACTCTGGCAGCAGCTCAGGAACTGGCAGACACTGCAGGGACAAGGGGGACAGCTGGGGACAGGAACCAGGGAAGGACACTGGGGCGGGGTGGGCAAGAGGGTAAGGGTCCCAGGATGGCACTGAGCCTTCCCTTAGCACATCCCATAGCAGAAAAAGGTTCCAGCCCCATCTCGGTGTCCCCAGGTGTTTCCAGGGGGATTCCCACCTTGGTGATGTGTCCCAACCACCTCGGGGAGCCCCCCACCCCAGGACATGGATGCTGACTCCTGTATCTCCCCCACCTCCCTCTGTCACGAGATGCTGGCCGGCAAGAATAGGCAGCATTGAGGGCTCCACAGGACACAAAGCACCGTTGTGCTGGCGCCAGGGACACGGCGACGGCGGGAGGTGGCCCCAGAGGACAGGGCAGTGGGCACCTCTGGGAGCAGGCGCACCCACGCTGAGCAGTTCTGATGTGGCTCATGGGGTGCAGACCCCTCGATGTCCCCCAGGGCTAAGGAAGGACTTACTCAGAGGCAATCGACTGGGGAATGGGCTCCTCCAGCAGCTCCAGGCTGTGCAGGATCCAGTAGCAGAGCCAGGGGCGGCTGGCATCCAGACACTATAGGGACAGGGGGGACATGAGGTGCTACAGGCACTCTGGGAAGGGCAAATCACGAATCCACCACCCCGGGGCACCCCATGGCACAGGAGCAGCCTCCAGGGCAGGAATAACTCGATGACAATTGAAGGGTTCACCAGGGAGTCCTGGGGCTGTGCTCAGTACCTCATATGCTTCACCCAGCTGCCGGAGGCCTCTCTTCAGGTAGTGGAAGTGCTTCTCCCGCTGCAGGACAAACCTGCAAGGCAGCAGGCAGGGCTCAGCAGAGCCCCATCCCAGAGCATGCTGTGGGAGCACTCACGGGGCACTTACTGCACAGCATGGTGGTTCGTCTTGTAGGCATCAAACACTTCCTGCACAATGTCCTCCACTTTGCTCTATGGCACAAGAAGTAGAGCACACAATCAGTGCCTGGAGCTGCCACACCATGCAACCTCCACTCACTTTAGGTCTAAGGTTAAAGTTTTCAGACCCCTCCCTGTCCTACCCCAGCACGCCAGGGGCCAAGGGAGCTGATGCAAGAAGTACAGATGGGGCTTCCTGGTCCCAAAGTTAAGCAATGCACCACGGTCTGGAGCTGGAGCAGGGACATTCACCCCCTCACTGCCTCACACCTGGCCCCATGGCACTCTCTGACCCTGGCACTCAGATCCCAGACCCACAGCATTCCCCGACCACTGCCTTTCAGACCTCAGTCCTTCAGGCTTTGGCCCTCTCAGACCCCAGTCTCAGCACTTGCCCCTCAGACCCAGCTCCACGGCTCCATCACAATCCCATGCTCTGCAAGCTCTCAGTTATACACCCTTTCATATCTCATGGCCCCTTAGACCCCAACCCCTCAGCCCCCAGTCCCACAGATCCCTGCTCCCTCAGCCCCCAGTCCAACAGATCCCAGCCCCAAAGCCCCCAGTCCAACAGATCGCAGCACCACAGCCCCCTCAGCCCCCAGGCCCAAGGCCCCCTCCGATCCCGGCCCCCTAACCACTTCCACACCTCAACCCCTCAGAGCCCCGGGCCCCTCACACAGCAGTACCTCAGCCCCGGCCGTACGGCCTCTCAGACCGCAATCCCCCCACCCCCGGCCCCACAGCCTCTCTCCCCGCACCTGCTCGGCGGAAGTGTGTGTCCTCACGCCGTCCTCCCGCAGCCGCCGCCGCCCGCCGGGGCCGTGCGGACCGGGGCCGTGCGGGGATGCCCCCGCCATGCTGCTGCCGGCCGGGCCGACGGCGGCCGGGCGGGGACATAAGACCACGCCCCTTTCTGGGTAGCCACGCCCTCCGCCGTTGGCCACGCCCACGCCGCTCTAAAGCCCCGACCACCCCGGGGCAGGCGGCGCTGCGTGGCGGCGCGCTGGCGTTGTGTGGTCAGGTGACGCCGTGTCGCAGTGTGGCCGCGGTGTCACCTCGTGGCGCTGCGACGCTCGGGCCGCGCAGGCAAACCCCCAACCCTGGGGGTGTTCCCCGGGCTGGCTCTGGGCGTCCCCACCCCATCACCCCATCCGGTGCGGCCTCACAGAGACCTGTGGACGTCTCCCATTGTCCCCACCAGTGCCCTGTGGGCCATCCCATTCTGTCACCCACGTCCCCCGCTCCAAACCCATGCGTGTCCCCACCCCATACCCCTTTCCGCATCTTCCCAGTGACCCAGGATGTCACCCAATGTCACCTCCAACGTTGCCCAGTTGCGCCTCTACGCTGTCCCCTGCTGTGTCCCCAGCTGTTGCCCACATCCCCCACTCCAAACGCACATCCCCCACCTTGTCCCATATCCCCCAGCTCCTTCTCATGCTGCTTCCCAGTGATACGGGACACCTCCTGGTAGCCCCATTGGTGTCCTCCAGTGCATCCGCAGGTGTTCCCTGCCATGTCCCCACCTGTCACCTGCTCCAAACCAGTGTGTGTGCCCCCTGCACCTCCCCATGCTACCTCCTCCTGGTGACCCCCAGTGCATTCCCAGATATCTGCTGCGGTGTCACCCATGTCCCTTGGGTCCAAACCCGTGTGTGTGTCCCCAATACCCCCTTAATGCGCTGTGGTTCCTCCCAGTGCCTTGGCTGCAACTCCAGGTGTTCCCAAATGGTCCATTCCATACACCCCATTGCTGCCTCTCGGTGCCCCAGGACATCTCATACTGTCCCTGTTGCTGTCCCCCCACCGCATCCCTTTCTGACCCTTGCTGCGTCCTCCTCTGTCACCCACATCCCCTGCTCCAAACTCACGACTCTTCATCGAGCCCCTACATCCCCCACTCCAAAACCGTGTGTGCCTCCACCTCGAATCCCCATGGTGCATCCCTCACTGCCTCCCCCCCCCCATCGCTCCCGCCTCTCCCTCCCGGTGCCCGGCGCATCCCCGCGCCCCGCCCCGGTGCCATCCCGCAGGATCCCCTCCCCCGGCCCGGCGGCGGCGCGAGGCCGCCATGGCCAAGCAGTACGACGTGCTGTTCCGCCTGCTGCTGCTCGGCGACTCGGGCGTGGGTAAGACGTGCCTCCTGTGCCGCTTCACCGACAGCGAGTTCCACCCGGCGCACATCTCCACCATCGGTACTCGCACCGGGGATGCGCGGCGCCAGGGGGTGGGAGCTGGGAGACGGGAAACCGGGCGGGTAGCGGGAGCTGGAAGCAGTGAGAAAGCAGGGGTAGGGGGGGCTGGGAGCAGAGCAAAAGCAGGGGCAACGGGAGCTGGGAACACGGGGGAACCTGGAAACCGAGGGTACCGGGAGCATCCCGGCTCCGGGAAACCGGGAGCGACGGGTAGTGGGAAAATGGGAAACTGGGAGCACCGGGAGGTGGGAGAATCCGGAAGAGGAGAAATTGGGGGCTGGGAGCAGTGAGGAACCTGGAAACTGGAGAAGTGGGAGCTGGGAGAATTGGAAAAATGGGAAGATTGAAGCTATGGGAAAATGGGAAACTGGGAGCGCTGGGAGCATCACAGCACCAGGAAACAGCAGGGAAACCGGGGGCACCGGGAGCCACCACACTGGGGACAGGGAGCAGCGGCGAGCTGCAGTGCTGGGAGCATCGGAGGGCAGCGGAAGGAGCTCCACGGGGGTTCAGAGTGGCACAGCACAGCTATGGGCCAGGAGGGCTGAAGGCGTCTGTGGGGGGGCGTCCCCAGTCCCGGCTGAACGTAGGGAGGAAGCACGGAACCACCCCCCAGGAAAAAAAATGATGATAAAGCTGCCGTCCTCCCATCCAGGGGTGGACTTCAAGATGAAGACGATCGAGGTGGATGGCATCAAGGTGCGCATCCAGATCTGGTGAGTGTTTGGGGAGGTCGCACCCCACGGTGTCCCCCTTCGGGGTTCATCTGAGGCATGGGGAATGGAATGACTTCTCCAACCCCCTCCATGCCCCCAGGGACACGGCAGGGCAGGAGCGGTACCAAACCATCACCAAGCAGTACTACCGGCGGGCACAGGTAATAGGGGCATGAGGGGGAGAAACTGAGGCACGGGGAGGTCAAAGTGCTGCCTCCTCTCCCCTCCCTGGTGCCTTTCCTGCAGGGCATTTTCCTAGTGTATGACATCAGCAGTGAGCGCTCCTACCAGCACATCGTCAAGTGGGCCAGCGACGTGGACGAGGTGGGGGTTCAGAGGGAGGTCCCTTTCATTTATAGGTGAGGTGAGAGGTGCTGATGTGCTCCCTCCTCCCCCATCCCTTTTCTCAGTATGCACCCGATGGTGTCCAGAAGATCCTCATTGGGAACAAAGCAGATGAAGAGCACAAGAGGCAAGTGGCCAAAGAGCAAGGGCTGCAGGTGAGCTGGTGGGGTGGCACCCCCTGTGTGGCCAGGGCCCCCCAGAGCACCAGGACCCCCCCCCCGGATCCTCCTGCACCCTGAACATCCCCTTGTGCTCCCCCCAGCATCACCCAAGTTCTCCCTCCAAATGCTCCCCCACCTCCAGCCTCCCCTAAAATTGCCCCACACCCCAATGCATGGCCATAGACTGTGCACCCGATGGGACCGTCTGTCTGCCCCATGATGTTGGGAAATGGGGGGATGACCCCTCACCCAAAATCCTATCGGCACCGCCGAGCCCTTTGCCTCGCAGCTTGCCCGGGAGTATGGAATGGACTTCTATGAGACCAGTGCCTGCAGCAACCTGAACATAAAGGAGGTGTGTGGGGCTGAAGGCGGGTGCCTCCCACCCCATCCCAAAGGCTGACCCCATTTCCCTGCAGTCCTTCACCCGACTGACGGAGCTGGTGCTGCAGGCGCACCGCAAGGAGCTGGAGGGGTTGCGCACTGCCACGGCCCCCCCTGAGCTGGCCCAGCTGGAGGAGGATGAGCAGCAGACCCCGGGGGGGCACGACAACCCCAAAAACTGCTGGTGTTGAAGCCTGGCCTCCCCCTGCCCTGCTACAGAGGGGGCATGGTGGGGGGACACAAGGAACAGGGACTTACCCCCACTCCACCACAGCCCCTTGGTGTTTGGGGGGGGTCCCAGGCACTGTTGGCATACCCTGCAACCCTGTTTTGCACACCGTTTCCACAATAAAGGAGATACTGGAGCCCCTTCACCAGGAACGGTGTCACCTGGCGGTGCCACCGTGGTGTCCCCGGCACTGCAGCAACCCGAGCAGCGATGAATAATGGAGGGAACCCACCAGTGTCCCCTTTCCTAGGGTGGGGACAAGGTTGTGGAGATGTGGAGATGCAGTGGTAACAGGGCCATGGGCACCAAGCAGTGGGCACTGGGATGGGTGGGAAATGGATGGATGGCAGTGGGAAGTGCAGGCGTTAGGATGATCATAGGTGCCGGGATGGAGGGACAATGGGATGGTGGTGGGCAGCAGGGAAGAGCTGGGCACTGGAACATGGTGGTATCAGGGTAGCAGCGAGCACACGGTTGGGTAGGCAGTGGGTTGGTGGTGGGCATCGGGGTGGTTGGGCATTGGGTTGCTTACTGGGATGGGTGGGCATTAGGATGGTGATGGGCACCAGTACATGCAGACACTGGGATTATGGTGGGCACTGGGATGGAATGACATTAGAAGGGTGGTGGGTAACGGGGCACGTGCATTAGGATGGTCATGGGCACTGGGAAGGGTTGTGCAGCGGGATGGTGGCAGACAGCTGGATATTTGGGCATTAGGATGCTGTTCCTTACTGAAACTGACAGACACTAGGATGGTGATGAGTGCTGAGATACGTGAGCATCGGGATGATGGTTGGCAGTGGAATGGGGGAACCTTAGGGCAATGGTGTTCACTGGGATGAGTTGGCAACAGAATGGTGGCCACTGGCACTTGTGGTTATTAGGGTGGTTACGGACAGTGCAACAGTGGGCACCAGGGCAGGTGTGTTTTAGGCCACTGTCACTTCCTGGGATGAATGAGCATTGGAATTATGGTGGGCACTGGGACAAGCCGACATTAGAACAGTGGTGGCATTAGGATAAGTAGCGGGCAATGGGACAGCACTGGACATCAGGATGGATGGGTACCAGAAGGATGACACGCAGGCAGCAGGATTATGGCTGGCATGGGGATGGTGATGGACACTGGGACACGCGGGCTTCAGGATGGTGGGCACTGGGACGGGCGTGCGCTAAGGACAATGTGGGGGCAAACACAGCCAGCACCCTGCACCCAGCCCCAGGCTGCTTCAAGCTCTGTGCTGTGGCAGCCATATCAATAATTGAGGCCGGTGGCGCTGCCCTGGCCTTCCCCCACCCCGTCCCTGGGCAGGTGCCAGCAGGTGGGCCGGCTCTGCTTTCCACCCAGTCACAGCACAGATGCCGTCACGTGGGCACAGGTCAGCCTTTAAGGTGGGCAGGCAGGCAGCAGAGCACATCGTCACCTGCAGCCATGAGCATCCCCATCGCCAAGTCCTTCTACGACCTCAGCGCCACCTCCTTGCAGGGGGAGAAGGTGGACTTCAACGTCTTCCGCGGGCGGGTGGTCCTCATCGAGAACGTGGCGTCGCTCTGAGGCACCACGGTGCGGGACTACACCCAGCTCAACCAGCTGCAGGCACACTACCCGCGGCGGCTGGTGGTGCTGGGCTTCCCCTGCAACCAGTTCGGCTACCAGGTAAATCCAAGGGAATGAGGGGACGCGGGGTGGCGGATGATGCGGCTCAGCCCCTCGTACCCTTGCCAGGAGAACGGCACCAACGAGGAGATCCTCAACTGCCTCAAGCACGTGCGGCCAGGGGGCGGCTTCGAGCCCAACTTCACCCTGTTCCAGAAGTGCCAGGTGAATGGGAAGGACACCCACCCCGTCTTTGCCTACCTGAAGGCCCACCTGCCCGCCCCCGTGGATGAGGCAGACCACCTGATGGCCGAGCCCCGCTTCCTGGTGTGGAGCCCTGTGCGGCGCTCTGACATCTCCTGGAACTTTGAGAAGTTCCTGGTGGGGCCCGAGGGGGAACCTTTCCGTCGCTACAGCCCTCGCCTGCCCACTGCCCAGATAGAGCCCGATATCCAGCGCCTCCTTAAGCTGGCCAAGTAGGGCCGTACCCCCCCCCAGATAGCCCCCGTCCTCTGCCAGGTGATGGCCCCCTCCGAAACCCCCATGGGGAGGGGGTCTGATGGGGTGGAGGGCTGGGGCCGCTGGGATGGGGCTGGCGGCAATAAATGAGCTGGAGGCAGCATCCAAGCCCCCTTGTTTGTGCCCCCCTTCCTGGTTTTTGAGACACCGAGCACATGGGATGCAGGAAGTAGTTGTGCACAATGGAACAGTGCCAAAGCGTGGTGGCAGCTCCATTATAGGAAGAGAGGGGGAGAGGTGAAAGCAATTTCTGCAGCCTCACAGTGAAGGTGTGCCACCCCGCCCTGCCCACAACAGGAATGAGTGCCCCCAGAGGGGCACAGCAGGCAGAGTGAGGCAACAGCCTTAGAAGGGCTTTGGGTGGGTGGGGAGGGAGTTGGGAGCAGAGCAAGCACTGGGAGGTGGGGCACAGGAGAATGACATCACCCCCAGCCTGTTCCCACCAAGGGGGGGAACGAATACAGAGTGCTTCTGCATGCAGCTCTGAGCTGTACCAAATTCACCTTTATTGCTCGCACTCCTCAGGCAGCTGCGCTGCACAGAACCGTTTCAGGGTGCCAATAGGCTGCCCGTCCCCATTCCCTCCCCCCCCCCTTCTTTTCACCAGCACAACGCGGTCTCAGGTCAGGGCTGAAGCCCCCCCCACCCAGGGTTACAAACTGCCTTCAGAAGAGTGGGGTCATCTGACGTGGGTCGTCAGGCAGGATGCTGACCGAGTCCTCGGCGCGGCCGCATAGCAGGCACAGCATGGTGTACTCCTGGAGCAGAACACAGCGCAGGAAGGGGGCTCAGGCCACACTATCCCCTCCCTCCACCGCCAAGGAAACCTGAGCTGTGGCTGACACCTGATCCCTGATTGCAATCAGATCACAACGGATTGCATTTCATCCCCCCAGGACCCTGCCTCACTGGTTGCCCAGAGCCCATTTTCCAGCACTTTGCTGCTGAATGGGCAATGAGCCAGGGAAGAGGGATGGGGAGTGTGGGGTGGCTGCTTTCATGTGTGCCACAGAGCTCCTGAGCTGTACACCTGTGATACCGGGACCAGTGCCAGGGCTGCTGCTCACCTCCAGCTCCCTCCAGTGGCTGTGAGGGCAGGTGGGCACTAGCAAAGATGAGGGCACCCCCCAGGGCTGGGGAGAGACCACGCAGCACAGCAGAACCCCCTGACCCCTGGAGAATGTACCTGGTAGTCGTCCACCACACTGAAGGTGTACTCGTGGCGTGCAATCAGGTGGTGGCAGTTCTTGCACAGGTCTGCAGAGGAAGCCAGGTAAGGGCCTTCAGGGATGGGGATATGATGATGTGCCCAGCCCTGGCACAGTGCTCACCGGGGACCCTTGGCTTCACCTCTGAACCCACCTCAGCCCCTACACAGGGCAAAAGTCCCACCCTGGGATGCTGAGCCCCCCGAGCCCCAGGTTAGGTCTCAAAGCACCAACCCTCCCCCCCACTCCCCCAGCGGGTAATCACCCCTGTAAGGTCCCAAACCCTCAATATCCCCCTCAAGGCTCAACTCCTCCCAGTTTCCCCTTTATGGCACCGGACTCCCAATGCCCCCTCGAGCCCAGTACCTAAACACTCCCTCCACTCTCCTCCCTCTCCCTAATATCCCCCATACATCCCTCCAACACCCCTCTCTTTACAGCACCAAACCCCACCAATTACCCCCTTCAGACACAAGCCTTGAGCCCCAGTTCCCCCCCTCCCGGAGACCCCGCAACACCTCCCCCCACACAAGGCAAACCCACCCTAAAGCACCAGACCCCCAACACACCCCTCCACCCCCAAAAAACCACCAAACCCCCAAGAAACCGCCAGGAGTCCCACACCCCCCTTCCAGACACCCTCAGAGCCCCCCCACACCAGGCCAGACCACCCCCCGCTCACGGTCGTAGGTGATGATCTCATCGTCGCCGTGCAGGCCGGCGGCGCGATTGCCCAGCAGTACGAAGTCCCGGCGGCCGCACCGCGCGCACCCCACGAAGTTAAGGAGGAAGGAGCCGCCCTCCAGGCACGTGGTGCCCTACGAGGGGACACCGCACGGCTCGGCACCGGGCTTCGGTGCTCCCCGGCCCCCCCCGGCCCGGCCGCGGCCTACCCACCCTCTCGGGGTACTCCGTGCCCACACAGCCCCCGCACATCACGCCGCTTCTCGCGAGACTTCCGCCGCGCATAGGGTGGCGCTTTGCGCTGACGGAGGCGTGGCCAAGCGTAACCACGCCCCCCCCCCCCCCCCCACGAGCGCACAGGGCTGAATGGGGGCAGCTTGAGTTTTTGAGGGGTGGTGGGGTTGCTCGCAGCTACGGGCTGCCGTTAGGGGCAGCTGGCACTGTTGGGCTCCTAGGACTGGTTGGGCTCACCCAGTACCCAGGGGGGCACTCAGGACCAACGGGGGGCACCCAGGAATAATTTAGGAGGCACTGAAGGCCACTGGGGGGGGGCATCTAACTTTAAGTGAGTGGGCCCCTAGGGCTAGTTAGGGGTCCCTCGGGCTAGTTAGGGGCACCCAGCGCTAAATGGGGGCACCCAGCTCTCACCTGAGGGAACCTAAGGCCAATGTGTGTCGGTCAGAGCTAAGTGGGGAGTCACCCATGGTTAACTGGGGGCACCCAGGACAAAGTGGGGTCACCCAGCACCAACTTAGCACTCCTAAGGCTACTGGGGGGCACTTAGCACTCCTAAGGCTATTGGGGGGCAACACTAACTGAGGGGTTCACCTAAGACTAATTAGGGGCACCCAGCAGTACTTAGGAGCACCCAGTGCTAAGTGAGGGGATAACCAATGCTATAGAGGGGGGACATCCAGTGCTAACTGGGGGGAATCATAGGATTAACTGGGACTCCCCAGCCATATGGGTAAGTAGGGCCAACTGGGGGCAGCCAGCACTAACCGGGAGACACACAAAGCTATTGGGGGCTCACTTCGTCCTAACTGGGGGACCCCTAGCACCGGCTGGGGTCACCCATCACTAACTGGGAATGCTCCTCACCCCGCTTCCTCCCCTCTCCCCCCGCCCCGCTCCACCCTGCCGGCGCTCCCGGTACCGGCGGCGCTGGCCGGGGGGGGCCGCTGTGCTGCATTGCGGGGCGGCACCGCGTCCCCGCCCGCCTCCGCCCGGCCCTGGGGGGGAGCGGGGCTATCGGGGCGGGCAGCGCCGGGCCCCGGGCAGGAATGTCCCTGCGCGCTCCGATAATGGTATTTATAGCGCGGCGCCCGGCGGCTCCGCTCCCCCCGCCCCGCTCCGTGCCCGCACTCGCCGCCCTTCGCCCTCCCGCAACCGCCGCCGCCCCGCGCAGGTGAGTGCGGCACCGGGGGGCGGGGGGACGACCGAGGGGGCGGTGGGGATGGACGTCCCCGAGCGCCCTGGGGACACCCAACGGGGGGTGGGGTTCCGCTCGGTGTCCTTGGGGGAGGATGCAGCCATGGGGTGCCCCGATGTGGGGCGTCCCGATGCGGGGTGCCCCAATGTAGGGTGTTCCAGCGTGGGGTGCTGCCATTTGAGGTGCCCCGATCGGGGTGTCCCAATCCTTTGGGTTCGGTTTCGCTCAGAGTGGGGTGTTTTTCTCCATGCTCGCCGCTGCTATGCTGGGTTCAGTGCCACAGTGAACAGCCCCACTGTGGGATGTTGCTGTGGAGTTTTGGGGTCTCATATGGGTCTACTGGGTTGTGGGTGCCCCCCGCTCTAGAGAGAGAG
Organism: Lagopus muta; assembly: GCF_023343835.1. Taxonomy (NCBI): domain Eukaryota; kingdom Metazoa; phylum Chordata; class Aves; order Galliformes; family Phasianidae; genus Lagopus; species Lagopus muta. The sequence goes on along the minus strand of NC_064438.1, from coordinate 6,489,983 downwards.
CGGGGCTGAGCCCAGGCCTATTTATAGCTGGCAATGCACGCAGCGTGGCAGCACGTGTGTGTGCCACCGGCGGGCGACTGCAGGGACAGCGGGACAGGACAGGCATTGTGGGGCCCCGGGGAGCTGTGCTGTGCCGTGCCATACCGTGCCGTGCCATGCCATTCTGTGCCATGCCATGCCATTCTGTGCCGTGCCATGCTGTGCCACTGATGGACACAGTGCCAACCCTCCTTCCACAGCAGTGCTCTGAACCCACTTTGGTCATGGAGATTTGGGGTGACGCTGAGTGTTGGCACCCCATAGACTCACTCTTTTGGGGTGAATGGGGATCCCATACGCTGCTGTTCTCCTGTACCCCTGTCCGGGATACCCACAGAGTGCGGCAGGGGCTCAGGGCACCAAGCAGTGGGATCACCGGGCACAGTGTGGGCACTGTGGTGGCAGCTCAATGCCAGCCCTGGGAAGTGCTGATTCACGGCACTGAGCAGCAGACTGGGAAGGCAGCAGGGGGCAAGTGGGATGCCCTACACTGTGACCCCACTGGGCTCTGTGTTTTCCTGGTGGTGGCAGAGGCAGATTTGAAGGGTCGGCGCTCCCTACGCTGTCAGTGTGCACTGGCGGCACGTTGGGGGCCTTGCCAGCATTGGGGAGGAGCAGGAGGATGCTGGCTGCCCGCTGGCATGGCAGGCGCAGAGGCATGGCACTGCTCAGCAGCACGTGTGGGAGGGTTCCCACATATGGGATTCCCCACGGTTGGAGTGTTTTTGAGGTACTGTCTGGCACGGTGCTAGGATGCTGTGTGCTCTGCTCCTGCATGCTCTGCATGTACACCCCTCCCTAGCCTCACTCACATATGCACCACTAAGATTAGGGCACAGCACAGCACCCAGCCCAGCCTGGCTGGCCCCGATAACCCCCCCTGTGCGCAGGTTTTTTCCCCCCGAAACCCTCGCAGCCCTTGGGGTCGCCCCATGGGGGACACCTCAGTGTGCCATACATCCACAGGTGCTGAGTCCCAACTGGGCAAACCCCATAGCACAAAGAAGGTGTGAGGATTTTGGGTGCTGGAGGTGACAGCCCCCAGCCTGGCTCCTCACACCCTTCAGGGGCCCCAGGGCGGCCGGCAGCTGCTGGCAGCATTTTTAGATACCAGCCGGTCCTATCTGTGGCTCAAATGTCCCTGAGGGCGGTCGTCCCCTCCCCGTCCCCCCTGAACCAGCAGCTGTTGCCTGCTGTCTGCCTAAAGCCCCTCCGGCGCAGGCGTGGGTCAGTGCCAGTCCCTTTGGGTGCCACCCATGGATGCTGTGGGACCCATATGGGGTGACAGCCGTGGGGAGCACCCAAACACCTGGGAGCAACGCTAAATCCCGCTGAGCTGATTAAGCGGCAGGTCTTAGCCGCAAATCCTACAGCACAGCGGGGCGGTCATGCCTGTGCCTGCATCACCCAACGAGGGTCCTTTCCCCGTAGCCGCCGGCCACACAGCCGCGGGACACCGGGACCATGACCTCCGAGAATGACTATGACCATCTGGAGCTGCAGCAGTCCTACAGCCACTGGGATGCCTCCGACGATGAGTTGGACAACGACAACAGTTCAGCACGACTCTTTGAGCGCTCCCGCATCAAAGCGCTGGCAGGTATGGGGCTGGGTTTGGATCGCTGGAGTCCCTGACACTATGAGTTGGAGATGGTGTCACTGTGGTTGCTCCCCTGTTGCAGATGAGCGGGAGGCAGTGCAGAAAAAGACTTTCACCAAGTGGGTGAACCTGCACTTGGCTTGCGTCACCTGCCGCATCTCCGACCTCTACCTGGACCTCCGGGACGGGCGGATGCTCATCAAACTGCTGGAGGTGCTGTCCAAAGAGATGCTGGTATGAGCGTCCTCCTGATAGAAACCCTGAGGTCCATCCTGTGCCATCTCACACCCTGCTGTGCTGTGATGTGTCATGCTGTGCTGTTGCATAGCTGCGCCATGCCTTCTCAACCCATGCTGTTCCATCCCATACCATCACGTGCCATGACATCCCATGCTGTGTGTGCAGTCTCATTCCGTGTTATGCTGTGCCATGCCATCCCATCCCATGCTGTTCCATACCACAGTGATCTGTTTCCTCCTGTGCTATCTCACGCCATTCCACTCTATCACATCCCACGCCATCCCATCCTGTGTCCTCTGGTGCCATCTCACTCTATGATATACCATGCTATGCCATGCCATGCCATGCTGTCCTATGCTATACCTTTCCCTGCCATCCCATACCTTGTGCCATTCCATGCCCTTCCATGCCATCTCATCCTATGCCATGCCATCCTATGCCATACCATGTTCTTCCATACTATCCTGTGTTGTTCCACGCTGTATAATCCCATGCCATGCCATCCTTTGCTATCCCATCTTATGCTGTACCATGCCATCCTATGCCATGCCAACCCATGCCATGCCATCTCATGCCTCATCATTCCATACCACAGTGTTACATTCCCTGCTGTACTATCGCCCCGTGCCATCCTGAGCCATAGCATGCCATGCCAAGCCACCCCTTGTACTGTGCCATGACTGCTGGGCATGGCAGTGGTGGTCCCTGGGCAGGGCAGAGCATGCCAGGCAGTGAGGGCAGGACACTGAGTGCTATTGTGCCCCAGCCCAAGCCCACCAAGGGCCGGATGCGCATCCACTGCCTGGAGAACGTGGATAAGGCACTGCAGTTCCTGAAGGAGAAGCAGGTGCACCTGGAGAACATGGGCTCCCATGACATTGTGGACGGCAACCACCGCCTCATCCTTGGCCTCATCTGGACTATCATCCTCCGCTTCCAGGTACCATGGGCAGGTGGCACCCACAGACTCAGTGCCCCAGCAGGAGCCATATTCCACCATCTTGGGTTGTCAATCTGTCCCACAGGTGCAAGATGTCATCAAGGAGATGAAGGAGGGTCCAGAGACACGCTCGCCCAGGGACGCGCTGCTGCTCTGGTGCCAAATGAAGACAGCAGGGTAGGTGGAGGTGGAGTCAGTGGCCTTGGGGCCCAGGGGTGCACAGAGGGTGATGGTGACCCCTTTGTTGTCTTTGCCATAGCTACCCTCACGTGAATGTCACCAACTTCACCTCCAGCTGGAAGGACGGACTGGCCTTCAACGCCCTCATCCACAAGCACAGGTTCATGGCACAGCTGCTGGCATAGGTACAGTGTCAGTGGTATCAGCTGTGTCAACATGTCTCTGTGCTCTCTGTCCCCAGGCCTGAGCTGTTTGACTTCAAAACTCTGACCAAGTCCAATGCCCGGCACAATCTGGAGCATGCCTTCAGCGTGGCCGAGCGGCACCTGGGCATCACCCCGCTCCTTGACCCTGAAGGTGAGTCCCCCTGCCTCATTTTCCCCCCCCTTGGGACATACCCATGGAGGGATAGAAGTGAAACAACCCCAGAGGTGGCTCTGCGTGGGATGTGAATGTGGGGACCCATCAACACCGTGGGATGGTGGCACCCCATTGTGCTGGTTGGGGCTGACACCTCTCTGCCACTGCACAGATGTGTTCACGGAGAACCCCGATGAGAAGTCCATCATCACCTATGTGGTGGCCTTCTACCATTACTTCTCCGAGATGAAGAAACTGGAGGTGAAGGGCAGGAGGCTGGGCAAGGTCAGAACGGTGATGAGTTGGGATGGCATGGCATGGCATGGCACTGGAGAGTGCCGGGATGCCCCGTGCTTACCTCTGGCTGTGCCATAGGTCATTGAGCATGCCAAGGAGACCAAGCGGATGATCGAGGGCTATGGGGGCTTGGCCTCCAACCTGCTCACCTGGATCGAGCAGACCATCGTCTCCCTCAACAGCCGCAGCTTCGCTAACTCACTGGCTGGTGTGCAGCACCAGCTGCAGGCCTTCAGCACCTACCGCACGGTGGAGAAGCCACCCAAGTAAGCATTTCTCCCACACCTCCTGCCCGTGTTGAGCACCTGTGGATGCCACAGGCTGAGCTCTCGCTGGCTCAGGTTTCAGGAGAAGGGCAACCTGGAGGTGCTGCTCTTCACCATCCAGTCTCGGATGCGAGCCAACAACCAGCGTGTCTACACACCACAAGAGGGGCGTCTGGTCTGTGACATCAACCGGGTATGGATGCACAAGGTGTATTGGGTCCACTGCGGGGTAATTTAGGCCCTTGAGTCTGGTTGTGTCCACCTTGGGGTAGGTTGGGTTCCTCTCGGCATGTGTGAACTTCAGGTAGTTTCGGTCCGTCTGAGGGCATTTCAGATCTTGGGGTAGATAGGGTCTGTGTTGGAGCAGTTCAGGTCTTGTGGCATTTGGGCTTGGTCTTGGGGCATATTGTGTCCATTCTGGAGCATTTTCAGTCCATCCTATAGCATTTAGGCTCTTGGGCCAGGTGAGGTCCACCCTGTTGCAGGTTGTGTCCATCCTGGGTGTTTGTGCACCTGGGTCAAGTTGGGTCCACCCTGGGGATTTTGGGTCCATGTTAGGGCAGGTTGGATCCATATTGGAGTTGTCCAGGTCCTGGGGAATTTGGGCTTCATCTTGAAACAGTGTGGGCCCATCTTGGGGCAGGTTAGGTTCATCTTGGAGCCAATTCTTAATTAAGAACTTGGGTCATTTGAATTTCCTCCTGGAGCAGGTGGAGTTGAAGTTGGGTCTACCTTTGGGGCAGTTAAGGTCTTGGGGCACTTGGGCTTCATCCTAAGGTGGATTGGGTCCATCTTGTGTTGGATTAAGTCCATCAGTGCAGTGCAGTGTGGATCCATCTAGGAGCAGATTGTGTTTCCGCATCGATATTCCCCCACCCTTGTGGCACATTGGGACTCACCAGGAGAGCAAGGCATGGCCAGTGGGATGCGGAACATGTGTCCCACCACCCAACTCTGCCTTTTCCCAGGCATGGGAGAAGCTGGAGAAAGCGGAGCACGAGCGGGAGTTGGCGCTGCGCAATGAGCTCATCCGGCAGGAGAAGCTGGAGCAGCTGGCACGGCGCTTTGACCGTAAAGCAGCCATGCGGGAGGCCTGGCTGAGTGAGAACCAACGCCTGGTGGCACAGGTGGGGCCAGCAAGCACCACTGTGGGGATTGGGGCACCCCGACATTGCCTCACTGCTGGCTTTGCTCCCAGCAGGATAACTTTGGCCAAGACCTGACAGCAGTGGAGGCAGCCAAGAAGAAACATGAGGCCATTGAGACAGACACAGCTGCCTACAAGGAACGGGTGCAGGCCATCGATGCAGTGGCGAAGGAGCTGGAGAGGGAGGGCTACCACGACATCAAACGCATCAGGGGGCGCAAGGACAACATCCTGAGGCTCTGGGAGCAGCTCCAGGAGCTGCTGCGCAACCGGCGCCAGCGCCTCGAGATGAACCTCACCCTTCAGCACCTCTTTCAGGAGATGCTGCACAGCATCAACTGGATGGATGAGGTCAAGGTGAGCTGCAGGTGGATGCAAGAGATTCAGAGTCAGCATGAGTATGGTGCCTTGGTCCCACCACATAGGGGATCAGTGGGGCTTCTTGGGGAGTCAGAGGTGGTTATGGGGTGTTTGGGTTCTGGAGAAAGATGTGGTGCTTGGAGCGTGCAGCTACCAGCCCCACATTATGCCAGGAAGTGATGGGTGCAGGAGATGCATCCATGGTTGGGTGAATGCATCACAGAGATAATGTTGGTGCTGGAGTGCTCACCACCTGCTCGTAGCCTGTGATTGACCTCCAGGTATATCACAGGTGCAGCTGGCCTCATCCGAATCTGGGAAGCACCTCCTTGAGGTGGAGGAGCTTCTGGAGACCCACCGGCTGCTGGAAGGTGACATGGCACTGCAGGCAGAGAAGGTGCGGGCCATCAGTGCTGCTGCCCTCCGATTTGCTGATGCTGAAGGTAGGTGTGCTCCAAGGAGTTGGGAGTGCTCCAGGGGTTGGTTCTCCAAAGGTTGGATGCTCCAAGGGTCTCCAGTGGTTGGGTGCTCTAAGTGTTGGATTTTCTAAGGGTGGGTGCTCCAATGATTGGGAACTCCAAGGATCTCTAATGGTTGGATGCTCCAATGGTTTGGCATTCAAAGGGAGGGTGCTCAAGGTTTTGGGTCCCCCAGAGGTCGGGTTGCTCCAGAGGTGGGTGCTCCAAGTGTGTCTACTGATTGGGCACTCCAAGGGGTGGGCAGTCAAAGGGTTGAGTTCTCCAAGGGTGGGTACTCCAGTTTTTGGGTGTTCCAAGGTTCTTCAGTTTTTGAGTGTACCAATAGTTGAGTCCTCTAAAGGTGGAGTTGCTCCAGAGGTGCATGCACAAGTGTCTTCGGGGTTGAGTGAACCAGAATGCTTCCTGCAGCACACCTTAGGAGCCCCACTAATGCATGCCCCTGCTGCTCCCTGGCCAGGCTACCGTCCCTGTGACCCCAGAGTGATCCGAGATCGTGTGAACCACCTGGAGATGTGCCGGCAGGAGCTGCAGGCACTGGCGGCGAGGCGCAAAGCCCTGCTGGAGCAGTCCCGGGCTGTCTGGCAGTGTCTGCAGGAGCTGGACGAGGCAGAGAGCTGGATCAAGGAACAGGAGCAGATCTACTCAGCGCTGGACTACGGCAAAGACCTGGCAGGTGTGCTGCTGCTGCGACGTCGTCACACTGCACTGGAGGCTGAGCTGGAGGCACAGGGAGCCCGACTGGAGAAGGCGCTGGTGATGGCTGAGCAGCTGGCAGCAGCAGGGCGTGATGCTGGGCGGCTGCGGGACCGGGCAGCTGCCGTGCGGGTACTATGGGACCAGCTGCAGGAGCTGGTGACCTTCCGCCGCCGTGGGCTGCGGGAGGCCGAGGGCTTCTTCCAGTTCCAGGCAGAGGCTGAAGAACTGGCAGAGGTTCTGGCGGAGGCTCGGCAGCGAGCGGCCAGCGAGGAGCTGGGTCACGATGAAGTCCACACGCAGGCACTGCTGCGGGAGCACCAGGAGCTGCTGGAGGAGCTGGCGGCTGCCCAGCATCTCCTGGAGCGCTTGGGTCACCAAGCAGAGGGCTTCCCACCAGAGCTGCGGGCTGGCCCCGAGGCGCACAACCGCCTGGCAGCATTGCAGGAGCTGCACCACGAGGTGAGCACGCTGGCCAAGACGCGTGGCCGAAGGCTGCAGGATGCCCTCAACCTCTACACCGTTTTTGGAGAGAGTGAAGCCTGCCAGCTCTGGATGGGCGCCAAGGAGCGGTGGCTGGAGAAGCTGGAGGTGCCCAACACGCTGGAGGAGCTGGATGTGGTGAAGCACAGGTAGGGTATGGATGAGCTGCCACTTGCTATTATGAGCTCTGGCCAGTTCTCAGCCTGGTGCCGTGAGTTCTCTCTGGTATTCAGCCCAGTGTCAAGAGATGTGGCCAGTTCTCAGCCTGGTGTCATGAGTGCTAGCCAGTTCTCAGCTTGATGTCACGAGGTCTGACCAATTCTCATCCCAGTGCCATGAGCTCTGGCAAGTTCTCAGCCTAGTGCCATGAGATTTGGTCAATTCATAGCCCGATGTCACAAGCTCTGAGCAGTCCGCAGCACGGTGTCACAGTCTGCAGCCAGTTCTCAGCCCCACGCAATGAGCTCTGGCTAGTTCTTGGTGCAGTGTCACGAGATGCAGCCTGTTCTCAGCCTGACTTCCCACAGGCTGGATGGGCTGGAGCAGAAAATGGCTGGCGTGGCTTCTCAAATTGATGCTGTCAACCGCTCAGCTGACGGTCTGCTGGAGAGCGGCCACCCACACAGCCCTCAGGTCCGGCAGTGCCAGCAGCAGCTCAATGAGAGGTAGGTCCCGGAGCAGCAAGGGCACCTCACCCCACCATGCCCCCCACCTTGACCCTCTTGGCCATGCAGGTGGGACCATTTTCGGGAGCTGGTGTCCCAGCGGCGTGCAGCAGTGGGCTCGGCGCTCAACCTGCTCAGCTTCCAACTGGAGTGCGAGGAGACGCGCGCCTGGCTGCTGAGCAAGACGCGGGTGGTGGAGTCCACGAGGGAGCTTGGCCATGACCTGGCTGGCGTCCTGGCCACCCAGCGCAAGCTGTACGGCATCGAGCGTGAGCTGACAGCGGCCGAGAGCCGCCTGGATGCCCTGCGTCCGCAAGCCACCCTCCTGGCCCAGGAACGCCCTGAGTTGGCCGAGGACACGGCAAGGCGGCTGGCAGGGGCGCAGGATGCCATGGACGGGCTGCAGGGTGCCCTGCGGGATCGAGCGGCTGCACTGGGAGAAGTGGGGCAGCTGCAGAGTTTCCTGCAGGACCTGGATGACTTCCAAGCGTGGCTCTTCAGGGCACAGAAAGCCGTGGCAGCCACTGAAGAGGTGCCGATTTCGGTGGGTGAGGCAGAAGAGCTGCTGCGGAAGCATGCGGCTGCCCGTGAGGATGCCGAGGGGCACGCAGCTGCCTTCACGGCGCTGCTGGAGGCAGGCAAGCGGGTTACAAGCAATCAGGAGGACCCTGAATATGAGCAGCTGCGGGAGCGGCTGCGGGGTGTGGAGGCAGGCTGGGGAGCCCTGCACAAGATGTGGGATGCCCGGCAGCGCTTCCTTGCCCAGTGCTTGGGCTTCCAGGAGTTCCTGCGCGATGCCAAACAGGCTGAGATTCTCCTCACCAATCAGGTAGGTGTGGGACGTGGGGATGTGTGGTAGAGAGCACCCAGGGCACAGCTGTGCCATGCTCTTGCAGTTAGGTTTGTGTGCTTGAGATTGGATCCACACTCAAGGCATGGTTGTGCCGTGCACATAAGGTGGGGTCCATGTGATGGAGAGCGCTCAGATTGTGCCATGCTGTTGGGCTTGGATCCGTGCAGCAGAGAGCACCCACAGCATGGTTGTGCCATGCATTTGGGGTTGGGTTCAAGCAGTGGAAATCATCCAGGGTGTGATTGTGCCATGCTCTTGAGATTGGGTCCATGCTCTTGGGGTTGGGTCCTTGCAATGGAGAGCCCCAATGGGCACGGTGTCCCTCCCCATCACAGGGGAGGACTGATGGAGCCCTGGTAAGATGCTGAGCCCCCTGTGCCCTCTAGGAATACACGCTGGCCCACCTGGAGTTACCCCCCACACTGGAGGGTTCCACAGCTGCCCTGCGCCGTTTTGAGGATTTCCGTGCCTCCATGGAGAGCAGCGCTGAAAAAGTCCCTAGTGTGGTGACCAGTGGCTCCAAGCTCGTGGCAGAGGGAAATATCTTCTCTGAGAAGATTAGCGAGAAGAACCAGGCCCTGCAGGAGCGGTGAGTGGGCGAGGGGCCAATGGGCAGCACTGTGGTGTGGCAGTGGGGTGATGTCTGTGCTTGTGTCCCCATGCCAGGCACAAGGCGAATGTGGCCAAGGCAGAGGAAGCAGCGGGCTTGCTGCAGGACAACCACAAGCTGCAGAGCTTCCTGCAGAGCTGCCGAGAGGTGGGTGAGCAGCACGGTTGGTGGCACAGTGGGGTGCCCATGACCGAGCCATGACACACTCACCCTGCCTGCAGCTCACTGCTTGGGTGGATGAGAAGATGCTAACGGTGCAGGATGCATCCTATGGAGATGCACGTGGTCTGCATGGCAAGTGGCAGAAGCACCAAGCCTTTATGGCAGAGCTGGCAGCCAATGAGGCATGGCTGGAGAAGATCAAAGTGGTGAGTCCCGGTGAGGCGAGATGGCTATGTGCCATGGCCTGGGGATGTGGTGCTCACTGAGCTCATCACTGTGCCAATAGGAGGGCATGGAGCTGGCAAGCTGCAAACCACAGTACGGTGCAGTGGTGGGCCGGCGGCTGGACGAGCTGCAGGCGCTGTGGAATGGGCTACACGGCGCTGCCACAGAGAAGGGCCAGCAGCTCTTTGAGGCCAACCGCACTGAGCTGTACGCCCAGAGCTACAGTGATCTGGAGCGCTGGCTGGGGCAGGTAGAAGGCGAGCTGCACAGCACGGAGCGTGCCAAGGACCTCACCGGGGCCAACTTACTGCTCAAGAAGCTGACGGTGCGTGGCATGGGGATGGGGTGTTCTGGCATGAGGAATGACGTCAGGCATGGGACCTGATGGCGTTCCCCTCCCAGCGGCTGGAGGAGCAGGTGGCGGCACGACAGGAGGAGCTGGTGGAGCTGAAAGCACCACTTGCTGGGGTCACACCAGAGCCTGATGGGCAGGAGGAGAAGCTCCAGCAGCGATTCCTTGACCTGCTGAAGCCTCTGGAGAAGAAGAGGAAGGAGCTGGAAACTTCCAAGGCGATGTACCAGCTGGGGAGGGACCTGGAGGACGAGATGGTGAGCACCATGGTGGCAGCGGGGGCTGCAGGGCTGGGGCTGCAGGGCTAGGGGCATACATTGCTGAGCAGATGCTCTTGTCCTCAGTTATGGGTGCAGGAGAGGATGCTATGGGCCAGGTCAACCGAGCACGGCACCAACCTCCAGAGCGTGCAGCGTTTGGCCAAGAGGAATGAGGTGAGTATGCCGCCATGGCACCCACTGTCCTACCCAGGGAGGTGCGGTACCACACACAGCCCCTAAGACCCTGACCCCACTGCAGACTCTTCAGAAGGAGCTGCAAGGCCATGCCCCCCGCCTGGCCGAGGTGCTGGAACGTGGTGAGGCGGCTGCTGAAGGATCCTGCCCGGAGCTGGCGGAGAGGGCACGGGAGTTGCGGGCACAGTGGGAGGCGCTGAGGGAAGAAGTGGCTGCTCGACAGCAGAGGCTGCGGGAGGCCAGCGAGGCCCAACAGTACTACCTGGATGCTGGCGAGGCTGAGATGTGGGTCAGCGAGCAGGAGCTTTTCATGGGAGATGAGGAGAAGCCGAAGGTGAGGGTGGCTCTGCATTGTTTGCCAGTGTCTTCTGGGGACTCCGTGCCATGCAGTGTCCTACATGCCGTCCTGTGTTGTTATGCCCCATCCCATGCCATATTGTCCCATGCTGTGCCAGGACATGCCATCTCGTGGCGTGTGTCATTGTGTGCCATCTATCCGTCCCCTGTCAGTACATGCCATCTCATGCCGTGCTATACCGTCCACACCTTGCCATGCCATCCCACACCATGCTATGCCATTACACAATATCCTGTATCGTGAGATGACTCTAGAGTCATGTCATGCCATGCTGTGCCATCATTTGCAGTCTTATGGAATATCATGCTGTGCTATTGCGTGCTGTCCCATGTACTGCCATGAGTGGCACACTATGCCATGCCATCACACATCATCCCATGCCACACCATCACCATGTTGTTACAGGTCATCTTGTGCCATCAGAAGTCATCCCATGCCATGCTATGCCTTGCCATGTCATAGCATCCAATGTCATTATATGCCTTTTCATGCCATGCCATGGCATCCTATACCATGCAATTACACTATCCAACCCCATGCTGTGTGTACCTTTACACACTAACACATGCCATGATATGCCATCCCATCCCAACACGCAGTATCCTATCACATGCCATCATGTGCCGTTACATTGCATTCCGTGCCGTCCATTGCATACCACACCGTGCCATGATGAGCCCACCATTGCTTCCTTCTGCACTGGAGGGAGGTGGGACAATTCCGCAGGGTGGGCACTAGGGTTGAACCCTGGTCACCATCTCTTGGCCATGCCATATATTGACTTTTCGTCGGTGCCCTTCCTGCTGCAGGACGAGGAAAGTGGTTTGGTGATGCTGAAGAGACACGTGAGGCAGCAACGCTCCATTGAGGACTATGGGCAGACCATCAAGGAGCTGGCGGGGAGGGCTCAGCAGCTGCTCTCTGCTGGCCACCCTGAGGGGTAAGTGTAACCATCCATGTCCCCATCCTGGGGACAGCCCCATGGCTGCAGTGCCCGGATGAGATGGCACTTCAGTGACACTCACTGACCTGAGTGGTAGCAGTGGAGGGATGTGGGGAGCCCATCTGTGGGGGGTCCTTCTGAAAAAAAGCCCTGAGACATGGCAAGACCAGCAGGTTTGGGTGCAAACTGAGATGTCTGTGTGCCTGGGGCCACGCAGGGAGCAGATCATCCGGCTGCAGGGCCAGGTGGACAAGTATTACGCGGGGCTGAAGGAGGCGGCCGAGGAGCGCCGGCGGCGCTTGGAGAACATGTGCCACCTCTTCCAGCTGAAGCGTGAGGTGGAGGACCTGGAGCAGTGGATTGCTGAGCGTGATGTGGCAGCCTCCTCCCAGGAGCTGGGGCAGGACCTGGACCATGTCACGGTGAGCCCACTGGCATGTGCATGGTGGTAGAGGTGGTGATGAAGATGAAAATGGTGATGGTGGTGATGGAGGTAGAGTCAGCGATGGTGGTGGTGGTGATGGAGATTGTAGAGGAGATGGTGATGAAAGTGATGGTGATAGGGAAGATGGAGACAGCAGTGGAGATGGAGCTGAACATGGAGTTGGAATTGGAGATGGTGATGGTGGTGAGATGCTGAGATGGTGAGATGGTGATGGTACTGAGATGGTGGTGGAGATGGAGATGATGATGGAGATGTTAGTGGTGATGGAGATTATGGTGATGATTGCATCGGAGAGGGTAGTGATGGTGATGATGGAGATGATGACAGTGGGTCATTTTTGGGTGGTGAACCCATCTTTTCTTTCCCACCTCAGATGCTGAGGGATAAGTTTCGGGAGTTTGCACGGGAAACAGGCAGCATAGGACAGGAACGTGTGGACCAGGTCAACCTGGCCATCGAGGACCTCATCGATGCGGGGCACGCCGAGGCTGCCACCATAGCTGAGTGGAAAGACGGTCTGAATGAGAGCTGGGCTGACCTCCTGGAGCTGATTGACACACGCATGCAATTGCTGGCCACCTCCTATGATCTGCACAAGTACTTCTATGATGGCTCTGAGCTGCTGGCCCTCATTGCTGCCCGCCACCAGGAGCTGCCCCAGGACCTGGGTGATGACTCAGGTTCAGTGGAGGCTTTCCATCGCATGCACAGCGCCTTTGAGCGTGACCTCCAGCTGCTGGAGGGGCAGGTGCAGCAGTTTCGAGAGGTGGCAGCTCGCCTGCAGACTGCCTATGCTGGGGAGAAGGCAGTCAGCATCCAGCAGCAGGAGCAGGAGGTGGCACGGGCGCTTCAGGCACTGCTGGAAGCATGCAGCGGACGCCGGGCGCAGCTGGTGGACACAGCCGACAAGTTCCGCTTCTTCAGCATGGCGCGTGACCTGCTCTCCTGGATGGAGAACACTGTGCGGCAGATCCAGACGCAGGAGAAACCCAGGTAGGTGCAGATGGGTGGGGGGTCCCACTTCCCTGCTCACCAGTAGGGCACAACGTCAACATCTCCATCAACTCTCAGCACCACCATTTCCAACATCTCCGTCCTCCATCTCTTCTCCCAAATCTCTTCCCCCTACATATCTGTCCTCTGACGTCTCCATGCACAACATCTCTAGCCCTCACCTCCATCCCTTGACGTGTCTATCTCCATCCCACAACATCTTCATTCCCCACTGTCTCCATCCAACCAACTCCAACCTCCTATATTTCCATCCCCAACATCTCTGCTCCTCTTCTCCATCCCTTCAAATCTTTGACCCACAAAATCTGTTTCCCAACACTGTCACTCCCAACAGCTCCATCCTCAACACTTCCATCCCCTTGACGTTCTGTATCCCCAGCATCTCCATGCCTCATGTTTCCATCCCCCTGACATCTCCATATCCCTGACAATTCCATATCCTCAACAACTCCATTCCCAACCTCTCCCCCCAGGGACGTTTCCTCAGTGGAGCTGCTCATGAAGTACCACCAAGGCATCCGCGCTGAGATAGATGCCCGTGACAAGAGCTTTGCTGCCTGCATTGAACTAGGCAAGAAGCTGCTGCAGCGCAAACACCGGGAGTCACCTGAGGTGGGTAACAGCCCCTCGGGGTGGGGAGACAGTAGGAAAGGACCTCCTCATGATAGCCACCCCTTGCAGATCAAAGCAAAGCTGATGGAGCTGCTGGACAGGAGGAAGGCCATGATGGAGATGTGGCAGCAGCGGTGGGACCGGCTGCAGCTGTGTGAGTGCAGTGATGGGGTTTGGGTCGGCTGTGCGGTTTTTGGGGTCCCCCTGCTGGGGGGCTGAATGCTGTCCCTTTCCCGCAGTGCTGGAGGTGTGCCAGTTCTCCCGGGATGCCTCAGTGGCTGAGTCGTGGCTGATGGCACAGGAGCCATACCTGGCCAGCAGCGACTATGGGCAGACGGTGGATGCGGTGGAGAAGCTGCTGAAACGACACGAAGCCTTTGAGAAGTCCACAGCCACGTGGGAGGAGCGCATCGCTGCCCTGAGGAAGCTGACGACGGTGAGCTGGTGGCCCTTTGGGTGGCAAGAGGACATGGCTGGATTCCCACTGATTTCCATATCCTCTTCCCTGGCAGCTGGAGCTCATGGGTGGGCGGACACTGCAGGAGAAGGATGTGGTACACGACACTGCTCCTGAACATCATCTGGATCTGGATGCGGAGCTGCAGGCAGGGTAAGGGGGTGTAGTTCCCATGTCTCTAAATGACAGCACCTTCCCTTGAAGCAGGGAATTTTTAGCAATACACCTTTTCTGAGCAAAAGCCATGCAAGCAAAGCAGCTGACCCACAGCACTGCTCCTTTCTGGGGCTTTTAATTCTTGGAAGAAAGCACAAAAGCCCCAGGTTCATGCCCCTGACTCTCAAATCCACTGCTATACTGATTTTGGGGGTTCCCTCTATTCCCACCTCCATCCTTTGGGATGCTGAGCACCATCTCCATCTGCAGGTCTGAGGAGGAGGAGGAGAAGAGGAAGGGAGTGATCCCTCAGGAAATCTCTCCACCTGCTGTCGATGGACCCCAGCCGGTCAGTTCTGCCTTTTAGCTTTCTCCTTCCCCAGAACCAGGGCCCCACCATGCCAACTGCTGCCCCTGGACATGTCCCTGCAGATATCCCTTGGTCCCTGTCCCTTTACGCTCTCCCTCCCATCCTGCAGCAGGAACAGACACAACCCATACCTCCAGCCCTTTGGCTGTTGCTTGCATTGAATTGAATAAATTTTGAATGACCCCAAATCATCAGGCAGGCACAAGGGCAGTACCTTTGCCAGAGTGCGTCCCATGGATGGGAGCCCAGGGGGGGGCTCAGGGTGGTTGGCAGAGGCTGGCACCCATGGGTGCACAGGGCAGAGACAGAGCCAAACACTCTGGGGCAGACAGATCCCTACTGGCATTTGTCCCAGGAGTAACCCCCAAGTCACAGAGACACCGCATGGCCACCACCACATGGCACCCAGCTGTTCAAGCTGGCTCTGTCCTGGTTTGGAAGGGACAACTGGCTTCTTGGGGACAAGGGCACGTGGTGATGGTGCTCCTGGTTGGATGTGCCTGTGTTGGTTCCCTCCTTTGTGTCCTTGGAGCATGGTCACCCCAAGGGGATATCGCCCCATGGGCATCATCACCTCAAGGGACATCACTGATCTGCAAGGCATTGACTACCCTGCAAGGCATCGTCACCCCATAAGGATGTCACCCTATGAGGCATCATCGATGCCTGGAGGTATCACCAACCTCTGGGGATTACCCTGCAAGATGTCATCGCCCTGTGCTGCATCGTCACTCCATGTCACTCTATGGGACATTGTAACCCCATGGGGGCATCACCCTGGAAGACATCACCCTATGGAGCATCATCACCCCAAGGGGCATCATAACCCCATGGGGACATCACCCTATTGGACATCATCACCCCAAAAGTCATTGTCACCCCACAAGGCACTGCCACCCTCTGGCATTGTCACCCTCTGTGCTGCCACTTCATGCTTGCTGCCACTCTCTCTGCTCCTTGCTGCCTGCTTGGGGACAGGAGTTGCTTTCTGATTGTTCTGCCTGCTTGGGGACAACAAACCCTACTGCCTCTCCTGCCCGCTTGGGAACATCTGGCTCTCTGGGGACATCTTCTGGCTCCTTGGGGACAAGATCACTTCTGGGGACAGGGATCCCCAAGTTTCTATTGGGGGACAAGATTACTTCTGCTGCTTGGGAAGAACTTCTATCTCCTTGGGAACAGGGTCTGCCTGATTTGGGACAAGACTGCTTCCTGCAAGCGTGGGGACACTAAGCTTGTCCTCCCTGGGGACAGTCACCTGGGGGCAGCCTCCTGTATCCTGTTCCCTTTGGTGGGACACACCACAGGCACTCCCCATGGCTCACTGCTGCCATCTCCAGCAAAGGCCTGAGACCACCACCATGTGAAGGGATACGATTGCCATGCTCCGGATCCAACCATGCTTCTTCCCAAAGCCTCACCCTGAGCATTTCATCCACCGCGTGCCACTGTCCCCAAGCACTGGCACCATATTCAGAGGTCCCATGCCGTGGTGGCTCCCAATGGCTGCCAGCTCCCATGCGTCACCAAGCGTGGGGTGGCCATCCCCAACATTGGTACCTGTGTTTCACGTGTCCCCACTGGGGATGGCACAATGGGGAGGTCCCATGGGAGGTGGCTTCCTGGGAGGTGACAGCAGTGGGGGTGGGCAGTGACGTGGCTGTTGCTTTGCAACAGCTGATAGTGCCCGAGGAGGAGCCCATAGCACCACGGGAAGAGGTAGCCACATTGCCTGCCCAGCCTGCCCACGTTCAGCTGGAGGGCTACCTGGGCCGCAAGCACGACCTGGAGGCGGCCACCAAGCGTGCATCCAACAGGTAGGCACAGCACAGTGGCCACCCATGGCTGCGGAGGTGGCCCAGTTGTGACGGAGCTGCCCACAGGTCGTGGAGCACGCGGTACTGCGTGCTGCGGGGTGAGGAGCTTGCCTTCTTCAAGGATGCCAAAAGCCGGGCACTGGGGGTGCCCTGCCAGGGTGAGGAGCCTCTGGGGCTGCGCAACGCACGCTGCCAGGTGGCTGCTGGCTACAAGAAGAAGAAGCACGTCTTTGCGCTCAGGTATGGTCCGATGTGGTTATGGCATGGAGCTGCATGGTTATGGCATGGAGCTGCATGGTTATGGCAATATACAGCACGGTTGTGGCACTGTACGGCATGGTTGTGTCATAGCATGGCATTGGCGCGGTGAGCCACAGGGTGGCAGATGTCTCACCACCAGCTGTGCTCTGCCCCCAGGCTCAGCAATGGCAGCGAGTGGCTCTTCCATGGCAAGGATGAGGTGAGGGGTGTCCTGGGGGCATTGGGTGGCCAACAGGATGTTGGGGTGGCCAAGGGGACAAAGAATGGGGTGGCCAGGGGACATTGAGGTGGCCAGAGGTGCCCAAGCAAGTAAAGGTTCTCCACAGTGGCGCATGGGGGGCTGGAGGGTGGCCAGAGGGATCTTGGCATGACCAGCAGCACCTAAGGGTACATTAGGGTGGCCAAAGGGGTATGCAGAGGTGACCTGTGATACCCAAGGGGACATAAGGGCATCCATGGGACATTGGTGTAGCCAACGGTACTCAAGGGGACAAAAGATGGTTAGTAACATCCAGGGGAATATTGTGTTGGCTAGTGGTAGCCAGAGGGCATTGGGGTGATCAGAGGTGTATAGAGGTACATAGTGCTGCTCAGAGAGACATAGGGCAGCTGTGGGATGTGAGCAGGCTGAGAGGTGTGCAGAGGAATATGCTGGGGCGATGGGTGACACAGGTAGGCCATGGGACATGAGGGTGGCTGGAGGGGCCCAAATCGATAAGGGCTGGCCAGTGGTGCCTAGGGGATGCTGGGGTAACCAGAGGTGCCCGAGTGGGACTTGGTGGTGTTCACTGATGCCTAGTGGGACATAAATTGACCATGGGACATTGATTAGAAATACCCAAGAGGGACACGGTGGTACCCAGGGGGACATAGCATGGCCACGGGACATTGGGGTGAGCAGAGGTGCCCAGCGGGGACACTGGTGGCTGGTGACGCCCAGGGGACACTGGGTGTCTTGGCGCTCCCGGGTCAAGCCGTGGGGCGACCCCCAGGGCCATGGGGTGCCAACAGCCCCATGCCCCTCCAGGAGGAGATGCAGACGTGGCTGCAGGGGCTGCACATGGCCATCACCTCCTGTCAGAACCTGCCGGCCAAGGCGCGCAGCCTGCCCCCACCCCACGCCCCCCCTGAGCCCCGACGGGACAAGGAGAAGCGCTTCAGCTTCTTCCCCAAGAAGAAATAACAAGGGGGGGGGGGGGCAGCCCAGCACGTACGCAAGTGCGCACGTGTATATATATATATATATTTATAGATATTTATATTTATATATATACACACATCTCCATGCTTCAGGGCATGCACGCACCTCAGTGGAGGTGCACGCACAGATACGCACACGTGTGTGCTCACATCCCCCACCCCCCTGGGGAACACACCTGTGTGTGTTTGCACTCGCGTGGCCCCGCATGCATGCACATGCACCCACTCCACGTGGGCACATCCTGGCCCCCCACCCCCTTTTCTAAGCCATAAGCCCTCCCACCCCCCCCTCCTACCAGCGTGCCCTCAGCCCCATGGGCACCAACCAAAGAGCACGAAGAGCACGACCTCCCCAAATGCTTGGCCCCTTGCTGTGGGTGGGGGGCACCACTCGTCTCTGGGGGGAGTGTGCGGGCAGGGAGAACTTTGGGTTTGGTTTGGGTTTTTTTTGTAATAAAGATGTCAAAGCAAGGTGGCCCAGGGCTGTGCAATGTGAGGGCCCTTCCGGGAAGTAGGGTGGGGGACCATGGTCTCTTTCATGTATTGGTGGCCTATGGGGCGATTCCTCTCCTGATGGTCCACGAGGTCCCCCTTATCCTGGGGAAACAAAAGGTTCATGGAGTCCCACTGCTGCTGGTGGTAGGGAGTCCCAGTTCCTGGTGGTCAAGGGACATCCCAATCCCCAGTGGTCCATCATGGGGTGCTCTATCTCCTGAGCAAGCTGGGTTCCATTGTATGCCCCTTCATGGGGTCCATTGGGTACAACTTCTCCCAAGTCAGCTGGGTACCCTTTGGTCTGAGTGAGCTGAGGAGAAGGGTTGTCTGTGGGATGTCCCATCTGCTGATGGTGCAAGGTGCCTTCAGTCTCCTGGTGGTGCATAGGATGCCCCATCTTCCAGTGGTCTACGGGGTGCTCCATCACCCAGGGGTTCATAGACTGTCCCATCTCCTGGTGGTCCGTGGGCTGCCCCATCTCCTGGCCGCCCTCCCTAGCTGGCAGTGTCGAGGGTCTGAAACTTCTGCCGCAGGTCCCTGACGAGGCCGTGCCGGGGGGGCTCGGGTGCCTCAGCCTGGCCTTGGGCACAGCGCTGCCGGTACTCCTCGGAAGCCTGGTAAGCCTTGCAGCGC
This sequence comes from Lagopus muta, assembly GCF_023343835.1. NCBI lineage: Eukaryota > Metazoa > Chordata > Aves > Galliformes > Phasianidae > Lagopus > Lagopus muta. Next base: position 6,470,816 of record NC_064438.1, on the reverse strand, counting down.
TCCACCACCGCCTTCAGGCAGATTTTCTCCCGGGTGGTGGGGGAGCGGATCTGCACATAGGCTGGGGGCTCAGAAGCGATGGTGGGGGGCAACCGCTCCAACACCAGCACCCGCTGCCCCCCGGGGCCCAGAGGTGCCTGCGCCGTCACCCACAGCCCCGCAGCATGCTGGTGCTCATTGCCACGCGGCACTTTTGGGGTCCCAGTGCCTGCCTCAGCGCTGCGGCTGCGGCCCCCACCCTGCTGCTCTTTGGCTGCTGGTCTCCCCCCACGCTCTGGCCCCTCAGGCGCAGAGCGGCTGCGCATCACCGGTGGGGGCCGTGGGGCTCCAAAACGGGCACGCAGCTCCCGGACATCTGGCCAGGAGAAGGCTTCGGCAGTGCCACTGGGGCTGGGTGGGCTGCGTGGGGCTGGGATGGTGATGCCATCCCTGGGTGACACCGGCAGCTTTGGTACACCTGGAGTGGAAGGAGCAGGGTGAGAGCTGGATGGCAGTAGCGGGACGATGCCTGCAGTCCCCCGTCGCATCCCACCCGGTTCTGGGGTGTGAGAGGCATTGTCCCCTGGTGCAATGATGGCACGGCGTCGACTCTTGATGCGCAGGCTGTATTGGCGCGCCAGCTGGTACACCCTGCTGGTGAGACGTCGAGGGGGAGCCCCTAGAGCCAGCACCTCTGGGGGAGGCACCTCCTCTTCCTCCAGGATGAGCAGAGGTTCTGCGGGAGGCTCGGGCAGCCCATTCTCTCTGCACACAGGAGGTGACACTCCTCCATCCGGCTCCAGTGACACATGGGGACTTGCTGGTTCCAGTGACGTTTTGGGGCTCACTGGTTCTGGGGAGCTTCTGGGGCTCACTGGTTCTGGGGAGCTTCTGGGGCTCCCTGGCTCCAGGAGGACTTTGGGGCTCACCGGCTCCGTGGGAGTTTTGGGGCTGCCCGGCTCCAGAGGAGGCCAGCTGTTGATCCTGGACACCGAGTTCCTCACCAGTCCTTTGGGGATGTAGGAGAGGCTCTCACGGCGCCGGATGCTGAAACCAGCGTCCTGGTGCTCCGCGTGCTCGTAGTAACTGCGGATCTTACGCAGCAGCAGCCGGTCCTGGGTGGAGAGCAGCGAGCGGCGCCGGCAGCCCTGGGGGGAGCCTGGGGAGGGCAGGGGGCTGCAGGACTCCATGTTTTCTTGTGGAGGGGTCACCCCATCAAGGCTGAGGGTGCTGCCGCTGTGTCCATCCAGCACCATGCTGCCACGGCGTGACATGCTGCTGCCAAAGCGCTCAGCGATGACGCTAGCCTGGTCCAGCACGGAGGGGGGCAGGATGCTGCCACTCCCATGGCCTTCCTCCTCCTCCTCTTCCTCCTCCTCCTCGCTGCTGAGAGCCCGTGGGTCCTCCCCGGTGCCTGTCTCTGGGTGCTGCTCCTCCTCATCAGGCAGCCCCGCTGGTGGGAGGGATCCCGATGGAGAGGGGGAAGTGGGGGTCCCCAGCCCCTCATGTTCCCCGTGGCACGGAGGGGACACAGGAGACACAGGGGTGGCAGTGGCCTCGTGGTGCCGCTCACAGGTCTCCTGCAAGAAGAAAGGTTGAGGGAGCTGCAGCAGTGAGGATCACAACACTTGCAGTGTGCTCCTTAAGTGATGTGGGCCATCCCAAGGGTGAGGATACCTGCTCCTCCTGGGGCTTCTCTCCCATGTCCCCATTCTCGTCCCTGTCCCCATCCTCGTGGCTGTCCTTGTGCAAAGGCTCCTCTTCTTCCTCTTCCTCCTCCACGACATCCTCAGCCCAGCTCCTAGGGGGCTGGAGGGGTTCCCCAGCATCCAGGAGGGTCCCCTCACTGCCTGCATGCTGGGTGGTGGGGAGGGAGGCAAGGGCTCAGCACCTACTTGGTGCTGCCAAGGGGGGCAGTCCCCCACCACCCAGCTTTACCTTCATCCTTCCCAGCTGCTGCAGGATCTGCTTGGTGGGCTCTGTGGGGACACACAGTAGTGTCACGGAGCTGCAGTGGCACTGTCCCCAAGTCCCCCACCCATCCCCAATCCCCATCCGCACCTGACTGCCTGCGCCCCACATGCCCCTGCAGTCGGTCCGGCAGCGTCTCAGCACGGTCACGACACTGGAAGGGCTCTGGTGGGTCAGAAAGCATTTGGGGAAAATACACAGATCAGCACAGTGCTATCACCACAAGGGCTATGGGGACATGGGGACACTCACCAGACTGCCGCCGGCCATGGCGTGGTGGCTCTAAGGGTTGGCAGGAGTGGCTCCGGGGCAGGTGCTCAGGGCTGCAGCGGGGCAGGCGGGGGGGGTCTGCATGGACAGCAGGAGTGATGAGGGGGGTGTGAGAACAGCGGGGGGCAAGGGGACAGCAGGTGACATGGGGATAGTGGGGAATGATTGGCACATGGGGGCAATGAGGGGCAAAAGAATATGGGGTCAATAGGGGATAAGAGGACAACGGCAGATGTGGAGACGGTGAGGGACATGGGGATGATGGGGACAAGAGGTCAGTGGGGACAATGGTGGGCATGGGGACAAGGAGGATGATGGAAGATGATGGGGGACAGCGAGAGACAAGGGGACAACGGGGGACATAGGAGCACTCACAGAACAGGTCCATCTCCAGGATGGCCTCCTTGGCCTGGTGGGGGGAGAAGCCATGGGTCAATCGGTGGCAGAAGGTGGCACCGCAGGATGTCCCCACCACCAAGACATAAATGGGGTGACACGAGGGTGTGTGCCCTCACCTTCTGTGGCACAATGGCGTGATGATTCTCCAGGATGAGCCGCTTGATGTGGTGTGTCCATACCCGCTTCTCCTCTGCGCTCTTAGCCTGGGGTGGGGGCAACAGCAGCATTAGGTGGGAAGGGGGTCCCACCACCCCCCACCCCATATGCCCCATGTCCCCTACCTGCAGGGCATACTGCTGCTTGATGTGCTTGTAGTGTGCCACGCTGAAGCACAGCGAGTCCCGTGTGCTCTCAATCAGCATCAGCGAGGCGCACTGCGGAGAAAGTGTCAACAACACTGTGTCCACCTCCATGCCCTCAATGCCCACCCCAGAACCTCCATACTCACCCCGGGACTCCTGTGCCCCCCCCTTGAACCCCACTGCCCCCGCTCAGGACCTCAGCATCCACTCCTTGAACTTACTGCCCACCTCCGTGCCACCCATACGTGCCACCAGGACCTCAGTGTCCACCTCTGGGACCTCACTGCCCGCATCCATGGGATACCTGTGCCCCCTCTACACCCACTGCTTGAACCCACTGCCCATTCCGAGACACCCATATCTACTCCCATACCCCCACTGCTCACCCCTTGGAACTGTTCCCAATCCAAGAATCCTCATGATCCCCCTGTGCTCTCAGTGTCCACACCTGGGACCACATTACCAACCTCCAGGACCCCATAACCCACCCTTGGACCACAGTTCCAAACCCTGGCACCCTTGTGCCCACCCCCACACCCCCAGTGCTCATCCCTTGCAATCCATTGCTCACTACCAAGGCCCCTGTGCCCACCTCCTGGATGCTCTACACCCACTCCTTGGAGCCCACTTCCCAACCCTGGAACCCACGGTCACCCCCAGGAACCCCATGCCTATCCTAGACCCCCATAATCCCATTGGGACCCTGTTCTCACCCCCTGGACTCCTACACCCACCCCCTTGACCCCTACACCTACTGCCAGGACCTGTGCCCAGCCTTGGACCCCACTGCCCACCTCTGGGACTCCTTCCCCACCCTTTGTGCCCACCCCTCAGAGCCAATTTCCAACCCTGGGACCTCTGCTCAAACTTTGTACCACTTTGCCCACCCCCAAGTCCCCCAGACTGGCTGTGGACACGCACTGGGATGTGGCTCTTGTAGACATAGTGGTCCCCACGGCGCTTGGTGATGAGGAGCAGCTTGTCGAAGAGGAAGACAGCACGCTCACTGCGGGCACGCTGCGCACGGAAGGAGCCTTCCAGTACCAGCTCTCCATAGGTGGTGAGGTCGGGGCCCTTCCACTGCAGCAGCAAGGACTGGATCTCCTGCTGCCGGATGGCATGCTCATGCTTGCGCTTCATGTCGTTGATGTACCAGGCCACACAGGTCATGGTGTCGATGGCCTCCACCACCACCTCATAGTCATCACCCGACTTGTGCTCAAAGTGCTTAGCGATCTCCTGCAGGAATGTGGTGGGTACACACGTCATGGGAATGCACCCTTGTTGTGTCACGGACACGTGCTATACCAAGTGCCCAGGCCATCAAAGATGCCCATCTTGAATCATGGAGGTGTACTGTGCCATCATGGATATGTGCCCAGGCTGCATCAAGGAGACATGCCACACCAAGTGCCCAGACCAACAAAATATGCCCATGTTGTGCCATGGACACATGCCACATCAAGTCCAAGTGCCACGGTCACGTGCCATGGAGATGTGCCATGTCAAGCACCCATGGAATCAAAGTGTGCCAAAGTTGTGGCATGTCTCCATGGCACAATGAGCATGCCATGTCCCACACTGTGCCAGATGCCTGTGCCATGCCATGAACTCCCATCACACAGTGTGCCAGTGAAAATGAGCCACGATGGGTCTGGCTGTGCCACGAGGATGGGCCATGCCAGGTGCTCCAGCCATGCCCCACACCTTGCCAAATGCCATGCTACATGCTCCCAGCACACCAGGTACCTGTGCCATGCCCAGTACCCGCGCCACATGTGCTCACCTGGAGGAGCAGGTGGTATTTGAGGATCCTCTGCACCGGCTTCAACAGGTAGGCACCCAGTGGGAGCACATGCCGCATCTCCTCCTGGCACTCACGGAAAAAACGTGCCTGCTGCTTGCTCCTCATGCACTCACTTAACGTTGCCACTGAGCTGCAGGGTGCAGAGAGGGCTCAGCCCCATGGCACCCAATCCCATAGCACCCAGCCCCCACAGCATCCAACCCCATTGACCTCGAGCACCCACTCACTTGGGGTAGTTGTTGCAGTACTGCGTGTAGATGTCAAACTCTTGGCTCTGCAGGCAGTGGGAATGTGGTGAGAGCTGGGCGCTACGTCCCCATTCCCACACATCCCCCTGCATCCCCCCGTTCCCTTACCCGCGTCACGAAGCAGACAGCCACGGCCACTGGGTCACAGGCACAGCTCTCCAGGCTCTGCAGCAGATTGCTGGGTGCAGAGAACAGCAGGTGACCATAGGGGTGACCGGAGCATTCCCCTTATGGCAGGTGTTGGTGCCACCATGGTGCCACTCACCTGCTGAGCTCATAGATGTCTTCAATGTTCCCAAAGAGTGCGCTGACCTGCTCCGGCCGCAGCGGCGGCTCTTGGGCATCAATGATCTTCCCCAGGTAGCCCTACAGGGACACTCAGTGGCACCAAGTGACCAGACTTTGTACCATGATGCCCACCCTGCAGCTCGCTCACCTCCACGATGCCACGCAGGTCACGGGCGTAGGTGCGCTCCGACTCCACAATCTCCAGCAGCACACGCTGTAGGTACGAGGGCTCCTCGCCTCGCCGGCACAGCCACCCCGCTGGCGCCGCATTGTTGTTGCTGTTGCCCAACCAGGACTCCTTGCCATCACCCGATGCCTCCTCCTCCATGCCGGGATCTGGACCCGCACCGAGGGTGGGCACCGGCATCCCCAGGCTCTGTGGGTGAAGGACAAGGTCACAGCAGGGTTGACCTGATGGCTGGTGCTCACCACCCCACTACCATGGGGAACCCTGCTCCATGTCACCATGTCCCATTGGATACTACCAAAGCCACCGTAGCACCCAAAGCCCAAACACGAAGGAGGAAGGCTGCCGAAATACTGATGACATGGGGCAACCCAGGATTGACCTGATGGCCAGTGCTCTCCATGCCACCACTCCATGTCACTGCCTGTTGCTCTCCAGTGCCAGCAGTCCACCCAAAACCCAAACACTGAGCAGGAAGAGCGCTGAAATGGTGACGGGGCGGGGACAACGGGAACAACGGCAACGGCACTAGGGAAAGGCTGGACGGTGACCTTCAGCCACGTCCACGTGCCGGTGTCGAGGTCCTCCCCCCGGGCACCGGAACGGGCGCAAAACGGGACTCGAACCGGTCCGGCCGGTTCCCTCGACTCCTCCCGTGCCGCATGGCCGCGTTCCACCACCGCCCTCAGATCAGTGCCCCCCGGGAGGGCACGGCCGTGGGGCAGCCGTCCTCGCAGGCGGTTTGGGGCTCTCCGACCCACAGCTCCGCTCGCCCCACGGCCACCATAATCTGCTCAACTCCGGGATTACGGCGCGGGGCCGACGTCACGGGGCGGGGGGGTGATGCCGTGCCCCCCTTCCCGCTGCTGCCAAAGCCTCCGCCGGGGGATTTAACTCTGACCTCAGACCCCCGACCGTCCGGGTGCCCCCACCCCCTCAGCGCCCCGCGGATGGAGAAACTGAGGCAGCGGGGAAATTCTGCGTGGGGAACGAGTTGCCAGGCCCGCAGCCCGTCGGAGGGTGGCCGGAGCCATATAAGGGCAGGCGCTTCACCAATTCCCTGCTTTTTTTGTCCTGGATTCCGGCGGCCTCACGGCCGCGGAGCAGCGCCGGGGTGACGCCATGGGGTTGGGGTCCCGACGGCCGTCCCAAACGCACGCGCTCCCTCCTGGATCCTGCCCCACCTCTTTGGGCGTCCCACAGCTTCCTGCCCCGCAGCGACCCCCAGGACCCGTGGCCTCCCGCCCCGCAGGAACACACAGTCCCCAGCCCCACCAGGACCCACAACACTGCGCAGCCCGTGACCCGCAGACCTCAGCCCCATCGGGACCCACAGTTCCCAGGCCCCACCGGGATCCCCGGTTCCTACCCCACGGGACCCTAATCCCATTGTAACCCTCAGTCCCCAGACCCATAGGCACCCACAGCGCTGGGAACCTCAGGACCCACAGACCCACAGGGGTCCGCGATCCCCAGCTCCACTAGGACCCACGGCACAGGAAACCCCACGACCCACAGGCCGCAGACCCATAGAAAACCCCGGCTCCAGTACCACGGGGACCCTCGGCTCCTGCCCTACCGGTCACACAGCCCCACAAGGAGCCCCAGATTCAGCCACCCGCAGCTCTACGCGCCCCAGCCCCTCATCACCCCACGGCTGCCGCCCCATAGAGCCCTCCCCCTCCCACGCTCACTCACTCCCAGTACTCCGCTGCCGCCCCGTCCCGGCTGTGCCTGCAGGAAGCAGCGGGCGAGCCCGGAGGGCGTGGTCTCAACTCACGGTCACACCCGCCCCGCCCGTCGCCCCGCCCGCTCCGCCCGTCGCCCCGCCCGCTCCGCCCGTCGCCCCGCCCACCCGGTGGGGGGCACCGCCTCCTCCCCGCCCGCCATTTCCCGTGCTGCCCCGCGCGGGCGGGAAGGTACCGACAAGATGGCGGCGGGGCTGGCGGAGCGCAGCTATATGGAACTGGGCCCGGCGCCTCGCGCCCCGTCCCGGCGGCTCCGTGAGGTATCCTTCAGCCTGCCAGACACCACCCCCGTCCTCGCCGGGCGTTACGGGGATAGTGCTGGGGGGTTCTGTTACCGAGAGTGCGCGCAGCTGGGGGCGGCCACGCGGAACCGCTGCGTGAGGTGGTGAGTGAGGGCGGGCGGGGCTGTGAGGGGACGGGGGCGGGATTGGGAGGGGGGGGGAAGAAACGGTGCTCTGTGACGGCGTGGGAGGAGGGTTTGGGGCATGGAGGGGCTGTGAGGGGGTGGGTTTTGGGGTAGGGGTGGTCTGATAGAGGGGAGGGGCGGCTGTAAGAGGGGAGGTGGGTTTGGGGCTGTGGGGTGGATGGGGATGGGTTTGAAGGCAGGTAGGGATGGAAGGTGGGGTTGTGAGGGTTGAGGATGGGCTTGGGGGCAGGCAGGGAGGGAAGAGGGGTCGTGGTGGGTGGAGGTTGAATTGGAGCCGGCAGGGAAAGAAGGAAGGAATTTTGTTGTAGAAGGGATGAATTTTGGAGCAGGCAGGAATAGAGGGGGCTGAAGAGATGGGGTGGGTGTGGGGCAGGCAGGGATGGCTTTGCCTGCCTGAAGCCCCTCCTTTCTGTCTCTGCATGCCCCCAAGTTGTTGTCCCCTGTGTCCCACACTTCCCTTTTCCTCTCAGGACAGCATCAGGGGACACCCTTGAGCTAGTGGAGGAATCACTGGACACAGAGCTGCTGAACAATGCTGTGCGTTTATGCATCCAGGGCTGCCCACTGCTGCCGGGTGGTGTGCACCTGTGTGAGGTGCAGAATCATCTGGTGTTGCTGCTGGTCACCGTGCAGAGCGTGCACCGTGTCCTGCTACCCCACCCAGCCTATACCTACCGCGGGGTGAGTGTGTAGAGGGGTTTATGAGGGGCTTAAGGCCTGTACTTGTGGTCATTGGTTTCTCTGGGGGCATTGTTATATGTGAGCAGGGAGAAAACTGCTGGAAAGTGAGATTTAAAACCTACATCTCTTGGAAAGCAGCAAAAGCAACTGGCAGTATGAGAGTTCTTACTGAAAGGAAAAACTCTTTTCATCACATAGCAGTGTTGCTCCATAGTGCTGGGTTATTTCCTCCATGGCTTATGTATGTGCTTGAGGCTTGTTCTCTTCCCTTTGCCTCTTCCAGGATCTGATAACAGAGAGCCAAATGCAGTCCGTATTTACAGATATTGGCAAAATCAACTTCAGAGATCCATCCAGCTACTACCTGATTCCCAGTGTGCCGGGCTTGGCAGACAATTCAGTGGCCTCAGCAGCTTGGCTGAGCAGTGATGGGGAAGCCCTTTTTGCTCTGCCCTCTGCAGCAGGAGGCATCTTTGTTATTAAGCTTCCTCCTCACGATGTACCTGGTAAGGCTGCATCCTTGCACCTCCTTCTGTGCAATGCAGTATCCCCTCTCTCAGCTCTGGATCTTGATGGGTTTGGGTTTTGTCACACGTGCTTCTTACGGCCTTGCTGCACACCAGCCTCCCTGCTGGCAGCAGATGTTTTGTTAGCAAGCACTCAGTGTGTTTTTCTTGCGTTGCTTTTATTTTGCAAGGAGTTGTTTCAGTTGTGGAATTGAAACAGAGCTCGGTGGTACAGCGATTCCTCACCGGTTGGATGCCAACGGCCATCAGGTTGGTGTTTGGGGACAAACACAGGGAGCTCACTTTGTTTTACGATTCCCTCACGCAGGAGGAGCTGTTGTTTCTAGTAAAAGTCCAGTGTGGGCAAATCAGCATCTGCAGATGTGGTCTGAAAAGTTAACTGGGTCACGGGCCCTGTCACAGTGAGATGGATTAGTTCATCTTAATGGGGTCCTGCTGATCCCATGCGTTGGTGTTCGTGAGTGCGTTACGTCGAGTAATTGGCCTCTGAGGATTTGCCCAGGATGTGGCTCACAGCCAGGGCAGATTAAGGATTACAACAGTTGTATGTTCTTGTCCTTGTTCCAAAATGTCAGGCTCCTTTCTGACCAGCAGAGGTTATATGCAGAGGCAGCTCGTTTGGGGACTGTAGTCGTATGGCACATGATCAAACCCAAAGCCCTGTTAAATGTTGGGAAATGGGAAGAAGCCTCAGCACCCTGAATAAGTTGGATCACCGGGGTGTGTTGCTTGAGGCCAGGCACCTCACTTTTCCCACTTCAGTCTTTCATCTCTGTTCTTGGGTAAAAATCGCAGGAGAAATTGGATGTCTTGAACTTGTGTGCCAACCTTGGCTTCCTTTTAACTCACTGCTGTAATGCCTGTACTTTCAGAGGTGACAGTGGCCCATCAGATGTGCCCATCAGCCTTGCAGTTCATTGCCTGGACCACGATGCCTTTCTCTTTGCACTCTGCCAGGACCACAAGCTTAGGATGTGGTCCTACAAGGTGAGGCATGTGTTCAGGGCAGCAGTGTGGATGCGGGTGTAGTTTAACAGGTGGCATTGGGTTATCTCCAAATTAACTCAGGCAAGTGCGAGCACCCCAGGGGATGAGGCAGCACCTGAAATGGGTGTTTGCTGCTTGAGTGGTAATGTAACGTGACTCTTTGTCAACAAGAAGTTAATAAAAGCCTCTGTTTGCTGTGTGCTGCTTGCTCCAGAGCTAATCAACCAGCACAGGCTTTCACGGCTTGGCTGTGCTGGAATGCGTGTCTGCTGTTGGCGGGAGGGGAAGCTTTGTGTGCTGGCTGAGAGAGCACAGATGAGCTGGGGGAGCTAAACTGCAACCAGAATGCTTACAGTGCACATATGGATGCTTTGCTGACATCCCGGAGGGAAGGATTTGGCCATGCTGCTCCTGGGAAAGAACTGAAGGCAGCTTTGCAGTCCTGTTTATTTCTCACGCTGCTTTGCTGTATTTCCTGTGCAGGATCAAATGTGCCTGATGGTTGCAGACCTCCTGGAGTTCATGCCGGTCAGCAAGGACCTGCGGCTCACAGCTGGCACCGGCCACCGCTTGCGCCTGGCCTTCTCCCAGTCCCTGGGACTGTACCTCGGCGTGTACATGCATGCACCCAAGCGAGGGCAGGTAGGGAGCAGCAAGGCTGTCCTGCTATGAGCACGTTTTTCTTGGCCCATGCAGAAAACACGTCATTCCTCCTCAGAGCTGAGTATGCATAAGGCAAAAAGTCTGCCCTTACAGAGGGAGAAGGCAGTGCTTTGAGTAAACAGTTTTGTCCTCAGTATCATAGGACACGTGTCCTTGCCTCGGGAGGAGAGTTCTCTATGTGATTAAGCCAAGTGCTGATCCGCTCATTCACGGTCTGTCCTGGTAGGACATACGTGCCATGGGAAATGGTCTGAAAGGAGCCGTAAATGTGGAAACACTGAGTGTGTTTACGTTGGGCTCCTGGGAACGAGCAAGTGCATCGCAGTGCACTGTGAAATGTCAGTTTCTGTAGAACTCCCATGTCGTGTGGTAAATAATAAATCCAGCAGGAGGAGACTGACAGCACAGGACAGCCTCATCTCTCGCACAGCTTCTTCTTGCAGTTCTCTGGGGGATTTGAGCTCTGAGTAGAAGTGCACACTATGGTTTCTCTCTCTCCAGCTAACTCTCCAGTGTTAGCTTACTTGTTAAGGACACACAGAGCTTTGTTTGCAGTAGCTTGCTGGAGGATTCCAGTCTTTTCTGTCTCTGCTTACCTGCATCATGTTGTCGCTCGCAGGAACCAGCAGTGTTGTTGTTTTTCTGGTATTCAGTCTTTCAGAAGACTTCAAGTCCAGGCAGGGATCAGGCTGTCCTGCCGACAAGGCTGGCTGGAGTCCGGAATGCTGGCTCAGTCCAGTCTCTGCTGCCCTTGGCCAGGCAGCTGCCACACCAAGTGCCTGTGAATAGTGGCAGGGAGCAAGGAGAGGCTTCCCTGCAGCACACAGGTTGGTGTTTCTCTTTAGCAAATGTCTTACAGGATGTGTTGGTAGTTCTGTGTCTTCCAGCTGGTGAGCACGGAGAGCAGCCGCTACAGCCTTGACCACATATCCTCGCTGTTCTCCTCCCAGGTGAGTGCCAGGGCAGGTCCTTCCAAAATATGAAGGGAGTGTTCTCTGCTGGATTTAACTCTCAGTCAAGAATTCTCTCCAGAATATGGGTAAATTGCATGAGGGAGATTTTGGCTGTTTTTAACCACACAAGTCTCTGCTCTGCTCGCATTTCTGATAACGTCAATCTGTGCCCTTGCTGCAGGAGACTCTCATTGACTTTGCCTTAACCTCAGCTGAGATCTGGGCACTGTGGCATAACGAAGAGAACCAAACCATCGTCAAGTACATCAACTTTGAGCAGTGAGTTTCTGCCTTGAGTTACTGGCGGGGGGAACTGCCAGATGCTGCTCTGCCCATCGACCGCTCTTACCCAGCACCTCTTGCTGTCACAGTGTTCGTGTCATGTGCACAGCTGTGTCTTCCTGCAGTGCAGATCATATGGATACTTTTTAGTTGTTGTTCTGCTGTATAATGCTACAGCTCAGCTGCAGGAATGTGAAAAATGTAAGAAGCCTAGCAGTAGGCTTGGTGCGAGGGAGGGCTGCACTTCACCAACAGTTCCTCCAAAGCAGATCCGGCTGCTCTTTTCCAAGTATGATCATGTTTGGAGATGAGCAGTGACATGAAAGTGTTGCCCTTATTTCTGTAAAGCTAAGAGTCCTGGCGCGTAACCAGGCGTGGAGTTAAATACTGGATAAAAAAATGCTGAGCATTCAGGTTAGCTGGGGTTGGGGATAGCAGTACAAAGCTCTGCTGGCTCAATCTGTTGTTTGTCACCAGTCAAAGCCGTCACCAAACCCGAGGGACCGTGGTGGCTGTCAGTCTGTCAGCTGGTACAAGTGACAGGTTGGGTTCAGGTGATAGCTTCTGGGAGTGTTGAGATGCAAAACTGATTAGGATTTTTTTGTTTCTTTGTTTAATTATTCCAGAAATGTGGCAGGACAGTGGAACCAGGTGTTCATGCAGCCACTGCCTGAAGAGGAGGTGACAATTCGACATGACCAGGACCCCAGGGTGAGCTGACTAGAAAAGCAACAAGAACTAATGAAGCTTCTGTGCCCCAAGGAAAATGTTAAGGCTGCTCAAATGTACAATTTATCTTGTAGCACTTCTTAAAGTTGTTCCATATTAAAGGAGATGAGCCTAGGGCTCTTATCACAGCATTAAAGCATTAAGCCTGAATTTGAGGGAAGGGGAGAATTTCAAGTCAGTCCAGAGTCCTTGAGACAAAATGTATGAATAAAGAAGGTCTGGAGCGTGCAGGGAGCCATATTCAGCTGTGGGAGCTGCAAAGGGTGGGAAAGAAGAGAGGTTGGAGCAGAGTGTGAGCATAAACTGAAGCTGAAAAGTAATACGCGTCAAGGGGGTACGTTTGAGAGCAGGAGCTAGTAGTAGCAGCAGTATTTTAAATATTGTCCTCCCAGTACACGTTGTTTCTGTAAATTGCCATCCTCTTCACAGGAAACCTACTTGGAGTACCTCTTCAAGCCTGGCCACTTCTCAAATGCAGCCATCCAGAAGGCTTTGCAGGTTAGTGGGAGAGCATTTGGTGCTCTCTCTGTTCACCTTCTTCCTTGCAGTTCACATGTGAGGCAGCAGGATTCCTTGGCTGGCATCAATTTGCTCTTAGCCTGCCGGCCTGTCAGGGATCACTGGAGCAAGCGAGGAAGAGTGAAGCTGGCTGAAGCACTTAGCACCCAGCCCTGAGTTTTCACTCTTTCAACCCACAAATCAATAGATAACGTGTTGTGATTGTTGTGCATGGCTGAATGCCTCTCCAAGACAGCTCTCTTGGCTTAAAGAAAGGTTTGCTGTCTTGCTTTTCAGATCTTTTCTCAAGGAACTGAACGGTACATGGACCTGACGTGGGATGAGTTAAAAAAAGAGGTTACCTTAGCTGTGGAAAATGAGGTAGGATTTCTTTTTCCTTGTGATGTTTTTTTCTTGCATCCATTTTTATGTAGTGTTGTGGTGGTTCACTGAAGTTGGTTAAATGCAGCATGACCCTGAGCCATGTTTTATCTTTTGTCTCTCTGGAGGAGTTATGTAAGCTCTGTTTTTGCTTCTAAGGAAATAAAAGATTCACCTTTCCTGCCTGTTTTTTCATTCCCCGTTCTTCTTTGTGTCTTGTGGGGAGAAAATGGTAGCAACAAATAAATTTTGCCTGTAGGATGGTAGGGAAGGGAACTTCAAGTGGTCTTCATAAGTCTTTGACTGTGTAATACTGATCAGGAGGGACAAAATACCAGTCCAGACGCTAGTTTTTCATTCCCTTCCTGTTCCCATCTGAAGCTGTTTTGGTCCTGCTAGTTCCAGGGCAGCGTGACAGAACATGAGTGCTCTCCGGAGGAGTTCTGTCAGCTGCAGGTGGATTTCTGGTCCAAGTTCTGTGCCTGCTGCCTTCAGTACCAGGAAGCTCTCTTGCAGCCCCTGGCCCTGCTCTTGAACCCCTACACCAACATGGTGTGCCTGCTGAAGAAGGTGAGGCTGAGCAGCAGTGCTCTGGGCACTTTGGCAATTGGCCCACGTGTTTCTGTGCCCTTTTGACTGAGGAGTGACTGGAGGAACTCAAAGAATTGCTTTGCTTTGCCTTTCTAGGGGTCCGTGTCCTTCCTTGTGCCCTGTTCCTTGGTGGATCATCTCTATCTCCTCTCTAATGAGCATCTGCTGACTGAGGACGATGCTGTCATCTTTGATGGTGAGGAGACGCAGAGCTCTTCCATTATTGGAGGCTGCAATGCTGCCTTTCGGGAAAGACTGTAGCAGAGGAATGCAGGAGTTTCTGTAGTTGCCCTCTGAAGTGCTCCTGACTGTAATTCTCTACACGTAGTTTTCCTGTTTTGCCATCTGTAGGCAACTGTGTATTGGGAAATCTGTCACAAGCCCTAGAGTAGGTATTAAAAATTGGTGTCAGGGCTGAAAATATGCCAAAAATTTCAGAAAATTTTAAAAGGAAGAGTCCTAGATATCAGGCTTTGTGACAGGCATCCGCAGTGGTGTGATCCTTTGCCTTGTGGCATTCTGAACTCTTGAGTACACACACTGGTGCCTTCCTCACACCCGCTTTATGGGTTAGACCTGCTGCACTGGAGCTTCGCAGTGTGCTGCTGGAGCTCAGGAGCTTGTGTTTCTGTCCCCTGCTTTTAGTCAGTCTCTAGCAGCTACCAGGGGAATGCAAGTTCAAGGCAGGAGGGCAGTTGCATCAGAAATACTTCATAATTTTGTATCATACCAGCTGGTGACCCTGTACGTAGGGCTCTTACGGGTGACACCCCGGTGTGAACACTTTCAGCTTTGCGGAAGTCACCAAGAGCTGTAGGACCTCCTCTGACTCATTGCAAGCCATTCTGTTTCATAAAATTCCCCAGTCTCTGTGCTGTGCTGGTGGAGTAAACTCCTTGAAGAAGTGACAGGTGAGAAAGAAACCTGTAGTTCTCCAAGTACTCTGGCATCTGAGACCGTTAGCTTAGTTTTTAGTGGAGTATTTTCATATAGGCTATGGAAAGGGACTGGGCAGCTCGTCTCCAGGAATTAAATAGTGGAGAGAGCAAAACTTGTCATGAATATCATCACCACAGTGCCCTCTGTGCTTTGCTGATGATGGAAGAAGAAAAGCAATGGAAAATGTTACTTCTACTTTTGTGCTTGAATGATTTTTTTTTTTTTTTAATTATTATTATTTTGGGGTTATTTTTAATCATCCTCCACTCGGTTGAGCTATTTCTGGCTCCAGTAGAAGGGAAGCTGGAGGCCTGGGGTTTGGAGAGGCTGACGTAGCCTGCTCCATCTGGTACAGACTTCTCAAAAAAAAGTTATGTGATCTTTAAAAAATACATACATGAGGGACTGCATTGCAAAACAGGGATTTTTTTCTGTAAACCCTTGACCCTTAGGTCAATTTTCAGACAATTTCTAAGAATGTGAAAATCTTCTTGGTTGCAAGAGAGGGCTGCAAACGGGGAGCTGCTGCAGCATGAGTGGCGACTCCTTGGCAGATGCAGTGGAGCTTGGCTGTACGAGCTGAGCCCTCTGCTTTGCATTCCTTTGCTCTTTCTAAGCGTTTCCTTTCAACCTGTAGCTGGAGAAAATGCTTTAGAGGGAATTTGATGGTTAATTGTCATTAATTTCCCCCCCGCCAAATAAAAACGTTCGAATCTTTCCTTTGTCAACTGCCACCTTTTGTTTGGTCTCATGGGCAGGGCAGGGTCAGTCTGACACGTGTGACTGAGACCAATCTGCTGCTAGTGTTTGCTGATGGTGTGCTGGACTAGTCGGTTTTGAGTGGTCATCCCACCTTCCTGTTGAAATCTCTTGTAAAGTACAGTTAGATTCTTTCATTGCAGATGTGGAGATGTCGCGTGATGTTGTCTGTCTTGTCCAGTGCCTTCGACTGATCGGAAAATCAATTTCCGCGGAAATAGCATTCACTATGGAAATGGCTTGCTCCTGCCTCCAGCCTCCAGAAAAGGCTGCAGAGCAGATCCTGGAGGACTTGATAGCTAATGACACGTAAGGAGAAGCATTCCTGCAGGCAGGGATGGCTGAGCAAGGATTGCCTGGAGCAGTCCTCTCTCATGGGGAGATGTATGGGTTCTCTCTGTGCTGCCAGAGGGAGATGGTGGGCTTGGGTATTGGTCTGCTAGCAAGCATTTCCACCCCAGCCCCCCTTGCTGTTGCCTTGGGCTCTCCTGAGCAGAAAATTTATGCAATTCTGAGATGAGGCAGGGTGGAAGAGGAACAAGTTCTTATTAGCTGATTGTGCAGGCACACTTATTAGAGGTCAGAGCCGTGGTCGAGCTGTGTGGTTACACGCTAACCTCCTCCAGTCACTCCATGTGGAATGCCAGCTATCTGACTGCTATTTCTTACTGCCCTGGGGGAGCAGAATGAATAGCCTAGATTCTGCAGGCGCTGTAATAAAACTGTGAGCCAGAAGAGGATTCCCTTCAAGAACA
Organism: Lagopus muta; assembly: GCF_023343835.1. Lineage (NCBI taxonomy): Eukaryota > Metazoa > Chordata > Aves > Galliformes > Phasianidae > Lagopus > Lagopus muta. The sequence continues at coordinate 6,454,445 of NC_064438.1, read as the reverse complement.
TCCAAGCTGATCGGCTGCTTTCCCTTCCAGAGAGGATCAGTAAGGGCGAACAGGGAGCCCTCTTCATTTTAAACCTCTTCTTTTCTTTTTTTAACAGGGAAAATGTGATGGAGAATATACATAGCAAACTGCAGGAGATCAGAAACCCTATCCTTGCCATCGGAGTGCTCATCCGAGAGATGGACTACGAGACCGACGCTGACATGGAAAGAGGTAAAAGCTCTGCAGCAGTACTTTAGGCTGGGAAAGCGGCCGCTCAGCCAGTGTTCCTGTTGGGCTGGTTCCTCCCCTTATCTCCATGATTTTCTTTCAGCTCACCCTCTAAATATGCGTATGAACCTCACCCAGCTCTACGGCAGCAGTACAGCCATCAGTGTGGTGTGCTGGGGGGTGTGTAAGGTTGCCACGATCCGTTTCCAGATCTGTCGGGACCTGCTGATCCTCCAACAGCTACTGCTGCGGCGGAGCAATCCTGTGAGTACAGCCCTTCAAGCTACCGAGCACACCTTTTGAACTTTTGCATCTGGGTCGCCTGGTGCCAGCTGCCTCTCTTCCCACAAAACACTGGCAACTGTTGGATCTATCCTGAGGCTTGGGCAAGCCCTGTTCTCTCCCGTGTCTTTTGTCATCCGGAGGGAAGCATGCGCCACTCACACCCAAATTCCCCATTTCCATGCTGCACAGCCAGGAAGCAAAACTCTCTGAGGGAGGAGGACGTGGTTTCCAGCCCTCCATCCAAACCAGGGCTGCCTGAGCACACACAGCTCTCCCATCCAGTCCCCGTCCCTCCCACAGCACGGCTGACAATCGCAGCCTTGTTATCCAGCAACGCAGCACACAGCTCTTCTGCCTCACAGCAGCAGCATTTACCCAGAGGCCGTGGTTTTGCTTTCCGTGCGAGGCTGTTCCAGCCAGTGCCAGCAGCTGCCACGATGGCAGCTGTGTTTATAGGGTAGCCCAGGCAGGGTTGATTCTGCTGGCTGGGGGGGCTGAGCAAGCAATGGTGCTGGTGACTTGAGGGGAGCAAGCCCCCAGGGCAAAGGGGTCATTTATTTAGACCAGTGTTATTTACTTGGAGGTGCTGCTGCAGTCATGCAGTGAAAACAAATCTCCTTCTCCTCTTCTTGGATAAGCTTGTCTTAGTGACATTTAAAGCATGTTGCAAGGTGCCCTTCTGGAGCCAGGCACGTGGTGTGGTCAGAAGCTGCCGTTTTGCTGCCTTGAAATGCTTGTCCTTCACAAGCATGGATTGGTGTTCTTCCTGTGTAACTGTCTGTGTCATCTTTGGCTTGAGCAGAGGGGATGCAGTTCCTGGATGTGGCCACAGCGAAACTGTGATCTCACTGTGTTTCATTGCAGCAGTGCCAAGCACCTTGGTTCATACATCACTCCGCTTGTCATATTTTCCCCATGGCACCTGGGCCTCCAGAGTCTCTGCTTCACCCCTTGGCACCGAGGGGAAGGGGTTGTTGCTTAGCCTCTCGACATATCAGCCCCTGTGCTTTGTTTGCAGGTGGTTCTGGGGGGGGGACAGCTGTTCCAATCTCAGCAGGACCTGCTGCACCGCACCTCCCCTCTGCTGCTCTCCTACTATGTGATCAGGTGGGCCAGCCAGCGCCTGGCGTCGGACATCCCCTTGGACACGTTGTGAGTCCCTGCCTCGCCCTTTCTCTCTTTAATTGTAGGCTGCTTCAGAATTGACCTGAAGTCCCCTTTCCAGCAGTGCATGGTGGTGGTTGCTGTGGGAGTATTGCTCTCAGAGTTAGTTTGTGCTAGGGTGGCTTTTATCTTCTGTGTTTTGAGCTGACTCCTTGCCTTGTGCTAAATCTGCCCTGCGAGGTCTTGCTGTTCTGTGCACTGTTGCCTTCAGCAGTAGGAGTGATTTGAGTTGAACAATGAGTACAATTAAAGCAGGAGGTGTTTTGTTGTCTCTTTGCTGATGGCTTTCTCTTCTCTAGGGAATCAAATCTGCAGCATCTCTCTGTGTTGGAGTTAGCAGACACTACTGTTCAAACACCCCATAAGCTAGGTAAGATGTTTACAGTTTGCCAGCTCTCGGTTTCTTGTTAAATAGAATTCTTAAACTTTTTTTTTCTCTGCCACCCAAGGGAAATGCTAAAGGCAGAGAGCCAATGGGTGGTGTGTTTGAGCAGCTCTCCTTTGCTGTTCATGCTGTGCACTGAAAATAACAAAGTATCTTGCAACATTGGAGGGAGTGTAGTCAGCTGCGTTAGGCCTGTCCTGCTCGCTGGCCTTTATCAAGCAGGAGCAGCAGCTTAGGGAAGGGGCAGAATATGGAAGATGCTTCCCCAAAATGTGCTTGTGCTTCCAAGAATTTGCATTTCAGGTGCGAGTGCTGCTCACAGCCAGTAGCTTAAGTGGGAAATTGCAGCTGATAACCTGCTCACATTTTATGTCTTGCTGCAATCCCCAGATAAAGTCATTATGCTTTCAGCTAGCATCTTCGGGGAAGAATCATAACGGGGGAGATCACGAAGCAACTTAATTAGGGGGATAGGTGCCTTGAAATGGTTTCAGAGAGAGGTGATGAGCAGGATAGGGAGGAGAACGCGCAGTCAGAGCCTGTGACTAATTTGTGTGGTGCTTCAGGGCTGAAACGCTTCAGAGGGAGCTGCAAAAAGTGAGGAGGCAGCAGGCTGCAGGGAGTTTAGGAGGAGTTCTCTCCATTTGCTGACAGCCCTGCAGGGTTTGTGTTTTCTGTAACTGGGCTGCAATCTTTGGTGTTCGAACTCTCTGTCGGTGTCTCAGTTTGGGAGCAGTTGCCTTTGACGCAAATGTCAGTGCCTGAAAGCAAAATTGAAAACATCCTTTGTGTGCTCGCCAGTGTTGTGGGTTATTGCTTGGCCTATTCATGAGGAAAGTCCTGTTTGGTCACTGTGCTTCAGGAAAAATATGTGAGACGTGGGGAAGATGGAAAGGAGGGGGCAGCTTGGAAAGAGGCATTGAAAACAGTTAGCTCATGAGAGATCATGCTGCTTAGGGGACTGGAATGAGGAGGGAGGCATTTGGAGAGAAGCAGATAGCAAAATCGGCTCTCCCTCAGCACTGCCCTGCAAAACACTGGGGAAAGCTGCAGAAGGATTGCGAATGGCGCAGCTGGGGAGGAGCACAGGCCTTTATTTGTGTTGTAATCGAGCTGCAATTAATAAACGCTGCGGCGTGTGGGTTTCTGATCTCCTGCTGCTCCCTCTGATTTAACTAGAAGTTGAGAGAAATCCTATACCCACATGTCTGAGCACAGAATGTCCTTGCTGTTTTGCTCCGGCTTTACCTGTGGTCCTCAAGCTGATGAGCCCAGCACAGTAGCTGTGTGTAGAAACCTGGGAGACCCGTTGCAGGCCTTGTTCTCCATGCTTCCTTATCTTGTATTTCAGTATCCAGCCCTCAGACAATCGTGGAGCTCTTCTTTCAGGAAGTGGCCAGAAAGCACATCGTCTCCCGACTCTTCCTGCAACCAAACGCCTCTTTGGCTGAAACGAGTTTGAATTGGCCCCATCTCATCACCACAGTAATGGCTGACTTTCTGCCCCTCCTGTATCCTTGGCTGTGAGCTGTGCTTTCTGTTGGGCTGTAGCAAGAGGGGGGGGTTATGTATAAAATAACATGCAGGGGCTCTGTCCTGAGAGCAGCTGGGGCGGTGTGTTGGCCATCTCATTCCAAAAACTTCCTGCACCCAAATTTCAAAGTCGAGTCTCCTAAACAAGTGGCTGTTGTAAGCGTTAATGGGATTTGTGGGTATTTTAAGATTTCATGGAATCTGTTCTATTGAGGTATTTGAGTTTTTGACTTTAAGCCCCTGAGCTCTGTCTGGCAGGTTTACTTGGCAAGGTGTGATGCTGGGAGATTTGGAAGGGTAACGAGATTTGGGCAGTTGTGGATTAGATACGCTAATAGTTTTGGTCTAATATGGATAAATCTTATTACAAAATAATGATCTGTAGAAAGAGCAGCTTAATCTTCTGTCCTTTTCCCCCACAAATGGAAGAAGAGCATGTGCAGAGTTTTAGCCCGACGCTCTGAGCTCTCTGGACCAGACCTGTTCCTTAATTCCTGCTCAGATGGCCCAGCAATCCTGGGTTCCTCTTCCCAGAGTGCCTGATGGGGAGCTGCCAGTACACCCAGCTGCAGGTGAGTGCCTTTTTTTTTTTTTTCTTTCTTCCCTTCAATACCTGCAGTCTCTCCAGAACCATCTGCATGTCTTGAGCTTCTGCTTTCCTGTAGCTGCTGCCCTCTGAGGTCAAGCACAAAATGATCTTCCCACCTGCTCTGTTCCCATGTCTCCAGTTTGGAGGTGATGGGCTAGAAGTTTCTCCTGGGAAGGAAATGGTCTACAAGGAACAAGATTTTGGAGGAGAATCAACACAAACCTGCCTCTGCAACTGACTTCCATATTGTATCTATCATCATCCTTTTAGTGGCCGCCTCAGCCTCTGCTAAGAGAAGAGCTTTTTAGCTGATTATATTGTACTTGGAAAATGCAGCACAGTTCAGTAGTAGATTTGTTTAAGATAGTCTTCTTACTTATTTCCTCTTGCATCTTTTTGCAAGAAAATTCAAGCACAAGTGCTCAGGATCGTGACATGCCCTGCTGAAGGAGGAGCACAGTCTCGAGAACGCGATGCTGTGGAACTTCTTTGGCTGTCACAGCAAGGCCCTAACCTCATCAACTGCTAGCTGCCCACAGGCAGCTGTGGTTCCATGGTGAGCACCTTGCCTACCAGATTAGAGATGCAGCAGAAATGCATTTTCAGGAAGCCTCACTCATTTCTTCAGTGTCCTTGCTGGTGAAGAGCAGTGTAAGAAACATCCATCTGTCTTCCCATCACCAACTGTGCTCTCCCACGTGCTGTTACTGTTCTTTCTTTTGGGTGTCTCCACAGCTGCGTGTCAGGGATTATTTCTCGTGCTGTCCCCTCTTGTGTGCTGTGGGGTTTGGTGGTTGCAGCTGCGTGTGCTCTACTGAAGAGTGATTTCTTGTCTGTGTTGCCATGTGATGCTCCTCATTCCATTACTGACAGTAGTCCCTGAGGCATTCAGGCCTAGGCAGGATGCTACTAAAGAGACTTTTCTCCTATGTTTAGCAGAACTCTTGTTCTTGCAGTCCCTTCTACCCAGGGGCTGAATTGCTTTCTTTTGTGCTCATCGTGCTACTAAGAAGAATGTCAAATCTGCAGCTCTTCTGAGCCAGGAAATGCCAGGACGGTTCAGGCAGCATCGCTCTGCTTCTGGCATATGTGCACGTGTGGTGTGAGCACGCTTTGAATTTCCTCACACTGCTTTTGCCTCGCTCGTGTCCTGCCTCGAGGAGGTACGAGAGACTTCCACTCTGCAGGAGTGGGCACTTCTCCTCTTCGCTGCCTTCTGTCAGGCTTGCTGATCCCAGCCAGTCACGTAAACTTGGATTAAGTGCACTGACCTCAGAGAGCTAACAGCAGCTTTGACTGCAAGCGTGCATGCGGTGACCCAAATAGGGGTGGAGATACAGGAAGCGCCCTGCAAGTTCCATACGGGCACAGAGAAGGTCTGGTGACCAAAGTGCTGCCTGGAATGGGTGCCAAAACTCTCCTTGGTGCTTATTGTGTGTGAATAAGTCCGGGGTGGGATTTATCTGTTGTAGGTGGCTAATCTGAGCAGGGAATCCATGCTCAGAGCATGTGTTATTGCATGGTGTTTCACAGAGCTGCGCTTGCTGAGACTGGGATGGGACAGCAAAACCTGGGCTTTGCTGCCAACTCCTGGCTCCCCTGTGCCTTTCCCTGCTGCACCTCAGCAAGCTTAGCACAGCTCTGCTTCTCTGAGTGCAAAGAACAGCCAGCACTCTCCCAGCTACTGAGTCTTCATCATGTCTTCTAGCTCCCTCCCGGTCGATGATGATGATGACATTTTTCAGTCTTTGTTATCTTGATGAAGCAGGCACAGGGCCGGGGTGAGTTACATTGCCCTGTGCTATGGCTTTTAGTTGTGATGTGTGCCTGGTGCAAACTGCCCTCCACCTAGCGCCTGGCAGCTTGTAATTGGTGCTCTGGCTGCTCTCCATCTCCTGCCCTGCTCCTACAGCAGTTTGTAGCGGGCATTCTGCATGATTCTCTGGGATGCTGGCTGCAGTTTGATGTGTTTCTTGCAGATATTGGAGAGATTTCAAGCAAGCTGTAGAGACTGTCTGTCTCTACACTCCAAGGGGATGTTGAGGTTGGGAAATGAGCCTGCCAGAGGTGGTGATGAAAGCATCTCTTCCTTCCCTCTAGGAATACATTCGCCTGCTGCAGCCATGGTGCCATGTGAATGTGGGCTCCTGCTGCTTCATGATGGGCAGGTGCTACCTCGTCATGGGTGAGGGCCACAAAGTAAGGCACTGCGGTTGTATTTGCTGCTAGGGCCTTGTTTCTGTTGTGTAGCTCAGGGAACGTCGATCTGAGCTCTGCCTCTGGGCAGGGAGCAGGGGTGGGGGGTGGGGGATGGGGGAGGACAGTGAGCCCTGCTGTCAGGGCAGTTCTTATTGCAGCTTGGGGCCAGCAGGACCTGTAGGATGAAGCTGAAATGGGTGGCACTGTCTTCTCCAGTACAGCAGGCTGGGGCAGTCCCCAAAGGTACACTTGCAGCTGCTCTTTGCTATGCTTCCAGGCTTTGGACTACTTCTGCCAAGCTGCTTCTGAGGTGGGAAAAGAGGAGTTCTTGGACAGGCTGATCCAGCCTGAGGAGGGTGAGATGGTCTCCACCCCACGTCTGCAGTACTACAACAAGGTATGGCTCAGCCCACCCAGCGTGTGTGGCCCCCAACAGTGCAGAGCTGTTCCACACCAGCACTGCTTGTGGAGAGGCCCCAAGCTTTTGGGAAGGTGACTTCAACCCTGAAAAACACACTTTTTTTGGGAAATGCCAGCTTAGTTTTGGGGATAACCACGAGGAGACTGACTACAGTGCAAAAGCTAGGTACTTTCCACCTCTTGGCTTCCTAACAGCAGGGGACTGTGAGATCCAGCTGCTGGAAGGGGGGGCCAGGCATGTCCAGGCTAGAAGTAAGGTGCTGCTTTGAGGGACGATTATTCTGCTTTGAGGCAACTTAAAATTAATGTCTTTAAACTGAGATATGAGAAGATCCTATGATGCCATAGTTCAGGCAGGCTGCAAGCTTGGATCTAAGCTCCTTGTAAGAGATTCTCTGCTGTTAAAGCCCAGGAAGCGCAAGGATTGTCTGGTGCCTCTGGAGAGGGAACTTTTCTCTGTATCAAGCAGAGTGTTTGCTCAGGGACAGCATCGTTCACCTCTGTTGCAATGGCTTCCTGTAGCCATGAAACGTTCAGGAAACTCACATTTCTCTAAAGGTTGTTCATCCAGTAAGGCCTGGACCCGTTGTGTTGGATTTGGTTCACACCTCTGCAACTTAACAAAATGCTTCTCTTTTTTTTGCTCTAGCCACTTAAGATACAGTGGCCAAGTATCTTGACTGCTCATATGGCTAGAGTTGTGACTTGCAGGTTCTGCGCTTGTTGGAAATGGTTGGCTTACCAGAGCTGGTCATCGAGCTGGCTTCTCTGGCCATCATGGAATCGGTGGATGACTGCAGAGCCCAGGTACAGGATTTCTTCTGCTCCAAGATGCTTCTTCAGGGACCTTACACAGGAATTGGTTCTTAGTTGCATAACTTGAAATGTGCTCTTCTGTGCTGTGTGGTGTTTTCAGGCTACCTTGAGGACTTGCCTCTTCAAACACCACTTGGATTTAGGGCACAACAGAGATGCATACATCGCCTTAATCCAAAACCCAGATCGAAGCAGGTAGGTGACAGCTTTATCCCTTAAATGCTCACTTGTCTTGAAGCTCCTGCCTCTTCCAATTTTTGTGTTGAAGCAAAAGGAAGCAGGCGCTGCAGGGCAGGACTGCTGCATTAAGAGGTTCTGTGTAAAGATGCCTTTAAAGAGACGTACTTAATTTTTGTAGGAGTGGTTATAATTGGCAATACCATCCCCTTGGTGAAAACTGAAAGAAAACACAGGGCCTTATTCAGAGAAAGAAACAGAAACAAAATGGCTGAAGAACTGCATGCAGCATTACATTTGGGAGGGCTTTAGGAGTCTGATTAATGTAGTTTACTAAAGGAAAGAGACTTGGGATGGAATTTTGTCTTGTGTACCTCCTTAAAATGAGCTGTGCAGAGGAAGCTTCACAGCCGCCGGGGAGAGTGCAGTGGGCAGGAGGGGCTAGAAGCTGGAGATGAGGTTCTCTGGAAAGTGGAGCTGTGATTTAGTTTGGGGGCCACAGAAAGCCTCGCCAAACAGAGCTGGGGGTGGGAGGCTGCCCTCCTGAGCAACGCAAGCAGCGCAGAGAGACGTTCTGCTAGCCTTTGTTGCCAGCACAGGAGAAACCTGAAGGGACCTCTTGGTCTGGAGCCAGTAAACCTTTGGCTCTCATCCCAAAGCAGCATGCTGGCGGCTCAGAGCCTGCATCCCGATGGTGGGTCAGCTCAGGGCTGTGCTTTCCCTCCGCAGGCAGCTGGATTGTCTGCGCCAGCTAGTGGTTGTGCTCTGTGAGCGCTCCCAGCTCCAGGACCTGGTAGAGTTCCCTTACATCAATCTCCATGATGAGGTAATTAATTAACCTGCTCTGGGAGGAGTGGGGGGCGCAACTCCTTCAGAGAGGATTTTTGACCTCTTTGAGCCTCTTTGCGTCGCAGGTTGTGGGGATCATAGAGTCCCACGCTCGAGCAGTGGACTTGATGACCCACAATTACTACGAGCTGCTCTACGCTTTCCACATCTACCGCCACAACTACCGCAAGGGTGAGGTGTGGGGCGGAGCGGCCCTGTCCCGTTCACCTCGTCCCAACAATGGCGCAGCTGATGCATCCCCTTCTCTCCTCAGCTGGCACGGTGATGTTTGAGTACGGCATGCGCCTGGGCCGCGAGGTGCGGACGCTCAAAGGGCTGCAGAAGCAGAGCAACTGTTTCCTCGCAGCCCTTAACTGCTTACGGCTCATCCGCCCTGAGTACGCCTGGATAGCGCAGCCAGTGTCTGGAGCTATGGTAGGGGATCTGTGAGTTTGTCACCAGCCCTCTGCCCTCAGACTGTAGGGACATTTAGATCTGTGCTTGGGGAGGTTGCTTCCAAAATTCTTGTGCATGCAGCTTGATGAGAAATGTGGCTGTGATAGTGCAGAGAGTATTTGTAACCTGCGAGTTCCACAGGAAGCAAAGTAGCACCTCTTGTTAAAGATAAGTCAAATCTCAGGGAGACCGAACAGCTGAAATTCCAGTCCAGGGGAGGATTACAGAAACATGGTTTGTATTTCCGATCTCTTTGTGGAGAGGAGGTGGCTGTATCCTGAAAAGTCAGCGCTGCGCTGTGTTTGATAGCCAGAGATAAGGAAACGTAACCTGAACTGATAAGCAGTTGCACGGTTGCATATTCCTCATTCAAATCAGGGCTTGAGAGGAGAGCTGAGGGCTGGAGTGTATTGTGCTTATTTGTCCTTCAGAAACCAGCTGGGCATCAACCTTTTTTGTACTTCTTTCCTGCAAGTACGAGCGGCCTGGAGCATCCCCAAAGAGAAGCCACGATGGGGAGTGTGCTGCAGTCCCCAGTAAGTGCCTGCTACTGACTTCTTCCCATCTCCTGCACTCCCACAGCTTTTCCCCTTGCCTCGTGGAGGCTCGTCTCTGACAGGTTTATAATCTGGGGGTTGTAAGCACATGCAGTCCATTAGTGTTAGCATCTCCTAGCTGCAGTGTGCTGCCATGTAGCACTTCTCCCACAAGGACTTTGTGTTCCTACTCTTTCTGCAGTTAGATGTGGTTTTGTTTATGTGTTTATGCTTAGATGTGTTTGTGAAAATAAGTTGTAACAAAGCCCTTTTGAGGCAGTTCCTAGTTCTCTGAAATTCTTGTTGCTCGTGCTCTTGGGAGTCCTGTTGGTGTGGCTCATCTCTCCTGGTGTGGTTTCTGTTTTGTGTCTGCCAGAGCATGGGGCGGGAGTAATCCTCAGCATTACTCTAGAAAAGTTTCAGGTCAGATATTTTTAAAACGATAACTTTCAAATGAACTCCTTTGTAGCACATGCTGGGCAGGCAGAGCAGCAGCTGTTTCTAAACACAAGGTGACTCAGGAATTTGTGTCCCTGACAGATGAGGAGTGGAACATTTGTGACAAGGAAATATGCACACTTTAGGGCAGCAAAACCCAGTTCCTCCCGGTTCTTTCTGGTGTGAGCGCTCTGAGGATGGCACAGGGTTGTAGATGCCATCTTGCCAAAGGAGATTTTTTCCGTTGTTCTTTTTTTAAATGCTGAGGTCCCTTTGCATCCATCTGTTACAGCAACACGCCAAATCGAAATCCTGAAACTGGAGGATTTGGAAAGGGAGTACGTGCTGTCCCGGACCCGTCTGACTCTGGTGCAGCACAACCTGTCTACAGATGCACTGGCAGGTGAGAGAGGTGCAGAGGAGCCTCCTTGTGTCACCCACATGGTACTGCTGGAGCTCTGCCCATGGAACTGCGTGGGGCTGAGCCCAGTAGCTGTGGCTGTGGAGGTGCTCACCTGGTTCTGCGTCCCACAGGCAATTCCACGCCTGAGGAGGCACTTGCCCTCCTCATCCAGGCTGGCCTCTTTGACACCACCATCACCCTGTGCCAAACGTTCAAGCTGCCACTGACACCCATCTTCGAGGGGCTCACGTTCAAGTACGTAGCCAGCTCCTGTCTCGGGCACTGCTTGTGACTCCCAAAGACGTGGTCTGCACTGCTTTCTGTCTTTCAGGTGCATCAAGCTCCAGCTGGGAGGGGAAGCAGCACAGGCAGAGGGTTGGAAGTGGCTGGCATCAAACCAGCTCCCACCGCTGTTTACCACCAAGGAGTCCAGGTAGATCTTCAGCTGTGGGGGAGAGGAACAGAGGAGAGGCTTCTTTACCCCAAAGACTGGAGACTAAAGCCTTGTGAAAGGCCAGAGGCTCCTAAAACCTTGTATGGTGACTGCATTGAGGGCTTGAGGTGGCTGTAGAAGGCAGACATTGAGCAGCAGGATGGGTTCATGGAATGCCCTGTGGCACTGCAGCCACTCTCAGAGGATGCTGGCAGGGTGCTGAGAGAAATATTGCCTTGCAGTGCCACAGATGAAGCCTGGCGGCTGCTCTCATCTTACTTGGAGCACTACCCGTCCCAGAACAGCCTGTACCATCGCTGCGTCATCAACAAGCTCTTGGCACATGGCATCCCTCTGCCCAACTGGCTCATTAACAGCTACAAGGTGAGAACAGCCTCACTGTGCAGCGTGCCTCCTGTGCTGCTTTGGCCAAAAAAGCAGCCGGAGATCACTTCCCAAAGGAGGCACAAGCTTTGTTACTTCTCAGCCCCGGGAATGTGTCAGGGGCTCTGTGCCTGGTCAGAGGCTCAGAAGGGGTTCTTGGGCTCTTTGCAGAAAGTGGATGCTGCTGCGCTGCTGCGTCTCTACCTGAACTACGACCTGCTGGAAGAGGCAGGGGATTTGGTCCTGGAGTATGTGGATGCTGTGCTGGGCAAAGGGCACGAATATTTTGGAATCGAGGTGAGCTGAACTGAATACTGGGCCTCTCCGCGTGAATCCTGGTATGGGCAGGAGAACATAGTTGGGGCAGCGTGGTATAAAGGTTCTTCCTCCCTGCAGTTCCCATTGTCAGCCACGGCCCCCATGGTGTGGCTGCCCTATACTGCCATCGACCAGCTGCTGCAGGCACTGCGGGAGAGCTCTGCCAACCCAAACAACACCCTGGTACGTGCAGCCAAGGTTGGGGCAGGTGTGGATAAAGTGGAGGGCTCTCACAGAGCAGCCTTACTCCTTCCTTCCAGCTCTTCCAGAAACTGTGTGACAAGATGGAGGATTACCACCAGAAGGTCAGCATGGCCACACAGGATCGTCTGTACCGGCGCAAATAGCATCGTCTCAGTGCCCAGGGACAGCTCCCTGCGGAATGATGGCAGCTGGGTGCTCTTTTCACTCCTTTTTCCCATTCTGCGGCTACTTTGGGGCGCCACAGCCTCCATTTGGTGTGGTATCACCGCAGCCGTGCCCCTCCCTTGTTCTCCGCACCATCCGTTGAAGTTCTCCGTGTTTCTTTTATTTATTGTTGTCGTTTTGGCTGAACTTTAATAAAAGCCAGTTGTTGTTAAGAGCTGTGCGACGACAGGCTCTGCCTCGGCGGCCGCAGGCGCGGGGCGGGAGTGCCGCCCCCAGCGACGTCGTGACGCAGCGCGACGTCGTGACGTCACGCCGTGACGCACGTCACGCCGCTCCCCTCCGCGCGGCCGTTTCCCTCCGCGCCGCCGCCACCATGGGGAAGAAGTCCCGCAGCGCGCCGGGCCGCCGGCCCATCCTGCAGCTCTCCCCGCCGGGGCCGCGCCGGGAGGACGCGGGGCCCTCGGGGCAAGCGGCGGAAGGGACGGAGTCGGGGTCGGAGCCGGGTAAAGGAGGGGCCGCTTTGTTGGCGGGGCGAGGCCTGGCGCGGCCTCCGAGCGGGGCTGCGGCCGTTGGCTGGGGCGGCTCCCCCCGCCTTTCATCCCCCGCCCTTCCCTCGTCGATTTTGGGGCCCTCGGCGGACTCGTTCCCTCTTTTCTTCCGCAGACGAAGCCGAGGCGGTGCCGGAGCCGCCCCGGAGCGCTCCCAACCCGCCGCCTCCCGCGTCCGCCGCCGTCAAACCCACAGGTAGGGACCGTTCCTCTCCTCCGACGGCGCCGGGAGGGCTCGGATGGGCCTCCCCGCCCGACTGAGGGTACCCCCGCTGCCAGGTGGGCTGTGCCTGCTGGGCGCCTACGCCGACAGCGACGACGAGGAGGGAGAAGGCGCCGAAAAGCCGGCACGCCCCGCCGGTGCCAATGGAAACAATTCAGCCGACATCGACAGCACGCTGGCCAACTTCCTGGCGGTAAGCGCGGAGCTTCCCGCCTTCCTTTTACCCCCGCGCCGTTCAGCTCTCCCTTACGTTCCCTGACTGCGCTGATTTTTCAAGGAGATCGACGCCATCACGGCCCCCGCGCAGCCAGCCGAGCCCACCCCTGCTGCCCCGCCTCCCACCCCTCCCCGCCCAGAGCCCAAGGAGTCTGGCACGGCCACGGGCATCGCCGCCCCCAATGGCACGGATGCAGCCATGGCCCCTGAGTGGCAGTACGACACGCAGTGCTCGCTAGCAGGAGGTGAGCACCGCGTGGGGTGACTTAGACACAGTGTAGGGGTGCCGGTCCTATGAGTGACCTGCTTGTTCTCGTTCCCTGACAGTGGGAGAACTGGAGATGGGTGACTGGCAGGAGGTGTGGGATGAAAACACCGGCTGCTACTACTACTGGAACACGCAGAGCAATGAGGTGACCTGGGAGCTGCCACAGTATTTGGCAGCCCAGGTGCAGGGCCTGCAACACTACCAGGCCAGGTGAGAGCGCATCCAGGCTAGGAGGGAAAGAGGGAGAGAAGGGGCTGCATCCCTGTGCTGACCATTCACTTGTTTTTCTCTTCAGCAGTACGGCAGCGGGCACCAATGGGAGCTTCACAGCAGCTGCTGAGCCCTTGGCACAGGAGAAAACAGGTCCAGTAAGTGCTGCCAGACCCGGGGCTAAGCGGGAGGTGAAGAAGGTGAGTTTGAGCAGCCAAGTAGCAGGCATTCTGCTATGTTCCTGAGCCCCCACTTGAGTCTGGGGGCATATGGAGCCGCTGATACAGCACTCAAACCTCACAGGAAGTAAATGAAGGAGTGCAGGCACTCTCCAGCAGCGAAGAGGAGAAGAAAGGGGTGGCAGCAGCCCTCCTGGCACCACTTGTGCCAGATGTGGTGAAGGAGGAAGAGGAGCGCTGGAGGAGAAAGGTGATTTGCAAAGAAGAAGTTGAGCCGCCCCCAGAAGAGGAGGTGAAAGCAGAGGAGATACCTGCTGCGTCTGAAGAGCCCAAGACGGGCAAGGATCCCCTGGAGGACACGCTGCAGGAGGAGCTGTGCAGTGTGGTGCAGTCAGGCGAGAGCGGGGAGGAGGAGGAAGAGCAAGACACGCTTGAGCTGGAGATAGTGCTGGAGAGAAAGAAGGTAATTTGGTACAGGAAAAAATTCAAAGAATGGCTAGTAATAAATAAGCCAGGCATCAGTAGTAGCTGCTCCCATCCCAGCCTGAATCTTTTGTGAGGGGTGCTCTTTGTGTCCTGTGCTGCTGACAGAGCTGGGAGCTGATAGTACAGCTTCACGCAGATGCTCTGCTGGCAGTTCTAGAGCTGTTGCTTCCTGTTCGCTTGCCTTTACACCACATTCTAATTAGAGCAATTCTTCTTATGTGTGTGAGACGTATTTGGGGCAGTTGGAATCCCTGAAGTGCTGCTCACCATCTCGTGTCTCCACAGGCAGAGCTGCGTGCTTTGGAGGAAGGAGATGGCAGCGTTTCAGGCTCCAGCCCGCTCTCTGACGGGAGCCAGTCTGCCTCGCAGGATGCAACCCGCAGGCTGGCCTCAAAGCGGGGGAAGTGGAAACTGTTTGCGGGAGCTGCCAGCCCTGATTCTGCTAGTCGAGGCTCCAGCAAAACGGGCCGGGAGAGCCCAGAGGTGGGAGAAGCAGGTAATTTGAAAGGCTCCCTTCGGAGGGAGGAGCGGGTGTTCGGAAATGCTGCAGCCCTCTCCTGCCGGGGCTTCTCCTCCCCGAAGATGGGGCTTGCCTGAGGCGCACGGTGGAGCCAGGAGGGGCTTCTCCTCCCCGAAGATGGGGCTTGCCTGAGGCGCATGGTGGAGCCAGGAGGTGAGGTAGGTGACAGGGCACAGGGGTGACTGGCAGCGGTGTCATGCACAGCCCAGTTGCCAGTGGGAGTTCGGGGGAAAAGCTGCTGCTCTGCCAAATCCTGTCCTTTAGCCTACCAGTGAAGTAATTAGGAGAGTGCTAACGCTTAATGTGTTAGTAGAAAAGAGAATGTAAAAGCGTAATTTTGGCTTCATGCCCTGCGGCTTCTGTTAGGATGTTATAAATCCTAACAGTGATATGTCAGGAGCTGTTACCTCACTTCTTAAGTTCTGTTTCTTTGTCCCTGGGTAACAGTAGCCACATCTCATGCAGCTCAGATGCCCCCAAGAGCCATCTGGCTGTGCTGTGTAGAAAAGATGAGACTGACTGAGCCTTGCTGTGAGAAGCACCTCCTTCCTGCAAGAAGTGTGCTGCGTAAGGTGCATTGAGTTTAATGCCTGAGCAGCAGTGGGGTTGCTCACGCTCCCCTTAGCTCTCTATGCAGCAAGGAGACACCGAGCCGTGGTCTTTCTGAGATCTGTATTAGGCAGGTGTTGCAGAGCATTGTATGAACTTGTAGCCTGATGGAGGTGATGTGCTTGTGGCTGTTAATGCTCCGCCACAGCTTGCACTCTGCTGGAGGCTCCCCAGCACTCCCAGCCCCTCCAGAGCAACTCTCCCTAACATGCACCAGTTCTGTTGCTACGTCTGGGGGAACAGCACAGGAACAGGTGTAGAAGCACCCTGAGCCTGTAGCAGGCTGTGTTCTGCTGAAGCAGGAATCAGCATGAGCCCTCCTAGGGGCTGCTGCGACCCTGAGGTGTAATGGTCAGTGGTGGTGTTTGCCCTTGGAGGGAAGATTTGGCTGCAGGGTCTTTCCTCGTGCCTCACAGGCTCAGAGGAGATGGTGCCCAGAGCCAACTGTCCTGCAGTGCTGCAGTTTTCCCACTTGGCATCTGGGCAACAGGAAGCTGTTAGTTTAACCTGCATCCTGCTGCTGTGGGGTAGCAAAAGAAGCTGAACACCAGGATGCATCAGGAGTGTGATTTTATTTTTTTTAACACTGGTTCTGGTTGGAGTTCCTTGCAAAACTTCCTCCCTGGCACGTGGGCAGGTACTGAGTTGCTGCTGTCCTGCGATGTAGCCCAAACAAAGCCTTACCATCTTGACAGCTTTTGGGAGCTCTTCTTTGACAGTTGTCTCGGTCTTTTACTGTCTGATACTATTCTTCCTAGCAAGTAATTAAGCTGCAGGAGTTCAACGATGTCACTTGGCTGCTGGCACTCAGCATTTCTTCTTTGTTCCTCTTCCTCATTCCTGTGTTGTGGCAGCTGCACGGTGTTGTGGCACTGAGTCCTGTGTGTTTTTTCTAGAAAGGTACTGACCACCTGACATACAGGGGCTGCAACCCTCTCTGCTTTTAATTTCAGCCTTTTTTCATAGGAAAGAGGCCCCTGGCTATGGCTCCCCAGTGTGGTATGAGGAGCACGGGCAGCACTGTGACAAACAGGCTCACCTCTTGTTTTTCCTCTGCAGCTGTGAGCATGGAAGCAGCTGATGGGCCTTCAGACAAAGAGGCAGAGTCTGAGGAGCCCCAGGAGAAAGTCAAAGCACAAGCGGCACCAAAAATAGAGGAGGAGGAGCAGGATCTAAAGGTATGGATCCGTGCAGGTGTGTGATGTCTTCCATCGTGCGGTGGGAATGGCAGCAGGTCCTGGGGTCCTGAAGAGGGCATTGGGGCCAGCTCACCCCGTGGCAAACAGCTGTGCAGGATCAAGCCAGCATCTCTGTAGCCTCATGCCCTGTTACCAGCAGAAGCCAGCAGCAAAGGCTTGAAAAAGCCTTTTCAAAAGAGAAAAGGGGGATGGAGGCACAAAGAATGACCCCCAGGTCTTGCCACAAGAAAGAGAGCAAAGACTTTTGTCTTAAATTCTCGCTGTAATCGTCTTGAAGTGTTCTCTCTCATGTGTCCCTTCAGTTTCCAGGCTGAAGACTCCTCGTCCATAAGCACTCTGTGTCTGGAGGCTGCTATTGCTGGTCCTCCTGCCCCACGCTTAGCTTTATTTTACAAAGCAGTGATGGGCTGCTGGGGCTAACTGGGAATTGCTGCACCATTGCTCTGATATTTTCCTTTCTGAGGCTCAGCCCATTTTTCTAAGTAGACAAACAATTCCCAGAGCCCCTTCCTGGACGTGTTTAAGAAACGTGGACTTGTGGCACTGAGGGACGTGGTTAATGGGCTTGGTGGGGATGGGTTGATGTTGGACTCTATGATCTTTAGAGGTCCTATCCAACTTTAGTAATTCTTTGATTTCTGAGCCGTTAACACTTACACACAGAGCTTCAGATTCCACTGATGGTTATGCAGGAGGGCAGGGGACATCTCCGTATTTGTCCTTTGCAGCCTGTCCCCTTTGTTCCTCAGTTGCTCATTACTGGCATCTGCTTCGTTAGCAGGTCACCCTCCCTTTGACAGATTGTTTGTGAACGGGGAGTCATTGGCTCACAGTAGAACTCCTCTGGAAATGTTCTGAGAAAACTCACACTTAACTCTGCCCTTATTTCCCCTAATTTAATCATTTTTGCAGTCGAAAGGGCTTTAATGTCCTCATGCCACATTTAATCTGTGTCAGAAAAACTTGTAGCAGAGTTTCGAGGTGTGACATGACGTTCTCTGCACAAAACCTCCTCCAGCATAGCATATACATGAGGCTTTTGTTGTTTTCTAATTTATGATAAAAAAAAAAAAAGCCTGTGGCAAGGATTGTTTCCATTGGCTGCTGTGTCCCAGCTGGCTGCTGGAAGCCTGTTAAAGTGTCACATTTGCTGTCACCTTTTCTTCTGGTGCTGGAGGTGCTCTGTGTGATGGACTGTGTGCCGTAGCGTGGTGATTTCACGTGCAGGATCCCTTTAGCGCTGTTGGAGGAATGCCAGCTCCTTGGGTAACTCGTTCCGTTCGCTTCATCGGTTCGGGGTGATTCTCTTCAGCCTGGTTTGTAGGAGATCCTGCGCTGCGGAGCCGTCCCCTGATTTGGGATCTTCCTGCCTTCTCCATAGGGACTGCAGTGCGGGAATTTGTTTCCCTGCCTTGGGCTCCTTTAACACAGCTCATCAGCCCGGTCCTGTTGTTGGCTTTGGGAACTTTCCAAGGTCTCGTCTGAAGAACGATGGAAAATGAAATGGTTTCAGAGTCCTCGAAGCAATTGTGATGTCCCTCGGAGGGATCTCTGCTGCACTCTTTGCTTCCCAGCTCACCCCATGCTTTCAGATTGCTTCCCCGGGGCACGGCCCTTCATAGAGCTCCCTGTGAGGTGCTGGGGTTGAGCCGTGCTCACTGTGGGCTGGATTATAATGCAGACGCTGCCTCAGCTCAGGAGTAAATCTAGAGCTGGTGCCTTTCAGCACCCTCTGGAAAGCAGCAATTTACAAAGGCTGAAAAACGCATCCTGGCCCATTTCCTTTGGGAAGCGCTTAAAGTCTTTGATTATTTAGCGATCTGTTTGCTCTGCTGTGACGCCGTGGCCTTCGGCTGATTTGGAGCTGGGAGCTGCTAGGAGTAGGGAGCGGTCCCCAGGAAGCAGCAGAGGCTGCAGGAGGGGCGGGCTGGGCGGAGGGAGCGACCAGCACAGGAGCAGAGCATGCTTCCTCACCGCGGGACTGCAGCGGGACCCCAGGGACGTCTGCAGTAGGCACAGCAGCCCAGCGACGGCACCCGAGCGCGGCTGCTGACTCTTCCCCCTTTCTCCCTGGCAGTTTCAGATCGGAGAGCTCGCAAACACTCTGACTAGTAAATTGGAGTTCCTGGGCATCAACAGACAATCTATCTCCAACTTCCACATGTTGCTGTTGCAGACAGAGGTAACCGAGCCTTCGCCCCTCGCTCCGGCCTTCCGTCTCCAAGCGGATCCCGCTGTGCGCCGCTGAGCACTGCGCGAAGCTCGTGGCTCCAGCGCCACAGGGCCCATCCTCGGTGGGGTGCAAGCATGGCTTTGCGCAGAGGCGGGCTCCTCCTCCCAGCCCCCCCGAGCCCCATGCCATAAGGGAGCCTCTCCCAGACCTCGAGTCCCGTCCCTGGGGCTGCTGGCAGCCCCCCCCCCCCCCTCAACGGCTTCCCCCCGGTTCTTGCCCCTCTAGACCCGCATTGCAGACTGGCGAGAAGGTGCTCTCAATGGAAACTACCTCAAACGCAAACTCCAAGATGCAGCCGAACAGCTAAAACAATACGAAATAAACGCCACCCCTAAAGGCTGGTCCTGCCACTGGGACAGGTACGCCCTCTTCTACCTTTCTCACCTTTCATCTCTGACATCTCAGACATGATTTGTGACCATCACCACCTGACGACGCGGCACCGTCCCTCTTGGAGACTCCATTAGCGGTGCTGGGCAGGCAGAGCAACTTGCGGCACTTTCAGAGTTTGAGCCGGCCACCAAATGGGAGAAATGCAGAGCGAGTGCTCAGTGCTTTGAGACGGAGCCGATCCACTGTTTGGACAGAGCTGGTGGCACTCTCACGAGTGTAAAGCGCTGCTGCGTTGGGCGGGCCTGGGGGGTCGCGCATGCGAGAGCTCTGTGAACTTTGCAGGATCTCTGGATCACCTCTTCTGACCAACAGCTCTGACAAAGGACAAACTTCAACTCATCGCCGGAATGAAGAACAAGATTTCTGTCTCCTGCCAGCAGGTCAGACCCAAACATTTCTTTGTCTATTTGGCTTTCTCGATTAATTTTCCTTTATTTGAAATCTTTGCTCTTTTGTTTTTCAGCTCCCAGATCTGCTCCCTTTCTCTAGCATTCACTGTATGTTTGACACCAAGAGTATCATAAAAGCGACCTCCACGCACCGCGGGGTTGGGGGCAGCCGCTTCTCACTGGGCTGTTCCCTGGTGCCCCTTCTTGGAGGGGCAACTTTAAGCCGAGGTGGCGGCTCAAAGTCCCGGTGCTAGTGCGACGTGGCTCTGCTGCACGCTGGCCCGCTCTCAGCCCTCCCCTCCCTCGGAGCAGGGGGCTTGGGGCAGTGCTCACGGAGCCAGCGGGGCCGCTAGCTTGGAACAAGCTGGCTTGGGCCTCTCCTGCCTCTATCCTCAAAGTTGTTTGTCGCGTTTGGGAGCAGCAGCCCAGCTGCAGAGGGTCTTCCCTGCGAGAGCACACTGCTGTCGTGGGCGGGCCTGCCTTGGAGTGTCGCTGTGTGGGAAGGGAATGTAAAGCTTCGTTTTCTTTCTTGTGATTTAGGGAGCATAGGCGCTATTTCTATGTTAACGAGCACTCAGGAGAGTCACAGTGGGAGTTCCCCGACGGAGAGGATGAAGATGAAGGAGGACAGCAGAGCGTCGACAGAAAAGCTGACGATCCTCCCAAACCACCTCCCAAAGAGAAAGGAGAGCATCCCGCCGATGCCACTGAGAGTTCAACAGGTATGGCGTGGGGATAGGAGGAGGAGGGGGGAGTTTGGTGTGGCACTCCCAGCCCTAGGAGCGGGTCCCCGTCCGTGCAGCGGTGGCGGTAGCTTTAGGTGAGCCTCCCTGTTCGGCGGCAGGGCCTTGGAAGGAGGCAGCACGCGCCCGTGCTGGCAGCGGAGCGGCAGCGTGGTCAGTAGCCTGGGTTTTCAAGCCTGTGTCACTATGTATTCTTCAGGCTCCCTTTGTAAAGAACCCTTCTCAGGCCAAGTCCCTGCTACGTCTCTCATGCCGCTCACTCCATTTTGGACTCTGCTTCAGTCCTCTGTCCCGGTCCTCCAACCTCCCTTGCCTTTGGAAATGCCTCCGCCGCCTCCGCCTCCACCTGACTCGCCGCCGCCGCCACCACCGCCCCCACCACCTCTTGGAGAAGATGGCGAGATCCAGGAAGTGGAGATGGAAGACGAGGGGGGCGAGGAGCCGCCTGCCCCGGGGACGGAGGAAGATGCTCTGCTCAAGCCTCTCCTACGCCCAGCTGTCAGCAGGAGCCAGGTGAGCAAAGCTGGGCCTCGCTCGGTGTCTCCAGCTAGCAAGCCGTGACCCCATTGAGCCCTATAGGTGCCGTCTGAGTTCCCAGCCCAGTGCTTTCCATTGCAGGGCGCTGCCGAACCCAGCCCTGCCCTGCTACTCTCCGCCAAGCCCCAGAAGCGGAAAGCCACAGAGATGAACGCGGAGCTGATGCAGCGAACGGCCACCATCGGCAGCTGCCCTGTCATCTACAGCCAGCCCTTGATGGCCACTGGCAAGTACCAGCCTTCACCTGTGCCCCTCGCCTCCCTGAGGCCACGCCAGCGCCTGCAGGGCGACATGCAGAGCCGTGCCAACCTCCGCCTGCCGCCGGGACATGCAGTCCCCCAGCCGTCCAGCATGGCCATCCAGCCCGGCTACTTGGGTGTGACAGCACCCGCTGCACCATCCGTCATGAGCTACTCCGAGTGCACCGTGCCTGCTGGCCTTGCTGCTGTGCCACCGGCCCCAGCACGCGGCTCCCTGCCTGCCACCAGCACTGCTGAGCATCCGCCTCCCCCACCTCCACCCCAGACACCTCCACCTCCCACACCCAAAGCGCCGCCGCCGCCAGATAAACCTGAAAAGCCAAGGAAGGGGAGGAAGGAGAAGGTAGGAGGATGCTCCTGGGCCGTTACGTTGCCCGTGAGCCTGCTGTCCTGATGATGTGCCTAACTGCAGCCCATTTAATTCCTTTGCAGAGCAAGAAGGGCAAAACAAAGATGCCATCACTGGTGAAGAAGTGGCAGAGCATCCAGCGGGAGCTCGATGAAGAGGAGAACTCCAGCTCCAGTGAGGAGGACCGGGAGACAACGGCGCAGAGGCGCATTGAGGAGTGGAAGCAGCAACAGCTGCTCAGGTATGGACACAGGAGCTTTGGCACGGAGCACTGCTGTCAAGAGCCGTCTCCTCATCCCCTTTAGAGGCAGGGAGTGTGATCTGGAGTCTCTGGCTGGGGGAGAGAGTGGTGGGGAGAGTATCCCTTTGCATCACCTGAGTGGCAGGCTGACACCCTGCTTTGTCCTTGCAGTGGCATGGCGGAGAGGAACGCCAACTTTGAAGCGCTGCCAGAGGACTGGAGAGCACGGCTGAAGCGGAGGAAAACTGCATCTAGCACGTGAAGCGTACACGCAGCGCTGTTTTTTACAGTTGTACAGTTTGGAGCCCTTTATGACTCAACTGTTGTCCAATAAATTGTAGCAGTTTGGGATGTGCCGTCTGCTTGAAGGGCAAGAGGGACATTGGGGGTTCACGTGGTTGGGGTGACATCTGTGGGCTGGGGCTGGAGTGTCACCTGCAGTGTGGAAACGAGGGCCCTGCCATGGCACTGCTCCCCTCAGTGTTCACCAGGGCACAGTGAACAACACGGTCCTTCTGGCTCCTTTCCCAGCTCCAGCCTGGGACCGCCCCATCCTTCCCCACTGCCAACGGTCACTGAGCAACCGCGTCTGGGAACAGGAGAAGGGGACAGGAGAGGGTTGAGTGCCTCTCGAAGCCATGTGGCTCCTGAGGCACCTCACTGCCCAGGTTGGGGGCTGCCAGGGGGATTGGGAGGAGGACTGGTGGCTGCCAGCCCTGGGAGTGAGCAGGCCCTGATGGCACCGTTCTGCCCAGGCTGTCCCTGAGCCCTACGACAGCTTCATGCACGACCACCTGTGCTACTACGGCTACTTCAAAGGTGAGCTGCGTGTCACCTTGTACCCCGGGCTGTGGGACCCCCTGGTTGGGCTCCAGCAGTGCTCTCCCAAAGGCCATAAGACAGCCAGCCAGCAGAGCTCTGTGTCTCCATGGGGACACACCGAATGCCACTGTGCTGACTCTGGCACCCAGCAGTGTGTAGGGAAGGACCCAAACTGTGAGTAAAACCCCCAGCACCAGGCTGCAGCACTCCTGGTGGGGTAACGGGTGCTTTGGGGTTGACACCAGGAGCGTTGTCTCCAACCTTTCCAGCCCGTGCTGTCTGTTCTCTGCTGGAACTGCACCATGGGGCTGGGAGCCCCCCAGCTCATTCTGCAGCCCCCAGGGCCCCGCAGTTGGTCCCATTGCAGGGCTATGGGTCACTCAGGGAACCACGGGCTCTCTTTGCCCTTCCCTCGGCACGAGGACCCCTTCCTGCTCCCCGGTGGCCCATTGAGTGCGAGGTCATCAAGGAGACCATCAAGCACATAGGTGAGGTAGCACTCTGCCTTTTCCTATCCTTGTCCCCATGCCCAACCACTGTGATGATAATGGGGTGTGTCTCCATCCCTCCCCAGAATGGATCCCCCCTGAACCAGAACCCTTCTGCCAGCCCATGGACCACCACTGGCTGCCAAGGGCTGAGCAGCAGGGCACTGTTGTCTACCAGCTCAGCCCAGGTAGTGCCCAAGGGTGCTGCTCACCCCCTCCTCATCCCTGTGCTATCACCGGGGTGCTGAGCCCAGCTGTTCCCAGTGCCCTCAGGTTCCTGCTTCACCCGTGCTCGGGCTGGGGGGGCCCCAGGCCCCCTTTCCTCACCAGCCGCCACCCTGGAGGACTCCCAGGACAACACGCTGCTGTTTGAGTCGCGCTTCGAGTGTGGCAACCTCCAGAAAGCAGTCAAGGTGTAAGAGTGGGGATGGGGATGGGCAATGGGAACAGTGGCATGCCCAGTGCCAAAGTGTGGTCCTTCTGCCCACCAGGGGCCCCTATGAGTATGTGCTGACACTGCGGCCAGACCTGTACACCGCCAAGCACACCCAGTGGTTCTACTTCCGTGTGCAAAACACACGGAAAGACACCGTCTACTGTTTCACCATTGCCAACTTGGCGAAGCCCAAGAGCCTCTATGGCAAGGGCATGCGCCCACTGTTCTACTCACAGAAGGATGCCCAGAGCCATGGCATCGGCTGGCGCCGTGTGGGCACCAACATCCGCTACTACCGAGGGAACAGCGGGGAGGAGCCGGCTGCCTTCTGCCTGTCCTGGAGCACCTGCTTTCCCCATGACAGCGACATGTGCTACTTTGCCCACTCGTACCCCTACACCTACTCGAACCTGCAGCGGTACCTGCGTACAGTGATGGGTGATCCAGCACGCTCACAGTACTGTGTGGTGCGGGCACTGTGCCGCAGCCTGGCCGGTAACATCGTCTACATGCTCACCATCACTGCGCCGTCTGGTGGTGCAGCCAAGCGGGCGGTGGTGCTGAGCGCCCGCGTGCACCCTGGGGAAAGCGGTGGCTCCTGGGCCATGCAGGGTTTCCTCGATTTCATCCTCAGCGCTGCTCCTGACGCTCATCTCCTGCGCCAGCTCTTTGTCTTCAAGGTGGTGCCCATGCTCAACCCCGATGGGGTGGTGGTGGGCAACTCCCGCTGCTCTCTGGCTGGCCGTGACCCCAATCGAGCCTACGGGACTGGATCTCGGGGCTCCTTTCCGGCCATCTGGCACCTGCGAGCCATGGTGGAGAGGTGAGGTCAGCGGTGCACGGGTGGCGAGTGGGGTGTTGGCTGCTGTATCCTGACAGGTACCTACAGGCTCTTGGTGGAGCAGGAGGTGGTGCTGTATTGTGATTTCCACGGGCACAGCCGCAAGAACAACGTCTTCATGTATGGCTGCGATGGTGGTCAGGACAGCTCTGAGACACGGTTGCAGGAGCGCATCTTCCCGCTGATGCTAAGTAAAAACGCGCCTGACAAGGTGGGCTTGGCATCTGGTGATCTGCATTGGGCAGCATCATGGTGACATGGGTTGCTGTCATGGTGCCTCCATGGGGCTGCAGTTCTCCTTCTCCAGCTGCAAGTTCAAGGTGCAGAAGAGCAAGGAGGGGACGGGCAGGGTGGTCATGTGGCGAATGGGCATTGCCAACAGCTACACCTTAGAGGCAGCCTTTGGCGGCTCCACGCTGGGTGAGGGACAGTGCTGGGGATGGAATCACTCAGAAACACAATTCCAGCCCTAAGGACAGGCTCTGGGGCCTGTTGAGGGATGCAGCCACTCGTTTTGTTGTTCTATCTCCCCCTCAGGTGGGAGGAACTCACACTTCACAGTGGAGGACCTCAAATCTTTGGGCTACCACCTCTGCGACACACTGCTAGACTTCTGTGACCCCAATCCAGCCAAGGTGTGTGGGTGACTGCAGCCAGCAGCAGCCCCACACGGCAGTGACAATGACACTGGCTCCATCGCACAGTTCCAGCAGTGCCTGGCAGAGGTGGATGCATTGCTGCGGCCGCGGCTGGGCTCCGGTCAGAGCTGGAGTGACATCGCCGCCTCACAGCTGGAGTCCAGGTGTGTCCCGGTGGTGCCATCTGTGGAACAGTGACCGTGGCAGTGGCTGCAGTTGTCTTCTCCCTCACACAGCACCAGCGGCTCCGATAGCTCCGTGTCTGATGGGTCCCTAGAGAGGAGGGAGAGCCCCTGCAGACAGAAGGAACAAGATGCCAGGGTGGCACTTGGCCGGTTGCAGCTGAGGAGGAGAAAGAGGTTACGGAGCCACAGAGTGAGGAATGCCATGTACAGGCCCAATGGCACCCAAAGGAGTCATGGTGGTGATCCGGTGCGAGTGGCTCAGTGTGGTTCTGCCTGCCACAGTGGGACTCGGAGGGCCTGCAGCCCCGCTTCTGTGCTCCAGCTGACACAGTCGTGCTCCCCCGTGCCCCTATCTGTCCCTGTCCCCACACGAAGAGGCTGTGGGGCAGCGGAGGAGTTGCACAGAGCTGTCCCCGCTGCACACACAGCAGTATGCCACCACCACACCGCTGTGAGAGCCACACAGATGGAGGGGTATGTGACAACCACAGGGCACCGCTGGGCACCACGGAGTGCCATCGCTGCCACCACCACCACCGCCGCCATCACCACCACGGCCACCAGCACAGGTACTGCTTCTTCACGGGCAGGCCGAGTGAGACCGTCCTCACGGGGCACCACAGCGGCGCTGTCCCCGAGCGTGGCCACTGCTGCTGGCTGCGGGAGGTGGCCCGGCCTCACAGCGGCGCGCTGCTCCGCCTGCACTCGGCATTAAAGGCAGCTTTGTTGTGGCAGTGCCGTGTTTGTGTCGCACCGTGTCCCACGGGAGGAGAGAGGGGAGACGGGCTCTCGAGGGCCAGCTGCCATGGTGTCACTTCAGGCCCCGTCGCCATGGCGACAGCTCGAGCCCGCAGGCATCGACGCCGCATCTCAAGCCACAAGGGTGGTGCAGGCCTCGTTGCCGTAGCGACCAGACCGGAAGTGGGCTGAGAGAGCGCCGGAAGTCGCTGCAAGGCGGAAGCGGAAGCGGTGGAGGTGTCCTTTGGGCCGTGGCGCCGGGGCGGCAGCATGGCGGACGAGGCTTCGCAGGTGCTTCTGGGCTCGGGGCTGACCGTGCTCTCGCAGCCTCTCATGTACGTGAAGGTGCTGGTGCAGGTAAGGGGGTGCCGGGGCGGCGGTGCTCGGCTGTGGCATAGCGCAGCGGTACGGGGAACTTGGGGGAATGGTACAGAGAGTGGGCCCGAGGGGGCCGTGGGGACCGTCCGTGCTCTCACGCCGCAGGTGGGATACGAACCACTGCCGCCCACCCTGGGCAGAAACATCTTCGGCCGCCAGGTCTACCAACTTCCAGGCCTCTTTGCCTATGGTGAGTTCCACAGCGCAGCCCCATCCGGGTGCTGTGGGCACACGGTGGGGCTCTGACGCTGCCCATCTCTCCTTCAGCCAAACATATCGTGAAAGTGGATGGCAGAGCGGGGCTTTTCAAGGGCCTCGCCCCCCGTCTCTGCTCCAGCGCCATTGGCACCGTGGTGCATGGCAAAGTGCTGCAGGTACTGTGCCCCCTGTGTGCCTTCGTTTGCAGCTGCTGGTGGGTCACTCCTGACCGTGTGCTTCTCTCCACAGCGGTACCAGGAGGCTGAGAAGGCTGAGGTACGTGAGGGCTTTTAGGATGAGGTTTGTGTTTCAAGGGCTTTCCTCATGCTTTTGTCTCTCTCCAGCTAGGAGCCAGCAAGAAGGAGCCTGTGTCCTCACTGGAACAGGTGCTGAAGGAGGTGAGTGGAAGGAGGGTGCTGCAAGGTTTCCCCCTGCCCTCTTTCCCTGCCTCTGACAGCTCTTCTCTCCTCCAGACTTCCCGAGAGATGGTGGCTCGCTCTGCTGCCACCCTCATCACCCACCCCTTCCATGGTACGTACCCCTGCAGTTGACTGTAACCACCACTGTGGCTCCGTGGGCATCATGGTGGCAGCCTCAGTGCCATCCCACTGTGCCACGCTGATCTCAGCTCTGCCCACAGTGATCACCCTGCGATGCATGGTGCAGTTCATTGGCAGGGAGACCAAGTACAGGTACGGGGGGCAGCCACAGGGTGCCATGTCCCCGTGACCCTGCTTGGTGTGACCAGTGCCCTCTCCTTTTCTTCCTGGCACAGCGGAACACTAAGCGCCTTCACCACGATTTACCGAGAAGAAGGCATCTTGGGGTTCTTCGCGTGAGTGCTGTGTGCTGGGGGCGGTGGGGGTCTTTCCACTAAACCCACAGACCTTGGGCATTGCTTCTTGCTTTGTTTTCCCATTTTCTTGCTCACCATTCTTCATAGTGCTCTGCTTTCATTTTGGTACGTGGGACCAAAAAGATGTACTCCTTGGGCAAGCTAATGGCTTGTAATCACAGTGCCTGCCCCGTGTTCATAGAACCACTGAATGGTTGCGTTGAAAGGGGCCACAAAGCCCCCCAGCAGATCATGCTGCCCAGGGACCCATCCAGGCTAGCCTTGGGCACCTGTAGAGATGGGTCACCCACACCTTCCTTGTGTAATCTGTTGTGTGGCTGTTGTTTGGTGCCTGGGGAACCATAAAACCGTGCTTGAGCCACTCATTATTTCCTGAGTATCCACATTCCTGAGGCTGCAAGCTCTTCCATTGAGTGAAGATCTGCTGTTTCCTGTTCCTAAACTCTCTGCCTCTTCCCTTCCAGCGGCCTTGTTCCCCGGCTCCTCGGAGACATCCTCTCACTCTGGCTCTGCAATATGCTGGCCTACCTCATCAACACATATGCGCTGGAGAACGGGGTATGGGCTCTGTGCCTCAGGGGATGCTCAGGTCCCTGCTTTGGGTGGGACTCACAGTGCCTTCCTCCCCCCAGGTCTCTATGACAGAGATGAAGAGCTATTCGCAGGCAGTCACCGGGGTGAGTACAACCCGCAGGTACGTGTTGGCACGCTCGTGGTGTTTCCCACTGAGCAGCCCTGCTCTGCCTTGCAGTTCTTTGCCAGCATGCTGACGTACCCCTTCGTGCTGGTCTCCAACCTGATGGCTGTCAATAACTGCGGGTGAGCGCACTGCCACCACCACCTCCCTCGTCTCCCACACTCGCCATGTGTGCTTGTGATCCATGTGAGGTGTTCCCAAAGGAAGCTCCCAAAGGGCAAGAATGGTTTCCACCCCCCCAGGGCTGAGCAGGCGCATCCGTGGGGAGGTGCGGGGTGGGAGCTGGAACCTCAGCAGTGTTACAGATGGAGCTCAGCCCCGTGCAGAGCCGGGGAATGATGGGTCCTACATCACCCCTGGGTGGAAATAACACAGTGCTCTCCTTACCAGGCTAGCTGGGGGCCTGCTCCCCTATGCACCCACCTACTCCTCCTGGCTGGACTGCTGGAGCCAGCTGCACAAGGAAGTAAGCGCCACGATGCTATGGGGCTGCTATAGGGCTAAGGGCAGCCCTGAATGACCCCCAGGCTGATACTCGTTCTGTTGCAGGGCAACATGAGCCGAGGGAACAGCCTGTTTTTCCGCAAGGTGCCCGCAGGAAAGCGATATGTGTGGGATGAGAGGAGGTTCCGCTGAAGGTGGGAGCGGAGCCATAAACCCATGCTAGTCTCTACTGAGAAGGAATTATGAGAGAGTGGTGATTTCTATACTTTTTTTTTTTTTTTTTAATCATTTAATTTTGAGCGATGAAAATATCTGTGTGAGAGTGTCTATTGTGGGGCTGTGGGTTTTCTTGGGGGGGGACGACCCTGCCCTGCCTTGCTCTGCTCTGCCCTGCCCTGCTCTACCCTGCCCTGATCTCCAGCATTCCAAGGAGGCTTGTACACACTGTGCCAAGGTTGTGGGGCAGGAGTGTTCAGGAGTGTACCAACAATCCTAATGTGTTCAGGCACACGTTAGGGTTGTTGGTAGGGCTGCGTGCCCAGCAGGGTTGCTGCAGTCCTCTTGTCCCAATTATACATCCAGCAGCAGCAGCATATTACACCTGCTTGTGGGGTTGCACACCTTGCAGGGGAGGTATAGTTCCACAGATCAAGCTGCACACCCAGTGCCAGGGTTGCACCCCTGCCGGCAGTGTTATACACCCCCGGTGTGCGGGCTGCACGCCTGGCTATGGGATTGCGTACCCAGGGGGAGTTGCTGCACGCCCAGTTGTGAGGCTGTACACTTCGTGACCGCCTTGCTCGCCTATCTGGGGCACCGCACGCCCCATAATCACGTCGCACAGCCGCTGGGAGCGCTGCAGCCCCGGGGGGGGCGGTCCCTCCCTTCCTCCCTCTCTCCCTTCCTCCCTCCACCCCGAAGCGGCGCAGCCATGCGGGTGGGCAGCTGGGCGCGGGGAGTTACGCACCGCGTGACGCTGTGCGGGGGCACGGAGCGGCGGTGCCGGCGACTACTGGCGGAAGGGGCGGCGGGGGGAGGCGCGGAGGCTGGGGCGGCCGTGCTGGTGCCGCTGTGCTCCGTGCGGGGCCGCCCCGCGCTGCTCTATACGCTGCGCTGCAGCCGTCTGCGCGGGCCCTACGGCGGCGATGTGAGGTAGTGAGGGGGGACTTGGAGGGGCGGGGTCGTGGAGTGGGGGTCCCCCCTACCGGCCCTGCCGCAGCGCCGCCCCCCCCCCCCCCCACCCGTTGCAGCTTCCCCGGGGGGAAACGGGAGGCGGCGGACGGCGGAGCGGAGGGCACCGCGCTGCGAGAGGCGCGGGAGGAGCTGGGGCTGAACCTGCGGGAGGAGAGAGTCTGGGGCCGGCTGCGAGAGCTGCGCGACAGGGTACGGAGCGGGGACACAAAGGGGGATAGAATGGGGATCAAAGGGCACGGGGACAGAGGGACGGCACCGGGACCTTGGGGATAGCGCAGAGACATGGGGACAGAACGGGGACATGGCACAAAACAGGGACGTGGAGACAGCACAGGGACATGGGGGCGTGGACAGAACGAAGGGTGGGGACAGTGCACAGGGGCAGAATGGGGACAGGGTCAGTGCAGGGACACCGAGGACAGAATGGGGATGTGGGGATAAACTGGGGTCGTGGGAACTGCAATGGAGCATAGGGACGTTGGGTACAGAATGGTGGCATAATATACAGAAGGGCATTGTGGACTGAATGGCGATGTGGGGACAGAATGGTGATGAGGACAACGCTGGGACATGGGGACAGTGTGGGGAATATTCGGAAAAATGCAGAGATGGCAAAGGAACGTGGGGACGGAACGGGCACATGGGATGTGTCTGTGCTAGAGAGCATTTTGACGTTGAGCTCAGGGCTGGCAATGGTAAGTTGAGAAGAGCAACAGTCCCCATGTCTATCACTGTCAACAGGGTGACATCAGGAACAGCACAGGGACACAGGTGGTGTGGTGGGGTTAGAAGCACTTCTGGGGATGTGACAGGGCCGTGGGGATCGGGTGACACAGGACTGGGAGATGGGGTGGGGTAATTGGGAAGAAAGTGTAATTGGGGGCACTGGGGACACTGTGTGGCTGGGAAATGGAACAGAGGTGACTGGGGCCAAGGTGAAAGGGACGCTGGAGACACAGTGGAGACGTGGTGAGATCGGTAAAATTGGTGGGAATACAGGGATGGAGTGTCTGGGGACAGGAGCACTGGGGCTAAGGGAGGATGGGGCTGGGGAACAGGGTGACAGGATGGGGTCAGCAGGGCAGTGGAGACACATGGATGGGCATGGGGTGGCTGGGGATAGGGCAGCAGGGACATGGTAGGCAGAGGCTAATGGTTTGGGATAGGACATGTGGGGATGGGGAAGCGAGGTGGCTGCAGCACAGTGGCATTTGTCACCCTGTCTTTCTGCCACATGCTCCCTGCCAGCACGGGATGCTTGTGGTCCCTGTGGTGGCCAACCTGGGACCCCTGGAGGACCTGACACTGTCCCCAAACCCTGACGAGGTGGGTGACCCCCTACCCTTTGTGCCCTTCCCTGCTGTGACCCACGTGCGTCCCCCAACTCTCTTCCGGCTTCTGCAAGGTGGCAGAGGTCTTCACACTGCCTCTGGAGCACCTCCTGCAGGAAGAGAACCAGGGCTACACCCATTTCCGCACTGCGGGTCGCTACGGCTACACCCTGCCTGTCTTCCTCAACGGCCCCCACCGCATCTGGGGGCTGACAGCCATCATCACTGAGCTGACGCTGGAGCTGCTGGCACCCAACTTGTACTGCAGAAAGACCCACGTGCCTGGCCATGGCATCACTGCTCCCCAAAAAAGGGCTTGAGCTGCATATTGAAGGAGCCGAGGCTCTGAGGGTGAGGGGTTTTGGGCTGGAAGGTTTTGGGGTGGAGGGTGGCATGGTTTCACCACTGTCCCCTTCTCTGTGCCATTGCACCCATGGTCGACGTTTCACGTTGTGATTTTAGTAAAAAGCCATGTTTCAAGCCGCTTCAGTTACAGCAGTGTTTATTAAGGAGCTCCAAGAGTGGGCTAGAACCCACTGGGAGCAGCAAAGTGTGGTGCCACTGCTGCCACCACCCCGACCTCCTCATGCTGAGGCCGCTCGTGCTTTGGCCTCTCCAAAGCGCCGCATTCTGTCCTCCAGCTCCGGCCGAAAGTGGCGGATGAGGCCCTGGGTTGAGCAAACAAAGCAGAGTCAGTGAGGCTGAGAGCTAAGCCCCTGAGGTCCCGCTGCCATCCCAGAGCCCTGCA
The DNA here is from genome assembly GCF_023343835.1 of Lagopus muta. Lineage (NCBI taxonomy): Eukaryota > Metazoa > Chordata > Aves > Galliformes > Phasianidae > Lagopus > Lagopus muta. Next base: position 6,422,905 of record NC_064438.1, on the reverse strand, counting down.
CCCACCTGCACGGGCCACGCGGCACCATCACCCAGTGCACAGATAGTGTGCCCCTCAATCTGCTTGCTGATCTCCCACAATGCATCAATCTCAGCTGTCTGTGCGTCTCCCTGCACGAAGCGTGCCATCACCTTGTTCATCCAGTCAACACCTGTGGGGACAGGGACACGGTGACAGGCCCTGTGATGCAGTGACAGACCCTGTGGCACAGCCCCACGCTTACCTTCCCGGCACGGGGTGCATTGCCCACAGCTTTCGTGCTTGTAGAACTCGATGAGACGAGCGATCGCTTTGACGATGTCAGTCTGAGGAGGAAGGGGACAATCAGGGGACACTCATTCAGGGGAGGGGCAGCCTGGGGAGGGCTCACTCTGTACCGATTTATCCATGACAATGACTGCAGCTGTGCCAAGCCCACTCTGCGCCTGCACCAGGGAATCAAAGTCCATCAACACAGTCTCACACACCGACTTTGGGAGCAGTGGGGTGGAGGAGCCCCCCGGGATGACAGCCAGCAGGTTGTCCCAGCCACCACGGACACCCCCTGCCAAAAAAAGAGGGGACACACTGAGCCAGGCCCGACAGGACCATCCCGTTGGGTTTGAGCGTGGTGCTTACCAGCATGCTTCTCAATGAGTTCCTTCATCGGCACTGACATCTCCTCCTCCACTGTGCAGGGGTGGTTGACGTGGCCGGAGATGTTGAAAAGCTTTGTCCCGGAGTTGCGCTCACGCCCAAAGCCAGCAAACCAGGCACCGCCACGCCGGCAGATGGTGGGGGCCACAGCCACTGTCTCCACATTGGCCACCGTGGTGGGACAGCCAAAGACTCCTGTAGGGAATCAGAGCTATGAGTGGTACCGGAGGGAATTAATGGAGTGGAGATGGGCAGAAGGGCTCCAGCACGTACCCACGTCAGCAGGAAAGGGAGGCTTGAGGCGCGGCTTGCCCTGCTTGCCCTCAATGGACTCAATGAGCGCTGTCTCCTCACCACAGATGTACGCCCCAGCACCCCTCACCACGAAGACATCAAAGGCATAGTCAGAACCACAGGCATTCTTCCCCAGAAGCCCAGCCTCATATGCTTCCCTGATGGCCACCTGCGGAGGGGACAACAGGTAGATAGCAGCAGGGGATGTCCCCATGTGTGTTCCACCGCGTCTGTGGCACCCACCTGCAGATTGGAGGCCTCATTGTAGAACTCGCCGCGGATGTAGATGTAGGCGGCACGAGCGCCCATGGCACGGCCGGCCACCAGGCAGCCCTCCACCAGCTTGTGTGGGTCGTGCCGCATGATCTCACGGTCCTTGCAGGTGCCTGGTTCCCCCTCATCTGCGTTCACTACCAGGTACTTGGGTCTGACAGGATGCGGTGTCAGTGTCAGCACCCCGTCCCATCTCCCAGCTCCATATCTCCATGTTCCCGGTGTTCCCTCTGTTCCATCTCCCTACTCCCCCATCCCTGCCCCTGCCACGTTCCTGGTGACCCTAAGTAATCCCATCCCCTCTCAGCCCCCTCCAACTTCTCTCTCTTCTTAGCGCCCCTATTACTTTGCCACTAATTTGCCTGTACCCCCACCCTATCTATGCCTGTACACCCTGCACCCCAATGTCGCTTTGTTCCCAATCACCCCAGCCCCATCTCCTAGTCATATGATGTCCCCTGTAATTCCTACTCTTGTGTCCCCAGATCTCCCTGTCCCCACTCTCTGCTGTTCCATCTCCCAACCTTGTGTCCCCAGTGTCTCTTTGTCCCTAGACACGCCTTTCCCATCTCCCAAGCTGTGTCCCCTGCTCCCCATGTCCCTATTCCCAAGCAGTCCTGTCAGCCCTCAGCCCCTTCCCTCCCTGACCCTCCAGCGTCCCTGTCACTGCATCACCCCAGCCTCTCAGCCCCATCCTCTCTGCATCCTCCACATCCTTGCTCTGCCCACCCCTTCTCCTCAGCACCTACCTGCCATCAGGCGGCTTGTTCATGAAGCTCCACTTGAGGCCGGTGGGGAAGCCGGCCCCCCCGCGGCCCCTCAGCCCCGAGGCTTTGATCTCACCCAAGATCCAGTCGACGCCCTTCAGCAGGATCTCCTTCGTCTTGTACCAGTCGCCCCGCCGCAGCGCTCCCTGCAGCCTGCGGGCACGGAACGGCGGCTGTGAGCACCCGCAACCCCCGCAGCCCATGTTTCTCTCCCACGCTCCCGGTCCCCGCTGCCCACCTCCACTCGTGCCGCCCGTAGAGGTTGGTGAAGATGCGGTCCTCATCCTTGAGAGAGCCGAACTGCGTCTTTTTCGGCGCTGTCTGCGGGGAAGGGAGAAGCTCAGCGCGGCCCCGGGCTCGGAACCAGGCTGAGCGGTCGGTCCAGCGCTTACCGAGAAGCCGGCGGCGGCGGCGGGGAGACGACGCAGGGCCCTCAGCTGCCAGGCGGCCATGGCGCTCCGCCGCCACCTTCAGGCGCCCCCGGCTGCGTCGCTCGGATGTGGCGTCATCGGAGAGCGCCGCGGCGCGCTGTGATGACGTCACCGAAGCCGGCCGTGGGTCAGGGGGCGCGGAGGCGGTGGTGGGGTTTGCACCGCACTGTGGGGTCTGTGGATGCTGCGGCTTTCCCGCGGCCAACCCCGCGCTCCAAGGCCACGGCTCCGTGCTCGGGGACCCCTGCAGCCCTCTCCCTGGCTCTGGGACCCCGGTTCTCCCGTCCCTGGGCCCCGCAGCGCTCCCACTGCGGGCCCCCGCGGTCTCGTTGTCCAGTGTCAATGTCTCGGCTCGTGTATCCCGGCCGCCGGATCCGGTTTCCCCGCTGCAATCTCACCCCGGCACTGGGGGATCGGATTCGGAGCCTGGAGGGAGGGTAATGAGCCCTGAGCACCGGGCAGGAGTCGTCATGTTCCTGTTCATCCGCAGCCCCCAGCGCCGCGTCCCCGGCAGCCCACTGCCCTCCCCCTGCCGAGCCCCCCCGGGGGTGAAAAGGGGCCGCCGCAACCCCCGGGGGCACCGGAGTGCTGGGGGGGGGCGGCGGAGCACCGAGGAGCCCCAGCTGCCCCCCACTTCCAGGCAGGTAATGGGGCTGGGCAGCTAATTGGGGGGAATGGGGAGGACTTGAAGGGGTGACGGGTGGGGCAGTTACACCGTCCCCCCTCAAGGGGAACAGCTGGGCGGCTCCCCCACATCTGGAGCGGCATGGCCGAGCAGGGCATAATCCGGGGGATTATGTGTGTGTGTGCGGGCAGCGTGCAGCCCCCCCGCCTCGCCCTGCATATCCCGAGATATTCCATAAAAACCGTAAATCCCCACGCAGCCTCTGTTACTATAAAAAAACCCCGTCCTGGCGCGGCCGGGCCAGAGCGGCGGCCCCCCAGGACTGCGCCAGGTGGCCCCCCGGGGGGACCGGTTATGCCTGGGCACCCCTGGCCATGGGCAACTGCACCAAGACCCCTGAGAGAAGGCTCTCCAAGGTAAGGCTGAAGTGCAGGGGGGTGCTCGGGGGCTGTGCTGGGCTTATTACTGCCCTCCGGCTCTGCCTACAGGACGGGAAGCAGCGCTCCGGCCCCCCCGGTCCCCAGGATGGTGAGGAGCTGGCAGAGGCTGCGCAATCACCACCGCTGCAGAGCTACTCAGTGCTGCATGGGCTTGTGGGGCCGGCGTGCATCTTCCTCCGACAGAGCATTGCCATCACACAGCTGGTATGTGAGCATTATACCCCCCTGGGGTGCATCCCGGTCCTCTGGGATCACTGCTCCCACAGCTGCCCACTGGTGTGGATTTGGGGTGGCTGTGTGGAGGGAGCCGTCCTACAGCCTGCATTCTTTTTGCCAGGACCGGGAGCTGCGGCCGGAGGAGATCGAAGGTGAAGTGTAGGGATGTGTCCCTAGGCTGGGTCCTTGTGGGGCTAGGGGTGCTGCTCCGGTGTAGGGTCTCACCCATACCCGTTCCCCTTGGTCCCCATCCCAGTTCCCATCTTGCCACCCATCCTGTTTGATCCCTGTCTCTCCACATGTTCCTCTCAGTTTCTGTCCTGGTCTCCATCTTAGCACCTGTTCCCCTCACTTCCATCCCTGTTTCTGTCTTTCTACCTGTTAATCTTAGTCCCCATCACAGCACTTGTTAGTGTCAGTCCCCATCCTGGCCTCTATTTCACCACCCATTCACCTTCATTCCAATCCCAGTCCCCATCTCTCCATACATTCCCCTCAGTCCTCATCTCACCACTCATTCCTCTTGGTCTTCATCCCAATCCCTATCTCAGCACCTATTCTACTGGGTCCCCATCCCAGTCCCCATTGTGCCATCTATCCTGCTTGGTCCCTGTCTTGATACCCATTCCCCTTAATTCCTATCCCAGTCCACATCTTGCCACACGTTTCCCTTTGTTCCCATCTCACCACCTGTTCCTCTCAGTCCCCATCCCAGTCCCCATCTTGGCACCTCTTCTACTGCGTCCCCACCCTGGTCCCCATTGTGCCTTTTATTCTGCTGTATCCCCATCTTGCAACTTGTCCCACTCAATCTTCATCTCGCCACCCGTTCCCCTTGTTCCCCATCCTGGTCGCCATCTCAGCACCTCTTCTACTGGATCCCCATCTCAATCCCCATTGTGCCACCTATCGCACTCAGTCCCCATCTTGACACCCGTTTCCTTGGGTCCCCATCCCAGTCTCCATCTCAGCACCCATTCCCCTTAGTCTTCATTCTGGTCCCCATCTCTCTGCCCACTCCCATCAATCCCCATCCCGGCCTTCCCCCTCTCAGCACCCATTCCATTCAGTCCCCATCCTAGTTCCCATTATGCCACCCATCCCACTGAGTCCTCATCTTGACACTCATTTCCTTGAGTCCCCATCCCAGTCTCCATCTCAGCACCTGTTCCACTGGCTTCCTATTCCATCACCCATGTTCTCAGTGTGCCACCGTTCCTGCTCGGTCCCCATCTTCGCACCCGTTCTCTGCAGTTCCCATTCTGGTCCCTGTCTCAGCACCTGTCCCTCAGTCCTTGTCTGAGTGCCTGTTCCCTTCATCCCCACCTTGCCTCTTGTCCTGCCCCCACCTGTGGGGTGCCCCCAGGGCTGTCCCCGGGTGTCACCGTTCTCCCTGCTCTGTCCCCAGAGCTGAAGCAAGCCTTCAAGGAGTTTGACAAGGACCGTGATGGCTACATCAGCTACAAGGACCTGGGCGAGTGCATGCGCACCATGGGCTACATGCCCACCGAGATGGAGCTCATTGAGCTGTCCCAGCAGATCAGTAGGTGCCGGGGCAGGGGGAGGAATCCCACATCCGCATGGTGGCACCACCCCTGCTGACCTGCCTCCCCCCTTGGTCCCCTAGCAGGCGGCAAAGTGGATTTTGATGACTTTGTGGAGCTGATGGGCCCTAAGATGCTGGCGGAGACGGCGGACATGATCGGGATCAAGGAGCTGCGCGACGCCTTCCGTGAGGTGAGGGGGTGTGGACAGCAGGGCTGGGGGGACACAGTGCTGGGAGCACAGTGGTGATGCTGGGTCCCCCCGGGGCAGTTCGACACCAATGGGGACGGGCAGATTAGCATGGCGGAGCTGCGGGAGGCCATGCGGAAGCTGCTGGGGCAGCAGCTCAACTACCGTGAAGTGGATGAGATCCTCAAGGATGTGGATCTCAACGGGGACGGCCTGGTGGACTTTGAAGGTAATGGGGGTGAGGGTGAAGGGGGGGGAGACCCCTCCCGATCCCGGCTTTATTTGGGGGATGATGGCATCAACGATGGGGGGGGGGGGGGGTGAGCCCCCATTGCCAGCTTTATTTGGGGGTTAATGCTGTGGTTCTCTGCAGAGTTTGTGCGGATGATGTCGCGCTGAAGGGCCGGGAGCCGCCGCCGTGCCTTACCGGGAGGAAGAGGGGAGAAGGTCTCCCCGGGCCTGTGCTCCGGGGGGGGGAGCCCTGATCGTGGCCCCCTGGGGTCGTGGGTTCGCAGCTTTGCCGGTTCCTAATGAAGCTCTGTGCCGTCGGGTGCCGTGTGCCCGTCCATTGAGTGCCGGGGGAGGCCTCAGGCCCTCGCGGCGGGGGGCCGGGAGAGGCAAATGGGGGAGCAGGACGCCGCGCGTCTCCATGGTGACGAGAGCACGGCGCGCCGTGTTTGCGTATTGGCGGCGTGCGGGTCGTGACGTCATCGCCGCGCCCCGCCGAGAGCGCAGACCGGCTCCTTTCGGGCCGCCGACCAATCAGCGCCGCCGGACCGCGCCGCCCGGCCAATCAGTAGTTAGGAGGCGGGAGGGGGGCGCCCCGCTCGGCCGCTCGCTTCCGTCTTCCCCACACGGCGGCCGACGCTCGGGACGGATTGCCGCTCGGAGCGGTGCGGGGATGTCCTACAAACCCATCGCGCCCGCCCCCAGCGCCAGCCCCGCCCCGGGGCCCGCCGCCACGGCCGCCGGTGAGAGGAGCCCCCGGGGGGCGGCGAACCGGGGGTAGAGCGGGGGTGGGGAAAGAAGGGGACTTAAGGAGAGGCACGAGGCCCGAGGGGGGCGGCGGGACCTGAGCAGGGCGTGGAGGAGAGGGACGGGGACTGAGGAGGGGACGCGGGGAGTCAGGGGCTGAGGGAGGGAAAGGACGGCGCCTGTGGGCGGCCTGAGGAGAGCCGGGCTTGAGGGGGTGACAGGGCCTGAGGAGGAGAACGGGGCCCGGAGGAGGGCCGGACCCCGACTGAAGGAGGGCCGGACCCGGTGTCGCTCCCCGCAGCTCCCAGCGTCCCCTCGCCGTCCGCCTTCCGCCCACTCTTCAACGACTTCGGGCCGCCCTCTATGGGTTATGTGCAGGTGAGGCCGCGGGGCAGGGGCAGACGAGGGGAGGGCGGTGTGGGGCAAGGCTGAGCCCCCCCTTCTCCTCCGTCTTCCCTCCCCCCGTGCCTCCCCTGTCAGGCAATGAAGCCGCCCGGCGCGCCGGGCTCGCAGAGCACCTACAGCGACCTTCTGTCTGTCATCGAGGAGATGGGCAGGGAGATCCGGCCCACCTACGCCGGTAGCAAGAGCGCCATGGAGCGACTCAAGCGGGGTACAGAGCCGGGGGGTGGCCCTCTGTGTACCTCCCCTCCCCCCCAGCCCGGACCTCGGTGCCTTACTTCATGTCGTCCCCCCCCTTCAGGGATCATCCACGCGCGGGCGCTGGTGCGGGAGTGCTTGGCCGAGACAGAGCGCAATGCCCGCACGTGACAGCCGCCCCCCGCCCCCCCGAGCCCCGCCGGTGGCTCCCCCCGAGCGGGGCCACCCCCGGGGCTCCCCTCCCTCTCCTAGCCTTCCAGCTTTTATAAATAAAAGACGTGTTGCATCCCTCCCTTAAAGAAAATGCGCCTTCCAAAAAAAAGGAATAACGCAAATTTCCCCGAATATACCGCTCCGTTTTAATTTCCCGGTCCGCCGCCCCCCCGCCTCTGACGTCCCCTCTGATGTCACACCCCCCCCCTCGCTGTACCACCTCCTGACGTCAGCGGGCGCCCCCCACGCCGTGACGTCACAAGGCTCGGGGACGGCTCAGAGCGGCGCAGGTTCGGAAGGGGCTGAGCGCAGCCGAAGGGAACCGAAAGGAGCCGAAGGGTTACGGAAAGAGCCGAAGGGAGCCGAGCGCGCGGCCGAGCGGGCGGGGGGCGCGTTGCTATGGCAGCGGGGAGGGCCCGGCCGAAGCGGGCCGGGCCGGGGCCGGGTTAACGGCGGCGGGTCGCGGAGCCCCCTCGCCCCTTCCCCCAAACCCGGCGCCATGCTGATCAAGGAGTACCACATCCTGCTGCCCATGAGCCTGGAGGAGTACCAGGTAGCGCAGCTCTACATGATCCAGGTGCGGCTGGAGCCTGAGCCGCGGCCCGAGGCGGTCGCATAAGGCCTGGGGAGGGGGTCGTGTGGGGTTTGTGTGGGGCCGGGGACCGTGTGGAGCCTGGGGGGGGGGTGCAGGAGCGTGCGGCTGAGAGTGGAGGTCAGGGGGTTCGAGGCTGAGGGATATGGGGGATGGTGCGGAGCTTGGGGGTTGGCGATGATCTGGGGGACTCTTTGGGGTCTGGAGGTGTCCTATGGGGTCTGGGGGAGTGTGGGAGGATGGGGCTGAAAGTGAGGGTCAGAGCTGAGCTGGGGGCTGAGGGTTTTGGGGGTCTTGGGGAGGGGAGGGGGTTTATGGACTCCTGGGAACTACGGGAGCATGGGGCTGAGAGGGGGTCATAGGATTCAGAGCTGGAGGGACTGTTTGTGGGTAATATGGAGCTTGGGGTTTGTATGGGATCCTGGGAGCTGTGTGGAATCTGGGGGAGTAGGGGAGTCTAGGTCTCGGGGTGGTTGGGGCTGAGGGGTATGGGGGAGTGCAGGGGTGTGGGGCTGAGGGTGGGGGTCAGATGTTGTGGGGTTTGAGGTCTGAGGTTGTGGGGGTTAAGAGTATAGAGATATGAGGGCAGTGTGGAGCCTGTGGGGTGCAGGAATGTGGGGCTGTGTATTAGGCTGTGAAGAGAGTGTGGGGCTGGGGGCCTGGGGTATGGAGTTGTGAAAATGGAGTGTGGAGGCATGGGGCTGAGCCTGTTTCTCAGAGTGCTGACTGAAGTGGGGCTCTTGGGAAAAGCTATGGGGCTGAGGTGGGGGTGCAGGGATTTGGGGCTGAGGAAAGGGTGCGGGGGGGTGGGGTGGGGGGGACCTGGAGCCAGCGAGACAACAGGATTTGGGGTGCCGGGGCTCAGTCCATCCTCACCCTGCAGAAGAAAAGCCGGGAGGAATCAAGTGGTGAGGGCAGCGGGGTGGAGATCCTGGCCAACCGCCCCTACAGCGATGGCCCTGGTGGCAGCGGGCAGTATACCCACAAGATCTACCATGTGGGCTCCCACATCCCCAGCTGGTTTCGGGCCCTGCTGCCCAAAGCTGCGCTGCAGGTGGAGGAGGAGTCCTGGAATGCGTACCCCTACACCCGCACCAGGTGGGATTCCATGAGAATGTGGGCTGGGGGCTGCCCACTGGGCTCAGCCTAACCCCCGTGCTTCCTATAGGTACACCTGTCCGTTTGTGGAGAAGTTCTCTATCGAAATTGAGACGTACTACCGTCCAGATGCTGGCCAGCAGACCAATATCTTCAACCTGAGTGCTGCTGAGAAGAGGCAGAGGATCTTGGGTGTGTGCAGCAGGGGCATGAGGCAGGATCTGGGGCTTTCTCTGCTGACCTTGTGCTGTAGGGACAGGTTAAGTTATCCTTGTAGGGGAAACTGCCCATACCCTGAGCTCCCTGCTCAGTCCTGTGGATCAGCTGGAGACAGGGAGCTAGGGAATCATGTCCCCATTTTGTCTTCTGCTTCTCCTGCCCCCCCAGGGCTTTGCAGAGTGTTGTTCCCCGTTCCCAGCCGTCCTGGAGCAGACTGTTCCCCACAGGGACATGTTTGTCCCCCGTTGCTGCCTGTTCCCATTCCTGGCACTGTCGACACGGTTGTTTTGGGCGCTGGAGCGCAGCGCGTCATGCTCTACTCCTAAAATGGAGGCCTAAAATAGGCACTCGGAGGAAATGATTCATCTGACCTATTTCTCTCATTGGCTCTCGCAGCACTGGGGATGTCCGGCTGGGACGCTGGTGGCACAGCCAAGGCAGGGGACAAATTTTGTCCCTACCGCCATCACCAGCAGGCAGTGAGCAGAGTTCTGAGCTGCCTTGTTTGGCCTTGTCCTCGGCACACCCCCCCGTGCCCCTGGGGTCACCGCTGCCGTTCTCCAGCTGCCAAATCCCCACGCTAATGCGCCTATGTGTGTCAGCCCGGCTCTTAGCCTGGCCACCCCCACTCCTGCCTCCACCTCTCACTGCTGCTTCTTGAGGCAGCGGGTCTGGCCCCAGTGTGAGGACAGTCCCCAGAGGCTCAAGGGGACAGAGAGACGTCCCATCTTTGGGCACACGGTGTGCGGAAGTGATTCGCAGGGCGCTGCCAGTCTTATCCCTCACCCTTTTTTCCTTCTACCCCAGACACCATCGACATTGTGCGTGACCCCATATCCCCTGGAGAGTATAAACCCGAGGAGGACCCCAAACTCTACCGCTCAGCCAAGACTGGCCGGGGCCCACTGGGGGATAACTGGCTGGAGGCAGCCAGCAGCGGGCCGCTGATGTGTGCCTACAAGCTGTGCAAGGTGGAGTTCCGCTACTGGGGGATGCAGTCCAAGATTGAGCAGTTCATCCATGATGTTGGTGAGCGTGGGGCGATGGCGGTGAGCCCGAGCCCTGGGATGGTGGGTTTTTGGGGGTCATACCTTACTCACTCCCCCTGCTTCAGGCTTGCGTAAAGTGATGCTGCGTGCCCACCGCCAGGCCTGGTGCTGGCAGGATGAGTGGACTGACCTGACCATGGAGGACATCCGGCAGCTGGAGGAGGAGACGGCGCGGATGCTGGCACAGAAAATGGCCAAGTGTGGTGAGGCTGAGGAGCCCTCCACTGCGGGGCCCAGCCCTGAGGGGCGGCCAGAGCCAGGAGGTGCCAGTGGGCAAGAGGGCACTGAGGCTCAGGGGACTGCCGACATCTCCCCTGATGACAGCTTTGCCAAGCAGTGGTCCACATCTTCGCGTTCTTCCTACTCTTCTCAGCACGGAGGTGAGAACGGGAGGAATGAGGGACCCCTGGGTCCTGTGGCTGCTGCTGTTCTCTGGCAGAGGTGCATCAGGACCCTTCTTTCCTACCCCAGAGCGTGGCTTTGGATGTCGCAAAGCTCTGGGTGGCTCTGGGTGCATGAGCAGCACTGTTGGGCATGAGCAGGGGCTTGCTGCCTTCGGTGCTGACCCTGTGCTTCTGGCAGGTGGTGTGTCTCCTCAGAGCCTGTCTGAGTGGCGTATGCAGAACATTGCCCGTGACTCCGAGAACAGCTCTGAGGAGGAGTTCTTTGATGCCCACGGTATGGCAGAACAGCCCCACAGCACAGCAGTGTGCTAGATTTGCCCTGTTGGGTTTCAGTGGGGCACAGGGGTATGGACTGTGCTTGGCTCACCCATGGCCCCCTCCCTGCCATCACAGAGGATCTGTCGGACAGCGATGAGGTCTTTGCCAAGGAGATGACCAAGTGGAGCTCCAATGACTTCTTGGACACGCTGGAGCGGCCAGCAGAGCTGGATGAGAATCTGGGTAAGCAGGATGTGTTCAACCTACCCAAGCCCAGGGTGGGCATCCCAAGGTGGGGCTGACCCCTGCATGGACACCCCAGCTTGCTCACCGTTGATGTGTGCTTGCAGGGGAGGAACACAGCACCTCCAGGGCAGATGGCAAAGAACAGCCAGCAGCCAGCTTCTCTGAGGTGTGTGAGCTGCTCACCCCATCCCTTGTAGCCCCCGGCTGTGTCCCTGGCATGGGTGCAGACAGGAGTGCTCTCCTCCTGCAGGGCGGCTCGGCCGAGAGCACGGTGCAGGCGTGCCGGATCCACGTGCTCTTCCTCATACTCCACAGTGGCAACATCCTGGACCAGGGAGGGGGAGAGCTGGGCTCTAAGCAGGCGGATGTGCAGACGTTGGCTGCCACCTTCGATGCTGTCACCCGTGTCCACTTCCCTGAGGCACTGGGACATGTGGCATTGCGCCTGGTGCCCTGCCCGCCCATCTGTGCCGCTGCCTATGCATTGGTCTCCAAGTGAGGATGGAGAGAGAGGGCTGTCCCCACTCAAGCCACCCCAGGAGGGAGGTGGTGGGCTCAGAGAGGGGTTTCACAGAGAAGTGAGCATCGCGGGATGGGTTAGGGACATGGGGTAGCCCTGCTGACCCATCCTCATGTCTCTCCCAGGCTCAGCCCTTACAGCCATGACCGGGACAGCCTGTCCAGCAGTCAGGACCACATCCCACTGGCAGCCCTCCCGCTGCTGGCCACCTCCTCAGGGAGCTACCAGCATGCTGTGGGCAACGTCATCACCCGTGCCAACCAGGCCTATGCCGCCTTCCTGCACTCTGCTGAGGGCACCGGCTTCTGTGGCCAGGTGAGAGAGGCAGGGGGGCTTAGGAAAGGCTTTGCCCTGGATTCTGGCTGGGGCTTGGCTCCCACTGGGATGATTTTTCTGCTGTCTGCAGGTAGTGCTGCTCGGGGACTGTGTGGGAGGCATCCTGGGCTTCGATGTGCTGTGCCAAAGCCGGACAGGTGCTGGGGGCAGCCGGAGCAGCAGCCGCCGCGGCAGCCTGGTGGGTGCCTCTTTTTTAAAGCTACTGACCATCTTGGCAGCATCTGGCTGCTTGCTGATTCTTCTTGTCCACCCATAGAGCACAGAGCCCATTTCCCCTGAACTGTGCGGCACCCGGGATCCGCTGGCTGACGGGGCGGACACAGCAATGGGGTTGGGCCAAGCCAGCCCCGAGCCAGGGGACGGCCAACATCCAGGTTCCTCGTGCAGGTGAGAGCAAGGGGCCTGTGGGAGTGCCAGCACCCTCCATACAAACTTTGTGCTTTATGTGAACGATGAATTCCCCATCTGTGCCTGGAGGAAGCATTGCACAGGTGCAGCAGTGCCGTGCTGGGGCTCCCCTGCTCGCAGCAGCTCCTCTGGGCTATACGGGCTGTGGCGGGCACCCTGCAGCACTGTCATTCCTGTGCCCGCTGGCTCTGCTCTTGCAGCCCACAGCCTGGCGATGCCCCACTGGAGGCAGAGGCACCACGGAACAGTGCTGCAGCACAGGATGGGGCAGAGAGCACCAGCACCCGCCTTGACTTTAAGGTATCCGGCTTCTTCCTCTTCGGCTCCCCGCTGGGGCTGGTGCTCGCGCTGCGCAAGACCGTCATGCCTGCTCTGGATGGTGAGGAGCCCCACTGGCTGCGGTGCGAGCCCCCACACCTCCCTGTGGGGCTCAAGCCCTTGTCCTCCCCAAACAGCTCTGCTTGAGTTTTTCATGCTGTGGCTGTACCCATCTCAGTGTTGGCGCATGCCTTGAGCGTCCCCTCTGTGCCACTGGTCTCCTGGCTTTCTCTCCTCATCCTCTCCTCCCACTGGGTCCTGCTTTCGACTCCCTGTGTCCTCAGCCTTCCTGACTGCGCGTCGCCCTGCCCTGACCCCTTTCTTTGCCCCAGTGGCCCAGCTGCGTCCTGCCTGTGAGCAGATCTACAACCTCTTCCACGCCGCTGACCCCTGCGCCTCCCGCCTGGAGCCCCTCCTGGCCAAAGCCTTCCATGCTGTGCCGCCGCTCAATGTGCCCCGCTACCAGAAGTACCCCCTGGGCGACGGCACTTCCTCCCTGCTGGGTGAGTGGTCTTGGGGGCTGGCATCCCCACAGTGGGGGGCTATGGATGGCCTGACACGGTGCTGTCTGCAGCGGAGGCCCTGCAGATGCACTCTGCCCTCTTCCTGCCCGAGGTGGACCTGGCTGCTCCCCCCACTCCCACCGGCAGCTTTGGGGGGGGCTTCTGGAGGGGAAGCGAGCCAGGAGACCCCCCTACACCTGCCAGCACCAGCGAAGTCGTCAAGAGTGAGTGCCATCACCAGCATCCATAGGCACTAGAGGGGCTAGAGTGGCTCAAGCCCCTGAAATGGGGCCAGGCTGGGGGGGTAAGGCTCAGGGATGGACTAACTGGAGCTCTCTGCACAGTCCTGGAGCGCTGGTGGGGCCTGAAGCGCATCGACTACTCGCTGTACTGCCCTGATGCTCTGACTGCCTTCCCCACCATCACCCTGCCTCACCTCTTCCACGCCAGCTACTGGGAGTCCTCCGATGTGGTGGCCTTCATCCTGCGCCAGGTAGGGCACGTGTGGCAGGGTGGGCAGCGCACTCAGCCAGTGAGGGCTGAGCCGTGCGTTGTCCCCTGGCCAGGTGATGGAGAAGGAGGGCCCGCAGCCGGCCGAGAGTGAGGAGAGCTCCATCTACAGCCCCGCGTTCCCCCGGGAGAAGTGGCAGCGCAAGCGCACCCAAGTGAAGATCCGGGTATGGGTAACCCTAGGGCTACATGGGGCTCGAGCTGTCCCCAGGCGCTGTGGGGTGATGCAGCCAGGAGGGTTTGCTCCCATCCTGGTAGACTCCCATGTGCTACTTCTGGGGGCTGTTCTGGTTGCCGTGTGCTGCTGAGCTGTGTGTGTCCCTGCAGAACGTGACAGCCAACCACCGGGCCAGCGACGTCATCGTGTGTGAGGGCAAAGCGCAGGTCCTCAGCGGGCGCTTCATGTATGGCCCCCTGGATGTGGTGACATTGACGGGAGAGAAGGTACTGTGGGGACGTTCCCGGGGCCCTGGTGAACGGCAGGGACACCGAGGAGGGGACAGTCCTCATGTTAACTGTGCCTAAATGGAAGGGCTTAGGGACCAGGACTCCATAGGACCTTGTGGGATGGTGGGAGAGGATAGTGATGTTTTTCAGACTGGGACTATGGTATTTTTGCCTTTACTCAGGTGGACATCTACATCATGACGCAGCCGCTGTCAGGGAAGTGGCTGTACTACGGCACGGAGGTGACGAGCGGCAGCGGACGCCTAACCTTCACCATCCCTCAGGACAAGGCCCTGGCCATTGGCATCTACCCTGTGCGCATGGTGGTCAGGTGAGATGTTGGCCGTGTGCTTCTAGTGGGGTCACCTCAGCCACCTCCCCTCCCGTGGGCTGAGGGAGGTGACAGCGCCAAGTCTGAGCCTCGCTGCTGTTCCATCCCAGGGGTGACCACAGCTACGCGGAGGCGTACCTGACAGTGGTGGCCCGGGGCACTGAGTCAGTGGTGTTCAGCATCGATGGTTCCTTCACTGCCAGCGTCTCCATCATGGGCAGTGACCCCAAAGTGCGGGCGGGAGCTGTCGATGTTGTACGGTAAGTGCTCTTCTTACAAGGACAGCCAGCTTTGTGTGGCGACAACCCCATGGGAGCACCAGATCCATCTCAGGGTGTCCTGCTGTGACGTGACACAGTTTGGTCTGCAGACCAAAGTTTTGGAACCTGCTCAGTTAGCTTGGGAGGTGCACGGTGGCTTCCAACCCACTTTTCACGTGGACCCTGGTGACAGTATGTATCATGTGTGCCCTGGTGTACCAGGCACTGGCAGGACTCGGGTTACATGATCATCTACGTGACGGGGCGCCCTGACATGCAGAAGCACCGCGTGGTGGCCTGGCTCTCCCAGCACAACTTCCCCCACGGTGCTGTCTCCTTCTGCGATGGACTCACCCACGACCCCCTCCGCCAGAAAGCAGCCTTCCTGCAGAGCCTGCGCTCCGAGGTGGGGCTGGGATGCTGACCCCAGGGTGGTGGGGAGGCTCTGTCTCCACCCTCATGCTCCTCTCCTTGTGCAGGCAGAGATAGCCATCGTCGCTGGCTATGGCTCCACCAAGGACGTCTCCGTCTACAGCTCCCTCGGGCTGGCACCAGCACACATCTACATCGTGGGCCGTGCTGTCAAGAAGTTCCACAACCAGTGCCAGGTGGGGCAGCAGGGCTGGGGCTGCTGGAGGGATGCCTTGCCCTCACTGGGGTCTCACACTGTCCCTACATCTCTCAGTTCCTGTCTGAGGGCTACGTAGCCCACCTGGCCCAGCTGGAGGCTGCTGCCCTAGTGCACTCACCCAAAGGACCCCCTCGGCCTGTGCTGGGCAAAGGCACCTACGGCTGCCCGGCGCCCGTCGACTTCCTCCGCAAGCAGAGCCAGCTCCTGCGCTCATGGGGCTCCAGCCAGGCAGAGCGAGACGGGGGCCCCCTGCCTGCCCGTGGCAAGCCCCGCAGTGTCAGCCTCAAGCTGGAGGGCGAGGAGTGAACCCCTGCCATTTTGCCCACTCCCGGACACCGCCTTTGTTTTCCAACGTGGAGCTGGAGCTGAAAGTGAGGAAGGTGCTGCACTCTGAAACTGTGGGGCACAGCCACACTGCTCTGAGCCACCCCGGGGGGTGGACAGACCCCCTCTGGGCTGAGCCCCCCGGGTCCTGCCTGCTGCCCCCCAGCTCTGCCTCTACCCTTCTGCCCCAATACCTACTGGCAGTGCCCTGCAGGGTCTGCCACCCAGCCAGTTCTGGGGTTTGGGGTGCTGCCCCCAGGCTCCCATTCACCTTTCTCTGCCCCAGGTGTAAGTGGTGGTGGGCAGGCACTGAGCCTCCTCCCTGCACCCTTGTATTTATTTCCGTTCAGTGTTGTGGGGGCAAGGGAAAGGGTGAGATTAAAAAAAAAACAACAAGGTTCTTCTGTTCTGTTTGTTTCATTGTGAAATAAAGCGATGTAAAGCAGAGCTGCTGGGGCTGCCTGTCTGCTCTGTACTCCCACAGCCTCAGGGTGATGCTGGCCCAGGGCCCCACAGGTGTAATGGAGGGTGGTAGCACCCAACTGCTCTTATTTGCCCTTTGGTTTTACTTGGTTATCTCTAACAGCACTTTTTCTACGTGACCAGATGTCTTTCTATGATGAGTTTTACTTGTGTTTATCTCGGTATAGCATGATCATGGCTTTATATACGCAGTGGAAACCAGTAGTTCAGATAAAAAGTTTACAGCTCTGTTGTGGTGCAGTACAGAGGAAACGCAGCTGCAAGCTGGCAGCGGCAGCCTTGCGAAGTGGCAATGCAGGATGTGGCATGGAAGGGAAGGGATGGGGCACAGCCTTGGCACTGGAGCTCTTGCAGTCAGTCATTAATGGGCTCACCTAGACCCACGCAGCACAGCTCAGCCCAACAGAAAGGATAAAAACCAAACAGGGAATAAAAAGCAGCATGGAAGAGCGTTGGCCTGGGCTCATTTCCTCCACTGGGTTCCCCACCGTTGTGCCGCGGGGCGCAGTCTGGGGCTCAGTGAGGAGATCCATGCTTCTGTTGCCATCCAATGGCCCAGCACTCAACACTGCGCCTTCTGCGCCGCGCCGAAATCCCACGTGCCTTCCGCTGACTTCCAATAAACGTTGTATTAAACATTAATAAACATGGAAAACCATTCCACATGTGGAATATCTAACAGAACTGGCCCGGAGAGCATGGCGGGCTCTACTGGGAGAAGATGCCCTTGAAGCGGATCTTGTCCTCTGCATCCTTCTGGCGCAGGCGCACCTCCAGGCTGCGCAGCTCCTTGCTGACCACAGGGCGCAGTGAGGGGTCCAGTGCCAGCACCTTGGCGAAGTCAGCCTGCGCCTCGGCCACATTCCACACGGCCGCGTGAGCCTTGCCCCGCTTGAAGTAGGCTTTGACGTTGTCTGTGGGGAAGGAAACATCAGCTGGGGAGCACGCGGGCCTCCCTGGTGCACTGCATGCAGCCGGCACAGCTCCTTACCCTCGTACTTGTTGAGGATGGAGGAGCAGTGGTCCAGCACCTCATAGTACTCCTCACTCTGCAGCTTGCACTGGCAGTAGTTCAATAGCAGTGGGGTGATCTTCTGGTCCAGCTCAATCCAGTCCGGAGAGCCGGGCTGCTCCTGTAGAACAGGAGGGCAGAATGAGCCCCAGTGCTGACAAAAGGATGGCGAAACCCCAAGGGGGGGGAGCCCACCTTCATCTGCAGGTTCTTGAGGCAGGCGATGGCGTCGTAGTACTTGGTGGCTGCCTCCTGCACCTTGCCCTGCCGGTACAGCTCATTGCCCTCCTGGTGGATCAGGGGCACGGCCTGCAGCTTCTCCTCATCCGTCATGGCCCAGGGGTCCTGCTGGTAGGAGCCAGGCTCCTCCACCTGCACGCACACGGTCAAAGGCTGCGGTGGGGCACAGCCCATCGGCACCGTGACCCCAGGGCCCCGCTCACCTTGAGCACCTCGATGTCGAAGATGAGGGGCTGGGGGTTCTTTTGCAGCTCGTCCAGGTCGGGGTAGCCCAGCGAGTAGTGCTCGTGCAGCTGGGCGATGCTGCAGCAGTGCCGCTGCCCCTCCAGAGGGTCCTTCCCCGCCGCGATGTTGCGCAGGCTCTTGGCCACCAGGGGGTACAGCACCACGTGCTGAGGGCAAGGGGGGCTCAGGGGGCAGGCATGGGGCCAAGAGGAGGCCCACGTGGAGGTCACGGCCCCTCTGCATCAAGCCACGCCCCCGTGATAAAACCACGCCCACCCGTCGCAAACCACGCCCCCAACAGCGCGAAATCACACCGCTCAGCACCAAGCAACGCCCCCTTCAGCGAACCACGCCCCTTAATGAGCAAACCCCGCGGCAAGCCACGCCCACAAACAGCAAAGCCCCGCCCTCCACTGACCAGACCACGCCTCCGTCGACCAAACGGCGCCCGCGCTAAGCCCCGCCCCCCGACGCCCCGCCCCTTCCGGCCGCACCTTGGACTCGCAGCGGAAGCGGGCGCGCTCGCCGGGCCGCATGGTGCGCAGTATCGCCTCCCACACAGGCAGCTTGAACTTCTTTCCGGCGATCAGCTCCATGGGCTTGCCCCGCGCTCGGCTGTCATCCAGCACCGTCTCCTCGGGTTCGCACCGCAGCGTCCGGTAGTGGAAGGTGGCCTGAGTGTAGGCCGCGCGTCACCATGACGACCGGCTCCGCTCCGGCGCATGCGCGCCGCCTCCCCCCCCCCCCCCGCCCTGCGGCGCGGCGCTGACCTTGGTGCCGTCGCGGAAGTCGGGCAGCGGCCCGGTGCCCTCCCGCAGCACCTCCTTGTGCACGCCGTCCGCCCGCAGCTGCTCCGCCATCGTCCGTCGCCTCCGCCGTCCTTCGGCCGCTTCCGGAGAACGAAGGCTGCGCCACAGCGCCGGCTGGTGGCGGGAGGTGCGCGCGGCTCCTCCCCGCGGGGTGGTTCGGCCCTGGGCTGCGCCGTGCTTTTCCCGCTGAGAACGTTGCCCATGGTGGCGGACGGCCTCGCTCCGCACCAGGTCCGGTGCTCCAGATGGGGTCTCACGAGCGGGGCAGTCACCTCCCTGCCTGCTGCCACCCCTCTGTTGATACAGCCCACGATACCGTTGGCTGTAAGGGCTGCAAGCACACACTGCTGCTTCATGTCCAGCCTCTTGTCCTCCACAACCCACACGTCCTCCTCCACAGGGCTGCTCTCACTGAGTTCTTCTCCCAGTCTGCGTGCATATCTAGGATTGCCCTGACCTGAGTGCAGCACTCTGTGCTTCGCCTTGTTGAACTCTGTTAGGTTCACATGGCGCCACTTCTCAGTCCTGACCAGGTCCCTCCAGATGGCATCTCTTCTGTTGTATCACTTCCCGAGGGGTGCTGGACAGACAGAGTAAAATCAGGATGCTAAGTTTTAGGAAAGCCAACTTCCAGCTCTTCAGGGATTTAAACAACAGAACACCCTGCAAATCTGTCCTCATGAGCAAGAATACAGAACAGAGCTGGCAGACCTCCAGGGAAGCTCTCTGTCCCCAGGTGCAGCAAGTCAGGAAACATAGGCAAGAGACCAGTGTGGCTGGGGCTGCTCAGGCCAAGCAGAAGAGGCTCAGAATATCCATCAGCACTGAGGCCTGTTTGGAGCTGTGGGGCAGGAAGCGCAGAGAGGAAACGGCGGGGCAGCGCAGCAGATGGCCAGGTTTCACTTTTGGAAGTGGCCGCCTGTGCTCCGTGCCGTCATCTTGTCAGGACGGGATCTCTGATAAAGCAGAATTGATTCGCGATTGCAATGGTGGCGTCCCGCAAGCAGGAGCGCGCCTATGGACATGCTGTGACAGCCTTTAGACCCTGTTTGCTCCCCTTTGCCTCCCCCCTCCCCTGTTTCCCCACTGGCTGGGTACTCCAGGTGCACAACCTTATCAGAAGGTTGACATTTGCTATTTACTTGTGAAGTTATTTGTTACCTGGTGTCAGTCAGCAGCCATCCTGTTGTTTCCAAGATGTCTCGGTGCTCTCCTTGTCCTGTTGATGTGGCGACTTTCTTTAAAGTCTTCGTTGAACAAAGAGCACTGGGGGATGATGCCAGGCCTTCCCATGTCTCTTCAGGCGCTTCCTCGGGCAGGCCATCGCTTGTTGTCTGGTTTGCTCTTGTGCAGGATATTCTTGCGGTGTGTCTGACAAAATATACATCTGTACACCTCTATACAGAGTGTGCGTTCCTGGGAAGGTTCGTCTGGAGGATCAGTGATGTAAACTTCTCCAGCTCTGGAGCCCTCCTTTGGACACTCTCTCCTAGCATCTCATGGAGTGGCAGCCCAAGCTGCACCCAGCGCTGGAGGCGAGGCCGCACAGCGCAGAGCAGAGCGGGACAGCCGCTTCCCTGGCCTGGCAGTGCTGGGCCTGACGCAGCCCAGGGTACGGTTGAGCCTTCTGACTGCCAGGCGCACTGCCGGCTCAGATTCCATTGGCCATCAAACCAGACCCCTTTTGGCCAGGCTGCGCTCCAGAACTTCCCCCCTGATGTCTGCACACAGAGCCAGGGCACCCCATCCCAGGTGCAGAACCCAGCGCTCGCCCTTCTTCCTGCAGATGGGAACACCCTCATTTTGTCCAGATCTCAAGGCAAGGCCTCTTTATCCTCAAGGAGGTCCAAACTCCTCCCAGCTTAGCATCATCCACAAACTGATTGATACAACTAACAGATCTTTATTGGAATCAAGAGTAAAAACAAGATAGAGAAATGGCCTTAAAATGGTGCCCTGCAGAATCCCAGTGGTGACACACAGGGCAACTGTCAGGACAAAGTCACCCAGTCCTCCAGTGCAGCCATGTTTTAGTTGTCAAGGGACATTCTAAGGCATGCATAGCCAAGGCTTTATGATGCCATGAGCCACCTCCCTGACAAAAGCTCTAAATATGGGAAACCTGGCAACAGAACTCCAGCTATGATGCAAGGCAGCCAGCCAATAAAGGCAGGCAGGGGCCACGATTCCAGCGGACGCAATCAGGGACCACGACTCCAGCCAGCCATCCAAGGTAGGTAGGAGGGGGCCTTGACTCCAGCCAACGCAAGCAGGGACCACAACTTCAGCCAGGCAGCCAAGGCAAGCACGCACGGACCACGACTCCAGCCGACCCAAGCAGGGACCCCGACGCCAGCCAGGCAGCCAGCCAAGGCAGGCAGGAGCCTGGACTCCAGCGAGCCAGATAGCCAAGGCAGGCAGGCAGGCACCACGAGACCAGCCGACACAAGCAGGGACCACGAGACCAGCCAGCCAAGGCAGGCAGGCAGGGGCCGGGACTCCAGCCAGCCAGCCAGCCAAGGCAGGCAGGGTCTGGGACTCCAGCCAGGCAGCCAAGGCAGGCAGGCAGGGACCACGAGTCCAGCCGACACAAGCACGGACCACGACTCCAGCTGATGCAAGAGGGACCACGACTCCAGCCGACCCAAGCAGAGGCCACGACTCCAGCCAGCCAGCCAGACGAGGCAGGCAGGCAGGGGCCGGGACTCCAGCCAGCCAGCCAAGGCAGGCAGGCAGGGGCCACGACTCCAGCCAGCCAGCCAAGGCAGGCAGGCAGGGGCCACGACTCCAGCCAGCCAGCCAAAGGCAGGCAGGCAGGGGCCTGGACTCCAGCCAGCCAGCCAATGCAGGCAGGCAGGGGCCACGACTCCAGCCAGTCAGCCAAGGCAGGCAGGCAGGGGTCACGACTCCAGCCAGTCAGCCAAGGCAGGCAGGCAGGGGCCGGGACTCCAGCCAGCCAGCCAAGGCAGGCAGGCAGGGGCCACGACTCCAGCCAGCCAGCCAAGGCAGGCAGGTAGGGGCCTGGACTCCAGCCAGCCAGCCAAGGCAGGCAGGCAGGGGCCACGACTCCAGCCAGCCAGCCAGTGCAGGCAGGCAGGGGCCACGACTCCAGCCAGCCAGCCAAGGCAGGCAGGCAGGGGCCGGGACTGCAGCCAGCCAGCCAAGGCAGGCAGGCAGGGGCCACGACTCCAGCCAGCCAGCCAAGGCAGGCAGGCAGGGGCCACGACTCCAGCCAGCCAGCCAAAGGCAGGCAGGCAGGGGCCTGGACTCCAGCCAGCCAGCCAATGCAGGCAGGCAGGGGCCACGACTCCAGCCAGTCAGCCAAGGCAGGCAGGCAGGGGCCACGACTCCAGCCAGTCAGCCAAGGCAGGCAGGCAGGGGCCGGGACTCCAGCCAGCCAGCCAAGGCAGGCAGGCAGGGGCCACGACTCCAGCCAGCCAGCCAAGGCAGGCAGGTAGGGGCCTGGACTCCAGCCAGCCAGCCAAGGCAGGCAGGCAGGGGCCACGACTCCAGCCAGCCAGCCAAGGCAGGCAGGCAGGGGCCGGGACTCCAGCCAGCCAGCCAAGGCAGGCAGGCAGGGGCCACGACTCCAGCCAGCCAGCCAAGGCAGGCAGGCAGGGGCCTGGACTCCAGCCAGCCAGCCAAGGCAGGCAGGCAGGGGCCACGACTCCAGCCAGCCAGCCAGTGCAGGCAGGCAGGGGCCACGACTCCAGCCAGCCAGCCAAGGCAGGCAGGCAGGGGCCGGGACTCCAGCCAGCCAGCCAAGGCAGGCAGGCAGGGGCCACGACTCCAGCCAGCCAGCCAAGGCAGGCAGGCAGGGGCCACGACTCCAGCCAGCCAGCCAAGGCAGGCAGGTAGGGGCCTGGACTCCAGCCAGCCAGCCAAGGCAGGCAGGCAGGGGCCACGACTCCAGCCAGCCAGCCAAGGCAGGCAGGCAGGGGCCGGGACTCCAGCCAGCCAGCCAAGGCAGGCAGGCAGGGGCCTGGACTCCAGCCAGTCAGCCAAGGCAGGCAGGCAGGGGCCGGGACTCCAGCCAGCCAGCCAAAGGCAGGCAGGCAGGGGCCGTGACTCCAGCCAGTCAGCCAAGGCAGGCAGGCAGGGGTCCACGACTCCAGCCAGCCAGCCAAGGCAGGCAGGCAGGGGCCACGACTCCAGCCAGCCAGCCAAGGCAGGCAGGTAGGGGCCTGGACTCCAGCCAGTCAGCCAAGGCAGGCAGGCAGGGGCCACGACTCCAGCCAGCCAGCAAGGCAGGCAGGCAGGGGCCACGACTCCAGCCAGCCAGCCAGCCAAGGCAGGCAGGGGCCACGACTCCAGCCAGTCAGCCAAGGCAGGCAGGTAGGGGCCGGGACTCCAGCCAGCCAGCCAAGGCAGGCAGGCAAGGGCCACGACTCCAGCCAGCCAGCCAAGGCAGGCAGGCAGGGATCAGGAAGGGGCTGTGACGGCAGCCAGGATGGAAAATAATAAAATAAAGTAATAAAAAATGAATTGGTCTTGTCTAATAACAGTCAACTTCTCGGAGTTGGTGCAGATGAGGGCCAATAAGATGATCAGAGGGCTGGAGCACCTCTCCTAAACAGAAAGGTTGAAGGAACTGGGCTTGTGCATCCCCATACCACCACACTGTGGCAACGCAGGTGTCCCGGAGGCTGTGTGTGGTCGGTGCCGATGCCAGGTCCTCGTGAGTGGAACTGCCCCATCCCTGCCTGCATCGAAGGGGGGGCAATGGGGCCACACACCTGCGGGCGGGTACGACCCTGTGCTGTGTGCCCCTGCCTTGGGCACGGGGACCTCGTTGGCCCAGGGGGTCAAAGAACAGGAGTGGGTGTGCAGAGCGAGGCCCCATCTGGGGATGCTTCTGTCCCAGCCCCTGCTGTGGGACACACAATGCCAGGTCCTGGTGGCTGCCTTTGGGGATGTGCGGGCACCGAGCCCCCCCAGCAGGGCTGTTCGATAGCTGAAGCGAAGCTCAGCCTCATATTTGGGCATAGTGCAAGTTATTGGTGGCTGTTGGCAGATAACCCGGCTGATAACGGCTGTGAGGGGCCTCCGCTGCACCCATTGGCTCCTGGCAGCGGGGGCTGCCTATATCTACCCTCCCGGCCCAGGCTGTCAGGTCTGTGGGGTGGGATGGAGCCCTACAGGGTGCTGGGGCTGCTGCTCTGCACGCGAGTGTGTGGGCTGAGTGCTGGGCCTGCAGCTGTGATGCAGCCCTCCCCGGCTCCAGCAGCATCCCCACAGATGAGCACTGCATCTGCCCATCTGCGGTTGGTGGACGGTGGCCATCGCTGTGCCGGGCGGGTGGAGGTGAAGCATGAGGGCGAGTGGGGCTCCGTCTGCACCTACGACTTCGACTGGGATGCCCGCGGGGCCGGTGTGGTGTGCCGGCAGCTGGGCTGCGGGGCCGCAGTGAGGGCATCCCCATTTGCCCCGTTCGGGCAGGGCGAGGGACGCATCCGGCTGCACCCCTTCAACTGCCGGGGAATGGAGGCGGCCCTGCAGGACTGCTACAACTTCGGCTGGGGACAGCATTTCTGCAGCCACGAGTGGGACGTGGGAGTGACCTGCCTGGGTGAGGGCCCCGCCGGGGATGTGGGGCGAGGGCAGCTGCGGCCGTGACTGATGCCGCCTGCGGTGCAGAGGCGGTGGAGCTGCGGCTGGCGGCCGGCAGGGGACCCTGCGAGGGGAGAGTGGAGGTGAAGCTGCGGGGCCGCTGGGGCACGGTGGCGGATGCCGCCTGGACCATGGAGGATGCCGAGGTGGTGTGCCAGCAGCTGGGCTGTGGCTCGGCGGCCGGCGTCTATCACGGCTCAAAATTCGGCCCGGCGGAAGGTCCCATCAACCTGGCCGTAGTTAATTGCAGAGGGAATGAGTGCGTGCTATGGGACTGCGCCATTCAGGGCTGGGGGCCCTAAGACGGTTATCACGACCACGATACCGCCGTCGTGTGTCAAGGTAAGGGCGCGGGAGGGAGGCCCCGAAGGGAACCCAGCGCCGAGCTCCGGACTCACCAGCGCCTCTCGCAGGGTTCACCCGGCTGGTCGGAGGGGACGGCGCCTGCGAGGGCCGGCTGGAGGTGCGGCGGGGCCGGGCCTGGCTGGGCGTCTGCCACGGCCGCGTGGACGAGGACAGTGCCCGGGTGCTCTGCAGGGAGCTGGGCTGCGGTGCGGTGCTGGCCCTGCCCGAGCCCGGCCGCTTCGGAGCTGCGCCGGGGCCGCTCTGGAACGGCACCTTCGAGTGCGACGGCTCCGAGCCCCTGTTGGTCTCCTGCGCAGCGCGGCCGGTCCCCAAGCACCGCTGCACCGACCCCGCCGCCGTCGTCTGCTCCCGTAAGCGTGCGGCCGGGGGCCGGCAGTCCGCAGCCCGGGCCGGCATCCCGCCACGCTCTCTTTCTCTCTCCTCGCAGCCTACACCGGGTTCCGACTGGCAGACGGCGGCTCGCCCTGCGCCGAGCGGGTGGAGGTGGAGGAGCGGGGAACGTGGGGACCGCTATGCGCCGGATCCTGGGAGCTGCCCGACGCTCACGTCCTCTGCCGACACCTGGGCTGCGGCCCGGCCGCCTCCGTTCAGCCGGGGGGCCGTTTCGGGACGGGGAAAGGACCGCTGCGGCGCGACCGCCTCTGCTGCGTAGGGAACGAGCGGCACCTCGGCCGGTGCCCGGCCGCGGTGCTGGGGGAACCCGTCCGCGTCGCCGGCCAGGCGGCCGCCGTCATCTGCTCCGGAGCCGCCGAAACCCTGCGGTTGCGGGGCGGGGAGAGCCGGTGCGACGGGCGCCTGGAGGTGGCCCCGCGCCCCGACGTCTGGACCGGCGTGTCCGCGGGATCCCGCGACAACGGCACCGCGGCCGTGGCGTGTCGACAGCTGGGTTGCGGGGTGCCCGAAAAGACGTACGCCGCGCCGAGAGGCGGCTCGGGCACCGTGGAGCTGCGGTGCGAGGGCAGCGAGGAGTTTCTGTCGCAGTGCGACGCTTCGGGGTTGGGCCGCGGCCCCTCGGCGCTGGCCGTGGTCTGCTCAGGTGGGCGTCCCAGGAAGGGCCGCGGGCATCGCGCATCCGCGCCCGGCCCTAGCCCGGCCCTCCCGTGCAGGCAGCCGGCGGCTGAGGCTGGCGGGCGGCCCCGGGCGCTGCGCCGGCAGGGTGGAGGCGTACATCGACGGCGCCTGGAGCTCCGTGTGCCGAGACGCCTGGAGCCTGCGGGACGCCGCCGTCGTCTGCCGCCAGCTGCGCTGCGGGACGGCTCTGGAGGCACCCAGCCCCGAGCGCTTCGGCTCCGGTACCGGGATGCCGTGGGCGGGCGTCGGGGGCTGCGCGAGGACGGAGGCGGCGCTCTGGGACTGCCCGGCGAGGAGCGGCGGCTGCGGCGGTGGCGGCGGCTGAGCCGGGGCGGTGTGCTCAGGTGAGCGCGGGGCGGGCGCTGCCGTCGCGGTGCCGCCATCGATGCGGAGCCGTGAGCGCCCCGTCCCGTTGCAGCGTTGCGGGCCCTGCGGTTGGAGGGCGGCGGCTGCGGCAGGAGCTGCTGCACGACGGCGCGTGGGGCCGCGTCTGCGCCAACGGCACCGTAGAAGACGGCGCCGCCGCGGTCGCCGCCGTGTACCGAGAGCTGGGCTGCGGAGCCGCGGGGAGGCTGCACGCCGTCCCCGATTGGGGCTCCGGCCCCGCCTGGCTGGGACGCGTACGCTGCGAGGAAGGGAACCGCTCTCTCTGGCGCTGTTCCTCGACGCCCTGGCGCCTGCGGTCCTGCGGCCCCGCCGGGGTCACGCACGTGGCCTGCGATGAGGATGGAAGCGACGTGGCCGGCAGCCCGGCCCCGGGGAGCGGCTGTCGGGACGGGGACGTGTGCACAGGTGGCTCTGTCGAGCCCTCCGCCCCCGCTGCTGGGCGGTCCCCGAGGGGCCTCACGCTGCCCGCTCTGTCCCTCAGCTGTCCCGCTGGGAGACGTGCCGCTGCCCACGTTGCTGTGCCTGGCCCTGGCTGCCCTGGCCCTGCAGGTGCACCGAACTCGGGCTCAGCGTGCAGGTGGGTGTCACTTTGGGGTCTCTCCCCATTGGGGACGCTTGGGGACCCGGTGACAGGTGTACTGTTTGCAGGCCCCAGCCAGGATGCCGGCTCCGAGGCTGTGTACGAGGAGCTGGACTACAGCCGGGTGCCTGAGTGCCGGGAGGGGCCCGGCCGAGCAGGTGGGAGCGGGTTCAGCCCCTGAGCCAGGACTGTTGCATCCCTACTGTGCCCGCAGCCACCATCCTCCCTCCAGGCTCTCTGCTGCAGGGCTCAGGGATGCAGTCGTCACATCGCATCGGGGTCGAGGAGGAGGGGAGTGGCGTGGCACCACAGGGATGCTGTGTGCAGACTCTGATGATGCCACAGCCGTGCGTGCCCAAGGAGACCCTCAGGGAGATGGGGTATGATGACGTTGACATCAGCGCCCCAGGGAGGGGTGTCCTGCTGTGAGGGGGCACAACTCTGGCTGGGGACACAACTCTGCCCCCAGAGGGCCCTGGTGTGGGGGTGTCACCCAGCCTTGCAGAACGGCTCCGTGGCTCCTCCTGCTGCTGCCCCCACACATCTCGTTAAGGTGTGTTTATTAAGCAGTAAAATACTTTCAGTGTGAACGTCCCTTTTTTATTCAAGCCCTCAAACTGCTTGGAAACTTGCTGGCCTTCCTTTGGCACCAGGGGGGAATGTTACCAGCAGGAAGAGCAGGGCACAGCCCGGCTAGCACAGGCTCCTTCTGTGGGGAGGGGCTGCCCGACAGGAGGGGAGCCCCTTTCGCCCCTGAACAGCTGCCCCCCTGCCTGCCCAGACACTGCGCTGGAAGGTCAGTCGTGCCATGGCACCCGTCTCTGGGGCCTCGTGTTCCAGTAGATCTGTGACCTTCAAGTTGGGCTTTAGTGCCTGCAGGGCAACCAGCTCCTGCAGCGCATCCTTGCTCAGCGTGGATGTGCTCAGCCTTCAGGGAATACAGAGAAACAGCCTCAGCACCAGCAGGACCCGCCTGCTCCCCAAGTCCACATGGCCACACTCACCCCAGCGTCTGCAGCGTGCAGTTGTTTTGGCGGAGCTGCCGCAGCAGCAGCGTGGCCCCAGCTCCCAGCTCAGTGTCAGTCAGGTCCAGACACTTCAGGCTGTGGCTGCGCCCAAGCCATGCCACCAGGGCCTGGCAGCAGGCGCCGGTCAGGCTACAGCTCCCCAGCCTGCAGAGCAAAGGGGAGATCGCAGCGTTGAGGGCATGGTGGTGGCACTGCAGCCGCTTGGTGTGCGGAGTGCCATGTGCCCTTACCGCAGCACCTGCAGTTGGCAGCTGCTGTGCTGGAGCCCCTCACACAGCAGCGTCACGCCGTCGTCCCGCAGCCCGGCGCTGAAGGACAGATCCAGCTCCTCCAGGCACGTGCTGGTGCCCAGTGCTACGGTGAGGTCCTGGCAGCAGGCACTGGTGAGGTGGGTGTACCGCAGCCTGCAGGAGAGAGCCTCAGCAGTGCCGGTCCCCCCGTGCCTCCCAGCCACGGTGGGACAGAGGGACACGGCCTCCCTGGAGGATGCTTGGGGACACGCTCCCATGGGGACGCGCAGGGAAGGCGGCATCCTGGCACTGCTCACCGCAGGACACGCAGGCGGCAGTCAGGTTGGCGCAGCCCGGCACAGAGCATCCTCACACCATCATCACCCAGCGCTCCGTCGCCCAGCTCGAAGTGGACCAGGCTGGGGAGTGTGGCCAGCAGTGCCCCCAGTGCCTTACTGTCACCCTCTGTCAGCCCGCACCACTGCAGCCTGCAAGAGGGAGGCAAACCTTGCCCCACTGCCCTGCAGCACGCAGGGAGTGCAGCCCCTTACCCTGTGGAGGTGCCCACCCAATGCCTCAGGGCAGGGCCATCCATACCTAAGGCTCTGGAGTAAGCTGCCTGGGTGCCCCAGTGCCTGACACAGTGGGTACAGAGGTGAGTGCAGCTCCTCCTGCCGCCAGCTCTGCCTAGGAAGAAGGGGATGAGTATGGCCACGTTGTCCCACAGTTCTCACCAAGTAGAGGTAAAATCCTCCACTAAGGGACTAAACCATCAGTGAGGACAGGAGGTGGTGTTTGGATGGAAAGAGGCATTCACAATTCCAGAATGTTCCAGAACTTTGCTTTGCAAGGGAAAAGGGGAAACCTCTGTGGATACAGAGCACAGAGTCAGTACTCACCAGGGAAAACCCTTGGCTGGCTCCTGCCTGCGATGCTGCTGGTGGAAGGAGCAGCTCCGGAGGGTGACACTGAGCAGCCCAGCCCACTGCTTGATGCAGAAGCAAAGAGCCACCTGGTCATACAGCGTCAGCTTGGCGCCCTGCAAGGCTATTCCTGTGAATCTGCCCAACACGCTCTGCACAAAGCTTTCTTCGTTTGTCTCGAATAAAAAGTGGAAAGTGTCCAAATCCTCAACTGTCATCCCTGTATGGGGATGGCAAAGGTCTCTGTGTCTTGTCTGAAGCCACCTCAGCAGATCTTCCCGAGGTCGCAGTGAAATTCTGCACCCAATTCCTTCATCTGCATACTCTACTGACTGGGGGTTCACCAGACCAAACAGGAGCCGCACCGTCACGTTTAAATCCATCCTAAATGTGTGGTAGCTTTCTAACAACATATTCACATCCTTCGCAAGGATCCGTGAGTCACTGAGCATTTCCTCCTGGTCCTCCAGGACGTAAAACATTGCTGCAAAGAACTCCTGGAGGTGCAGGTGGCTGAAGCTGTAGACGTTCCCGTGGTCTGTACCTTTCTCCAAACCTTTCTCATTGAGGAAGAGGGAGAGAAGCTCTGGCTGATTCAAGCCTTGGTCCTCAATTTCCTTCTCAAAGAGGACCTTGTGTTTCCAGATGCCGTCAGCAGCCAAGGAGCAAAGCTTGTGCAGGAACTGCTGCAGGTTCCACCAGGCATTACTGACTCTGTGCTTTGTTAACCAGGAGAGGTAGAACAAGATCATCTGTGTGGTGGTCTTTGAGCATGCAAGAAGATGATTCCTCTTGAACAGCTCTTGCTCAAGGATGGTGCAGACAGTCCAGCTCATGATGGGGATGACACACAAGCTGTAGAGGACCTCATTTCCTTTGGTAAACCTGAAGGCCACATCTGCTTTATTGTCGTTCCCAAAATACCTGTGGAAATACTCCTCCCTTGCAGCTGTTGCAAACCCCAGAATTTCCACATAATATTCACCCTCCAGGCACTGCCTCAGGCTCTGGAGAGCTGTTGGTCTCATGGCAATGAGCACAGAGGACTCAGGGAGGACTTTTCTCTTGAGCAGGCTCAGCAGGGTGGTTTCCAGTGGTTTGGCTTCTGTGGGGTCAGTGCTCAGCTCGTCCTTGGGCTGAGACAAGGGCAATCCCAGGACCTCAAAGCTATCAAAGATGAACAGGATCTTCTCCGGGTTACCCAAAATCCTTCCAGCTGGTGTTCGCTGTTGAGGGCAGCATTTTGAAATCAGGTCCACCATGCTCACTTCTTTGGAAAAGGAAAGCTCCTTGCAGTCTATGCAGAAGACATAGTCAAACTGTGTGCAGAGGGTCCCTTCCACCCAATCCATCATCACCTTCCTGATTGTCATCGTCTTCCCCATGCCAGTGGCACCCACCAGCACTGTGATCCGCTGCAGTTGGCCATCTTTGCTGGGTTCAAAGAGTGTTTGTGTGGTGACTGTATCAGAGCTGACATCTCCA
The DNA here is from genome assembly GCF_023343835.1 of Lagopus muta. Taxonomy (NCBI): domain Eukaryota; kingdom Metazoa; phylum Chordata; class Aves; order Galliformes; family Phasianidae; genus Lagopus; species Lagopus muta. Next base: position 6,392,798 of record NC_064438.1, on the reverse strand, counting down.
GGCTCATCTCCATGCTGATTCCAAGACCTCCTGGCTATGGCCAGGTTGGTGTAGCGGTCGCTCACAGACAGGTTCTCCCCTAGCCAGGAATTCACCTCTCTGTACTGCAGGAACTCTCTGGCCACGTGCTCTCTGTATTTCTGCTTGTACTCTGCACCGGACAGAAGTGGAGTCAGTTCCAAAGCACAGCCATGCTCCTGACACAGCAACAGCACAGGACATTTATTTCAGTGCTCTGCCTCGATATAAAATTCAGTTACGCACTTCCTATGTGCCATCCATTGAGCCCTCTTTCTTCTTCTGGGCCCTACCAGGAATGTCCCTAAGGTGTCCCTTGTGTCTTCCAGCTTAGCAAACATCTGCCAGCTTGGACCTTGTGGTTGCAGTGACTGCTTGTACAGGAACACTGTTGCCCCTTCCAGGCACCCTGGCCTTGTCCCCACAGGCCTTACTCTGCTTGTGGCCTCAGTGCGTTATGGGGCAAGGAAGAAGAGGAACGCTGATAGGATGAGTGGGACACCCTCGCTTTCCAGACTCACCACAAAGCTGAAACCTGCTCTTTTACTGACTTCCCCCTGTCCCCAGCACTCAAAAGCCAAAGGAGATAAAAATTTACCCTGGCTGCTTACCTTTCACCTTCTCATCAAGGATTTTTTCAGCAAGGTGCCTCTGGTTCATCTCCTCAAACAATCCGATGGCAATGTCCATAGCAGCAGCTTCCCCATAGCTGTTGCGCATAAATCTGATGAGTGTGGAAGGATGGGTGAACTTCTCCAGCTCATCCCTGTGAATGTTCCAGCCTTCTTTGCTATCAACGTGTGGCAGCTTCTTCTTGAAGTCTTGGAAGTCTTCCAGTGTGAGACCTTCCAGTGCTTCCAAGAGGACGGTGCTTTCTTCTCCTGCCATTGTGGGATATGGAAAATCACCTGAAAGAAACAAGGGTTAGGAATCAGTGCTCTTTCAACGTTGTTATGAGACATCCCTGAGAATACATAAGAACCAAGAGCAGACAGAGTGGTGTTTGAGGCTCAGTCTCACACCCATTCAGAAAGGGCAGTGAGGGGTATTGGTGTGAACTTCACAGGGACAGAGCTGCTCACAACGGGGTTGCTGCTGGCTCAGAGATTGAGGAGGAAAAACACTGACACAGAAGGGCAGAAAATCATCGAGGGAAGAAAAACAGGGTGTCACTCAAAGCTAGAAACTGGGAGAAGACTTTACAAGCCAACGCATAATTACAAAGGTGCTGGTGGGATATGATGTCAGGTCCCACCAACCTGTTGCTGGTGAGGCACAGGTGGCTCTGGCAATGAAGCACAAGAACGTTCTGCCCAAAAGCATAACATGGGGAAATTCCCTGGCAGAGATCACACAGGGTTGCTAGCAGTTATGAGCTAGGTTCAGGAGAAAAGGGTAAAATTTAACATGGGATAAGTGGCTTTCAGCAAGGAGGGAGGTGGATAACAGAGGAGAGAGGATGGATGGGAATGGTGATGGTAGAACACCCGAAGAGATGTATTTCTGTACAAGTAATACAAGAAACATTAAAAAGCCATTCTAAAGGGCCAGAGGACAGAGATTAGCAGTAAGAGACAGATTCACAGTACTCTAACAGCCACTCTGCAGGCATAGCAGAAAGATCGGCCCTGGGGAAAGTGCAGCGCCCAAGCTGAAGTCAGGCATCTTCTGGTCACGCCTTGAAGAAGCCAAAGCCAAATCTTTGAGGACTGTTTTAAACAACATTTCTTGACAAATTATAAACCTGTATAATTTTTCACTGTGTCCCATTAGCGAGGCTGATGGGAAATCCTGACAAATGACAATGGAGTGCTGCCAAATAAACGTGTTCACCATGAGAACTGCTCCTATTTTAGCAAGGCAGTGATTATTGCTAAGCTACCAGCAGACAACAAGTGGTTTTCAATTATAGCTCCAACCGTTTCTTTGCCACCCTGCTTGCTGAAGAATCATTTTTCAGGGTTGTTTTTTTTTGAAGAGAAGAGATAAAACCCTTCATTGGCAATACTAGGGCTTCCTAATGCACCTGTAGGACACAGGCTCACTTCAGCAACTTGTTCAAATTATTGTCTCCTGAGAATAATGAAAAATAGTCTTAATGGATGCTATGCTAGCTGCCAGAGCAGCAGAATCATATCACAGAACCATAGAATGGTTGGGTTGGAAGGGTCCTTAAAGATCACAGAACCACAGAGTGTTTGGTTTGGAAGGGGTCTTAAGGATCATAGAACCATGGAATGGTTGGGTTGGAAGGGACCTTAAAGATCATTCATTTCCAACCCCTGCTGTGGATCAGGCTGCCCAGTGGAGTGCCGTCTATGTGCGTAGCAGTGGGCATTAATACTAATGGACAGGAGAATTACCATACAGACCTTACAACAATCAGATCTTCTCAGTCCTGCTCTGGCTGACCAAGGTGCATATCACACTGTTGAGAAAGAAACCAGTTGTAATGATCAGGTATGGACGCAGCATACTAATAATAAACCAAAGGCAAGCTTCATCGATGAGAGCTAGACATGACCAAGGACAAATAGTCCTATTATAGAACAGAATAAATAATGTGGAAACTACTGTAATAAAAAACCTCCCACTAGGAGTATAGGGTACTATAAACGTTATTAGGAGAAGAAATATGTAAGCAGAATCCTTTGCATCACCCTGTGGACAGTGATTTTTCTGATAATGGAATAAAATAGGGGAGGTGTGGTTGGAGAAAGGAGGATAGAAAGCACGTAACAGGAGATGAAAATGAGAATTCTTATTAGCTGCGACAGCCCTCGAGGGAGCCCACAGAATCCTGGCATTCAAAAGCTGCATCTACCTGGGCTCCAGACTCAGCACTGGAAAAACATGCTAAAATTATGACAACTTGGTGATGCTGGCAGGTCTGTTTGTGTACAGGATCAGTCTCTGCAGACAACAAGTTGCAGGCGGACCAGCAGCAGAGATGCTGAATTATGATAACCATAATATACTGAAGGGGAAAAATGCTTATAAGTAAATATGACGACTGCAGATTTCACCTGCTATGACATTATTTATTGTAGTTATTGCATGAAGCCTATGGCAAATGTCCAAGGCCCATACAACAGACAAGGTCTCCCTCTGACCTTGAAGGAGCTGCTTTCACCTTGCTGCATCTTGAGCTGAAGCACTGTGTGCTGTGCTGGCACTTGGTTTCCTCCTGCGCTCTCCTGCAATGGATTTTCTGTAGTTTGCTTCAAACATGGACAAGCATCATAGCCCTTACTTCCTGATCAAATCCAGCTAAAAGTCCCACAAGAAGTCCCAGGACCTGGCCATGGGGAAATGCAAGGTTTGGCCCCAGTGATGTCCTGTGAGGTGGTTTCAACCTGGCAGGTTTCAGGGAGAAGAGAACAGAGATGCCACAGCCCACCCCTCCCCCCCCCCCCCCCCATGCAACATTTTAGCTTCCTTCCCTGCACTATGCAAAGCATTTCTTGTATGAGAGCATTTCTAACAACATCCTCAGAAATCCTGAGTGCCATGAGCCCCAAAATCCCTTTATTTTTTATTTTTTTACCCCTTTTCTCTACACTCAGAAGCATCTCAGATTGCCGGGCTGACCCCTCCCGTTCTCTCCCCCCTGCTGCAAGTTGGTGGCTGCAATTGCAGCATGCTCAGTGCTGTGGGGACAGCCCTGAGACATGGAGGTGTCAGACATGCCCCCTATCCCCCCCCCCCCCCAATCCCTTCCTCTTGGCATCCTGTCCCAGCCCTCCCCTCCGGATTGGAGCATTCTCTGCCCTCCTCCCCTGCTCTCCATCTTCCTGCGGTCTGCAGAGGTGCATTGTGGGAAACTCCCAAGTTTTTTCCACTCCCCCACCCTCCCTTCTTCCTCTGCCACCATCCCTCCTCTCTGCGCAAGAGCCAGCACTGGAGGACAGAGGTAAGGCTGCTGCTTTTCCCCCTGCATACCACTAACCGGGGGGGAGTTTGGAGAGAGGGGAGGGAGATTTTAATACCTGTTAATAAATAACAACGTCTTAACCCAAAATAGCAAGGATCTCGGCACATGTCCTTCAAGGTCAGGCAGCCCTGGAATAGAGCTGGGAGCTGGGGTGGAGGCTGGGAGAGGGGATGAAGGCAGAAAGCTGGGATGGAGGCTGCAGATCTGGAATGGAGGCAGGGAGCTGGGAAATGGGATTGAAGCTGAAGCCCTGCAATGGAGGCATGGAGCTGAGATGGAGGGAGGACCAGGGATAGAGGCAGGGAGCTGGGATGGAGGCTGCAGTGCTGGAAGGCTGTTGCCAGGTTCCCAGCTGTGTTCCTGCTCCTTTCTGCCTGCATCATGCTATGTTAAATGTCTAATTGCTAGCAGTTCACAGGCAGGAGGCTATGCAGAGCAAGCAGTGCTGGTAATTAATAGCCCTGGCTGATAAATGTTTCCTTTTTCCAGGTTAGGAGCTGGGGGTTGTTCTGCTGGGGTGAGGCTATATCTCTGATACCAAATGGATAGCATTTGATATTGTCCCCTGCTTTGTGCTGAAAAGTTGCTTACAAAGAGAAACAGACCAAAACCAAAATCAAGCTCCTCATGAAGAGCTGAGAGGTTTTTCAGCTAGTGTGCCAAATGGGAGGGGGACATCAGATGGGAATGAAATGCATGAGGGGTGTCTGGAGCACTTTGTGCACCTCTTTGTGTAGCTCTTTTTGCATCCATGTGTGCAGAGATGTGTTAGCTTGGTCCCTGCCTGAGGTCTTGGTCCCCACTGAGGAGGGGGGAGAGGATTTTTATGCCATATTGGAGGTCAGCCTGGGAGAACTTTGGTGCTGGGGCCATAGGAAGGTGGTGGCAGCCTCTTCTCCTGGATGGGACTTGGGCAGGATGCTGTCAGGAATGGGAGGATGCAGCTGGGCAGAGCTCCCTGCTCCAAACGGGGACCAACCTCCACATTCTGACCTTCACAGCCACGACCTTCAGCAGCTCCCATCTTTCCAGCCCCTCACCCATGCAGTTGCAGCAGGAAGAAAAATCTAGAATTTCCCCCAACTGCACATATTCATCCCTTGGCTGGCGGGTGGCCACAATTGTGGTGCAGCGGTTCCATCCGTGGTGGGATGCGGGGAGGAAGGATGGATATAGGGCAGCCTTCCTGCATTGGAGACTTCCCAGATCCCCAGAAGGTCACTGCTGAATTACTCCCCATCCACCTGCAGGGGCTCCTCACATTTCAGCTGCAAAGCAACAGTTTTCAGATCTTGCAGAATGGAATCTGCAATCTTTTTGGCCACAGCTGAGATGCAGCAGGGTTGATGCCATGAGAGGCTTCCATCTGAAGGGTCTATCAGGATACCTGTAAGATGAAGAGAGCTGCCAAATCCGCTGCTGCTTACTGCAGTCCCTGGGGCTATTGTACAGTGTCAGAGATGACCCTTTTTTTTGTTGTTGTTCTTTTTTTCTTTTCTCATCCTATTATTTTTCCTCTTTTTTTTTTTTTTTTTTGCTTTCTTTTTTGCTCGTGTCTGTTGCACTTCAGAGAGAAGTGGGAGTAATGACTGTCAAGATGGGGCTTTAAAAGCAGCATTAGGAGGGTGAATCCTCTCCCCATCTCCTCTCTTGGCACACCGTAAAGGAAATAGAACTGCTAAGCTTGGAGGTACCAAAAGCACTTCTGCATTTGGGGTACTGCTGAGGTTCCTGCTAGGTGTTTGGATGGACACAACAGGGAATTGCTCTTCTGTTCTCTGGGCAGACCCTGAGGGTTTTGGGGGAGGTGGTGGCCTTCATCCTGGAGCAGGCAGTTCTCTGGGAGGACGGCTGAGCAAAGCTGTCCCAGAGAAAGGCTTGGGATCTAATGCCCTGTAGTTTTGAAAGGTAAGGGCTACAGCCTTGTTCCAGCAACGGAGATCTGGAGTGACTTCTCATGCAGTCTTATGGCCTCATGGAGTGACACCATGGAGGCAAAATTCTGTGTCCTGGGTTGTTTCAATGCTGCTTTCCCTTTTCTTGCCATGTTCCAGGGCAGCTGCAAGGCACATGCAGAAGGGTTTGTCTGCACAAGACGGCGAGCAGGTTTATAGCTCTTATTAGGGCTCTTGGAGTTATTTTCACATAGGGTAAGAGTAGGTAACAAAGCAGAACTGTGGCATTAATTTACACAGATCCTGTGAGGCTCAAGGACCGCGGATGTAATGGCTGAGGTTCCAGGTCTTGATGCAGCCACAGGCATGACACAGACACTGCCAGCAGCGATTTGAGGCTGCTGCCTGCTGAAAGCTTCTCAGCTTCTTGATGCTCAAAATTCAAAGGGCTCGTTGGGTGGGAAGCATTTAATCTGGGATGCAAGAAGCAGCGAACAGCACATTGGGAGAAGGATCCATCAATATTTCATCCCAGGGAAGTGGGTCAGCAGCAGTGAGTGGTGCAGCTCAGTGCTGCTGCTTCCAGACTGTGCTTTGGGAGGGCTGCACAGCCCAGCCCTGGTGCACTGAGCCTGCTAAAGAGCTTCTACAGAATGCGATTCCCATTCTGAATGCATTCACACTGTTTTATTGCATTTGCTGGGTGCTGCAGTCCAAAGTAGAGTGGAGGTGGCTGAAAAGCTCACAGCTACATGACACAAACTCTTTACGTAAAGCTGTTCTGAGATTTATGGCAACACTGAGATGTACTGCATTACCTCATCCGCCACCACAGCACCTCTTGGAGATGGGAAATGGCTTAGTCACCGTATGCTGCCGTCACACTGCCTGGCTGGAGGCATGGCATCTTGCTGCTTTTGATGTGCCTGTTGCCTCAGCAGCACAGACAGGGGCAGAAGGGCTGTATGCCCTACCAGGACTGGGGAGTTGGAGCACTGGGAAACAAAATGAGCTCTCTGCTTTTTCTTAACATTTCCAAACCACCTTGGTGCACTGGGGGCATTTGCCTATGGGCTATTTCTGGGAGAAGAAACAGCTGTAGGAATGGTCTTGGGCTTCACAACCTTAGAATCATCAAAGTTGGAAAAAACCTCTAATATCAAGTCCAACAACTGACCCATCTCCACCGTGCCCACTGACCAATGTCCCTCAGTGCCACATCTCCATGGTTCTTGAATGCCTCCAGGGATAATGACTCCACCACCCCCCTGGGCAGCCTGTGCCAATGCAGCACCACTCTTTGAGAGGATTTTTTTTCCTTCTCTTCAACTTGACCCTCCCCTGGCATAACATGAGGCCATCACCTCTTGTTCTTGTGGTTCCAGCTGTTTTCCCCCTGGCCACCTCAGCCAAGACCTCTTGGTAATGGCAATACTCAACATAACCTTGCTTTCTCCCATTTGAAGATCTAGCATCAGTCAGCTCAGCCTCCAATACAACCTAAATCCCATTTCCACATGTTTTTGACATGCAGAGGTCATGTTGGAAGCCAGCAACAGTACTGATCCTCCAGTAGCACCCTGTTTCTAACAGCCTGGTCCCTCAGCTGCCATATATTTGGTACTAAGAACTATGCTGTTTTTGATATTATTTCCTCCCTTTGGGGAAGTCATATAGTTGTAAGTTTTCAGGTGCCTCTCTGAAGTGGCTAAATTCTCATTTCCTTGTTTATGTGCAGTCTGCAATAATGGAACAAAATCTGCAGACTTCAGGCTAAAATTACCTGCTCATAATCTACCAGCTGGTGCAAACAGATGAATCTGTGATGGTAACTAAGTCCTGTGAGCTGGTCTCAGCAGGTGCAAATTGCACCCAGTAAAGGGAAGATTCCTTGGAGAAGAGAGCCACTTTCTGTTCCTTAGAAAGTTAGTTTGGTCTTAAATGATCAAATACAGGTATGGCAGCTGAGACCTACCGAACCTGGCAAATGGATCTGGGAAGCTCTTGAAACCAACTGGTGTTCTGCATCTGTCTTGCACAGTGAAAATTCTTCTCTGTGCTGTTGGACAGTGGGGATGGGCAGGGAGAAGCATTAATGCTTGCCTAGTCCAAGAGACCCATTTAATTCCTTGCCCAAAAGCCGAGACAGCTAACTCACAGTCAGGAGAATGGAGCTTTGGAACTTTGGTATTTATCACACTCTTATTTATTCTGAAAAAGTGAACTTTTAGGTGATTGCTTTTCCAGACAGGTGAGAAAGACAAAGATCTGAAAGGGAGGTAAAGGAAGGAGAACTGAAGATTTTTAAGGTCTTTTCTGCCAACTCAGGTTCTTTTGGCATGGCCTTGATAGAAGTCAGTAGGTATTCCTGAGGCTGGACTCAACAATATGGGTCCTTTCCAACTTGGGATATTTTATGATTCCATGTTGTCAGCTGGAGGACACCTGGAGGTTGTGAATTGTCCTTTTTGGCTGCAAGCATGAATTCAGAGGCATAGCCCCATTGTGTAAGCTGAATTGTTTTTTGCTGATACGGTACAAGTATCAGCAAAAGTGTGAGTGTGATGTTTGGAGACCCCGTACAGCTGCGGGGTGCAGCTTCACACTGCATCCTGCACTCAGCTCCTCCTTGCAGATTTTCTCAGCTTTCTTTCTAACTCAAAAGTGTGAGGAGAAGATTATGGGGCACGGGAATGAGGCAGGGAACAGGACCTTCTAAGAGGGATACCTTACAGCAAAGCCAGCAATGACTCATCTGCTCCAATTGGTGCAGAATTGATGCAGCTTTCATCTGCACACACAGAAGACAGATGAATAGATGCGCTTGCTAATGTGGTGGGCAGGGAGGGGGGGCTGAAGCAGAAAAGGTGCCCTTCAAGGAGCCAGGGAAACCTGCTCCTTCCCTGTTGGTTTGTCTGGGGCTTGTTGTAATGGGTCTGACTGCACTGACCTTGAGCTGCAGCAAGCAGAACTAGCCAAGGACTTCGATGGGCAGGAATTCAGAGCGCTTTTCTTTTCCTTTTTTTCCTTAATTGCTGGTGTCAAGTTCTCTGCTTCCCCTTCCCAGCCTGGGGGGGAGCTGGTGGCAAGTGGGAAACTCTCTGCAAGGGGCAAAGACTGTTAAACAAAGACATAGAATCAGGGAGACAGAGGGAATGAAGTCTGTTTCTCAGAAAACCTCATTCTACAGTGCTACCATCTGTGTGGGAGGCAGAAGGGAACTGGAAGGGAGAGGAATGGGTAGACGTGGAGAGAACAGCTGAGGAGGAATAAATAGATGTGATGAGCTATGGAGAAGAAAGTAAAGGTGGATAGATGGGCCATGAGAGGGAAAACTTTATGTGATGAAATGAATGAGGGAAAGGAAGGAGAAAAAAGGCCCTTCTAAAATGAGGAAATTGCTGTTCCTCTGAGCCTGATGACTGCTACAGAGTTGCTTGGAAATGAGCAGTGCTGGTGCCCTTGAAAGCATAGGGCTAGAAAGAGGAGAGAAAAATTAGGAAGTCTGGTGGATATTGCCAGCTTTGGGATCAGTTCTGCAGAATGCATTGTACTGCTTTTAGAGCCTGGGTTGGCAGGAAGAAATAAATGCAAAACCTGTGTTCTGTACGTTCACACAGTCCAGCAAGGAGTGCAGGGCAAAGCTTCCTAGCAGAGGGAAACTGCTGGCAGAAAGCCTTTCACATGCACACTTAAGAACAGCTGATAGTGAATTTCAATTTAGTTTGGTTTCCAAATATTCTTAAATCTCTGGAATCTGCATAAGGGGAAAACAGCAAATATTTAGCAAAGCAGAATAGCTGCACAATGCCAGGGAGTGTGAGCAGCCCAGCTAATTGCCACTGAAGTCACCGTGTAGGTAATTGAATATTTATGATATGATGAATCTGGCTCTCCCTGTCTGAACCTCAAAGTCTGCTCCTATTGTGAGCCTCACTTTCTCTTTGTGGCCTGCGTCATCACTGCACCAGATGTAAAATGAGAATTCCTTCTTCCTCAAACCAGAAGAATAGAGCCTTGCAAATGACCAGAGCTGTAGTACATAGGAATATGCCTCTGGATGCACTTAGCATTTCTACTAAGAACATTATGGAATCATAGAATCATTCAGATTGGAGAAGACCTCCAACGTTACAAAGTCCAACCATTAACCCAGCAGTGCTGAGCCTAACATGAAACCACAGCCTTAAACATCGCATCTACACATCTTTAACATCTTTAAATGCATCCAGATTTAGTTATCAGTGTCCTTTGGAGGCAATAGGAAGGAAAAGACAAGGCAGATGTCATTTAGAGAGATATTGCAAAATGAGCAAGGAAAACAACACTCCTGGTCAAGTGCATGTGCTTATCTACAAACACCCAGGCCACGGGGAAGGTCTTAATCTCAGTGAGCATCTGCAATTAGGTTTGTGTGGTACAAGATGCCCAAGTGCATGATAATCTTCAGTGAAGCACGAGGGGTGGTAGTTTGAGTTCCCAAAATGATTTAATATCAAACTCAGTGATGTCAGTAAGTGTTGCTCAGCTGCAGACAAAGTAGACCCAGCCTATGTAGAGCAGCTAAGTGGGCATTTGGTTGCTGCGTTTTAATTGAATGAAGAGGTGGTTTGATTCTATTCCCTGGGAGAAGTTTGAGTGAGACTGAATTGAAAATCCAAGGAGAAGGCTAGCAAATATCCTGCTCAATGCTGGTTATAAAACCCTTTGTACAGATTATTTGCCTCTTTTCAATTATTTATTTCAAAACTGGTCAGCTTGGATCACCTGAAGTCACTTGGAGCTTTCAGGCTTCACCTCACTGAATCCTGTTCAGCCACAACCCATCCGCCCTAAAAGAGAAATATGAGGTAGATAAGAAGCCTTCTGGAAGTCTCCACGCCACAAAGCCATCACCCAAATGGGAAATATGTTCTCTGTTCAGGGAAGTATACAGCATACCAGTATCATGGCCAGAAGCACAGTGTACCATGGGAGATACTGATTCCAGTGATTTTGGTGTTGCAGTTCCCCAGGTTAACTCCAGTTCACTGATGCTGGAGGAAATGCTGGCTATAGAACAAGAAATGGTTCCATGGAGAGGAGGAGACAGGGCAGTTTCTCGCACCAAGCAGGAAACTGTTGCCTGGTTTTGCTCTGAACCCAAATCTAGCATTTCTGAGTAGGTCTCCTCCAGACCATCATTTCTGCCTAGGCAGAAATTTAAAACCCATCATCTATTAGCCTGGTTCCCAGAAGAGGCAACAGTGTGAAGCAGTGATGCGACCCTGGCACCCTCTCCTTGTCCACCATTAAAGGAGAGATCTGTCCTCTGAGCTATTATGGAAGCAATGTCTATCTGGAGAGGTTTTTGATGAGCTTCTCTATTTCTAAACCCAGACAGTGACTGAGCTCATATTTCACTTAGCAGGCATAGAGCCCTTGGCAGCACCAAAGGTCAGCTAGGAAGCAATGAAGCAGGTGACTCAGATCTGATGGCTTCCTCTTGTTTATTCATCATTTCCCAACTCAAACCTGATGTGGTGCTGATGGCAAGCCTCTCCTTGTCCCCTGTGCTCAGGGAGGTAGCTGGGGAGCTCCATCTCCCATCTCACCCTGCCCAGATGGCTGCCTTAGGTGAACTTGCTGAATTATCTTTAGGCTGCTTTCATCAGTTCCTTGGAAAAAAATGATTCCAGCTCATCTCTGTCAGCAGTATGGGTGATGTTTTGTAGGCAAACCTAGATAACCACTGCAAGGAGACAGGAGCCTGCCACTGAGACGTGGTGGATAGCCTGTCCCTGAAAACATTCAGGGTTGGGCTGGATGGGGCTCTGAGCATCCTGACTGAGCTGTAGATGTCCCCGTTCATTGCAAGGGAGTTGGACTAGATGACCTTTAAAGGTTCCTTCCAACACAAATGATTCACTGGAGTCCATACACCACGCTGCAGCAGCTGAGGTTCTGGCCCTTACCTTGCCTTACAGTAGCTTTGATAATTGAGAACCTAATCCATTTATTATCTCTATGTGGATGGAGATATCACACATTACATTAACCACTTCCTAAACTTCAGTTGGGATAGTTCTACAAAACAAAAAGGGCAAGGGTGAGTTATGGTCAGGGACGAGCTGTTGATCTTCTTTCCCACGGAACAACTTGTTCTCCCTTTACCCAGGAGGAAGGCATCAAGGAATTAAAATTTGGTTGGACATGAGTACATCTTGCCACAGATAAAGGACACTGCATACAGCTAGGGATTTATCCTGTAAATGGAGTGTAGCTGCAGCAGACTTCAGTGAAGGTTGGTGTGATGTATTTGGTGTTCTCTCAAGTGCAGGCACTACAGTAGATATTTTGACTACAGCTCACAGCTCTCACAGTTTTGTTCTCCTCTTCAGGCGGGATGCCAGTAGCTCGTTCTATCTTCTTCACCCAGCTCTCATCGCTTTCCTTTCTCTTCCAGGTGCTGTATCATGTCCAGGTAGGACACCACCAGCGTGAACATCATCCCAAGGCGATCATCCCCAGGCACTGAGCTGTCCTGCTCTTGTGGCTCCTATTTCACTCAGGAGCAAGGAAAAGGCAAAGAAGACCTAGGACTGCCTCCCTTGTGCTTGGCGTCCAGACCACCTGCAGCACTCACAGGGATGGATTCCAAGGGTAACATCCGAAGTGGAAACAAACCCGATGCCAAGGCCCCCAGCTCTGGAAAGCCAGAAAAGCCCAGCCCTGGGCCTGCTACGAACGCAGACAAGAAGGATACCCCCAAAGAACAGCCTAATCCTGCCACTGCTCCCAAGAAGGCAGGCAGCGATGCTGCTGTTGTGAACAACCACAGCAACCTGAAACCCAGTGCAGCCGCCACGGAGACACAAGAGGCCACTGGCCAGTCCCCTGACTCTGACCACAAGGGAAATGGCTCCGAGGAGTCACCAGGCAGCATCTTCGACAACATGAAGCCCTTGATCATCGTTGGAGGAGTGGCGGTGGCGGCGCTGGCGGTGATTGTGGGAGTGGCGTTCCTCGCCCGGAAAAAATGAAGACCAAGACAGGGTGGGCTGAGAAACCCAGCCTGGCTGTACAGCTCCTTTTGAGACAAATGCATGCACACAAATTCTATACATATCTATATAGAGAGAGCGAGCTAGATAGGTCAATGTCAAACACCAACTGCAACTCCAAGGGTCTTGTTCAAGACCACTGTGCCAGTTTGACCCGATGTGGGTAACTCCATGCACTCAGTGTGTTCTTTTCATGTAATATACCTTGGCTTATACCACTGTGTATAGATTACAGCTTCTCCTGATTGGTGTAAATGACGGTGTCCCCTCCCCTCCCCTGCTGTCCTCCCTGGGAGCCACCCCCACTTCTCCTGCAGTCCCCTGTTTTCAAGTCCAAAGTGTTCTTCGTCCCATCCAGAGTCCCTGCTTTGTGTTTTGGTTTTTCTGTTCAGTTTGTTTTGAGGGAAGAGATGGAGCCTAGTGAGAAGACCCAGTTCACTTGTCCCTATGTGTGGGGCAAAGTGTGGTTTCTTTGTGTTAATTTCTTGGGGCTTTGGATAAGTCTGTTCAGCTGGTATTTTTCCACTGAAGCTATGGCCTTTCTGTACATGAGAAGGTAGGGAAAAAGGGAAACACAGGCTGGTTTCAGGGGTGGACAGGAGCTGGGACCCCATGAAAAATAACACTGACCTGCATCATGCCAGGCAAACCCTGATCAAGGTCACTGGAAAGATCCATCTGTCCTAGAGTGATTCCTCGCCTGTGACAGTAGCAGGGATTTGTGACTCCTCCACATCTTGGAAATGGAAACAAATTCCCAGCACTGGGGAGCAGCCTGGTTTTACTGGTGAGTACCTCAGGTCTAAAGCCAGACCTTCTAAGAAGGAAAAGGAAGGCAGGCAATGAGAGGATTCGGGGCCGTGGCAGATGCCCTTCCCCTGACACCAAGAAGTGGGTCACTTTATCTTGCACTGTCTTTTTCACTTAGGTCAGAGCTCAGATGATGTCAGAGATTAGATGAGGTCAGAACCACAAACTCCCTGGAGCTCAACAGAAGTTGCAGCCAATGGGGTTTTTGAGTGATACTTAGAAAGACCATGAGATGGTGAGGTGAGTTCAGTAGAAATCAGTTGAAGAGCCATTGTGATGTGTTTTTGAGCCTAGATGTGCACATTCAGTGTGTACTAGGCCAGAGAAAGGCATGTGTTCCCTGGGTGCTGTCTTTGCAGTACCAGCTTCCGGCAAAATTACTAGATAGGATGGCAGATGTGTATGACCCTGGTAATTCTCTTGGCTCATGTCTCCTTAATTTACCTCCAAATTTGTTTGGCTGAACGCATACAGCTTCTTCAGACAAAAAGCCTTTTCAATATAGCATGGCCACTCCTATGGTCACCCTCTTTTCCCCAAGGCTCATAAAATATTCCCAAGGCACAGAACCTCTGGGAGTATCAGATGCTGTCTTCTGATGAACGACAGGCTGCTTTCAGCATGAGTTTAATGTCTACCTCTACCTTCACCAGGACAGAGAGGAGATGTATGTGTTGAGTTCACAGTGGTTTTGGAAAGAGTGCTAACAGCCCAGGAGAAATCCTGGTGGTTCAAAGCACTCCTTCCTTGCATTGTGGATATGTCTTCAAGCAGCAGTGCGTCACAGCCTGGAGAATTTTGGGGGATTGAACAGAAGGGTCTATGGCTGGGAGCCTCGTCACTTCTGTCTAAAGAATGGATTTCCCCTCATCCTGCTTTGTAGTTCAGTCATTCACTTTTGGAGGGGGGGGGAAAGGGTGAAGTAAGGGTAAAAACAGCAGAGGAGTATGAATTGGGAAAGTAGAGATGTGAGGCACAAAGTAACTCAGAAGCAGTCCTACCACAGAACCTTTGCAGAAACTGTAGCAGGGCTTTGCAAAAGGATGCAATGGGGCTGTTGTATCTCCCTGCCTGCATCTCATCCAAGAGCTTGGGGTGATGCAGAGCACCCAGACTTTGGCAGTGCCCTTGGCATGTCCTTATGTGCAAGCCAGAAGCAAAAGGCGGCGCAGTCCAGCCAGGAACCTCGTCTATGTTACTGCCCACTGGGTACAGAGTAACATATCCAAACCAGTGGTGTTTGGACACAGGGATGGATATTCCTGGGCTCTGCTTCCTTTCGAAAAAAGCTTTTGGCTGTACGGACTCTTCTTGTACCGCTTATGAGGAAGGGAAGTTGGCCACCCCTGTTCTGATTCATGTTTTACCAAAGCAGGGTTGGTGATTTTCAGACTAATGCCTCTATTTTCAACTCCTGCCTTTAAGAGATGTTTCCACCAGTCCTGTCTTCTCCTGACATGGGATATTTTTAGCAGTGTGTGACACTACAGATGCAGCATTTATCTACTCTGCACTGATCAGCATAGATAGATGCGGAGGGGGGGGGGAAATGCCTGCCTCATTTGAGTATCTTATTATTTTATTTCTGAAGTGTTTTCATTTTCTGTGCTTAAAGTTTGGCAACAGAAAAGGGAAAAACAATTCTCAGCCAACGTGGGCCTTAACCATTCCTGTTTGCATCTGACTCCTCCTTGCCCTTAGGGCATGTGTGTGAAAGGCCAGTAACCCCATCCAGAAACACCCCACAGGGGCGGTGCCAGGACAGCAGCTCATGCTCTGGGTACAAAACCACATGCAGCCCTCCCCAGGCAGGGACTGTAATTGTCCTGTCCATAAGAGATCTTCTGCTTACTGCCATAACTTAACACTGCTGTCCAGACCTATCATCTGGAGCCCCCCTCTTTGGTTCGATTTGAGAAACACCTCTTTACGTGTGCATGTGAGTGTGTCTGTACCACCACCCTGCCTTGAAGAATATTCTGTGTGCGTCTGTATATTTACGTATCTATACAACCGCAGTAAAGTCACATTCCTTGTAGGGAAAACCAAAACAAAATCTGGAGGTGACACTTCATTTGCTCCCCTGCATTCTCACAGAGTGTTCATGGTGTCTTTTTTGTGCCATGCATCACACCACGCAGCACCCACGTTTCTTTGGTCCTGGTTTCTGCTCAGTGCAAAGAATGTATGGCTGGTGAACTGCTGAATGTATCATATGCCCATTTTGCTAAAAGCTCAAAATTATTGTTCCTCTCCCTGGATAGTCGTGTGGGCTACTCGCTTGAAGTTAAGGTACTTTTTAGACCATATTGAACTGTATGGACTGTGTAGCACTTGTCAAAGTGTGGGTCTAGCGTTGGCTTGAGTCAGGCAGATGAAGCATAGATGCCACACGAGCTCCCAGTGCTGGGACCACGCACTTGCAAGTGACCTCCTCTTAGCAAACACCTCCCGTTCTGCCTTAACGTGCCCGGCTGTGCGGTGGTTTCATTCTGAGTGAAAATGTCCAGTGAGAAGTAGGCTGAGGAGAGCAAATTCCTCTCTCTCAGCATCGAAGCGAGATTGAACTCAAAGCTGTCGAGAAGCCGAAGGCTTAAATGACTGAACTCGCTGTGCTAAATAAATAGTTGTCTTTTCTCGTACTGAGCACATGCTGTTATTTGCTTGATGTTATTCTTTGTGTGGCGTTTGTGACATGAAGTCCTTCTAGTGATATCTCCATGGGGAGAATGAACTAATGGTTAAAACTAATAAGGTTCTGCACTTGGGTTTTGAAGAGATCTAGATTGCTAGTTTACTCTTTTGATAAAGTCTAAATTAGAAGTTTGACTTCACAGACTTTGCAGCATATCACTAAAAGTATAGATTCAATTACTGTACCCGATCCATAAGTTTTGGTTGGATTCAAAGAAGTTGTATACTCTCTTGGGCAACTTTTTAGAAGGTTTTTGATGCTTCTATCTTTCAGAAAGATGGAAGAGATTACAGGTCTGCTTTCACTTTCCGTTGGCTTAATAGGCTGTGGTAAGTCCTGCTACCCCCCAGCAGCTTTGCAGCAGGATGCAAACAAACCTGGGAAGAAAAGGATAACATAGCAGCACTTTCAGGATGACAAGCACTGCACAGATGCTTGCCCTGGGGCACTTCCCAGCCCCACTTGGTTTAGTGACAAATTGAAAATGGATTGGTGTCTTTGTAGGATCAAAGGTTAGCAGCTGAGCCACAGGCTGCTGGAAACAAAGGGGATTTTTCCGTCAATTTCACATGCTGTGATCAGGCATTGGGGTCTTACTGGCACCAGGGATATGACAGCAGGTCACTGGAAGATTCAAAGGCATTTCAGTGTCATGTTTCCACAAAATTGGCAAAAAAACTTCTTATTCCTCTGCTGAGTATAAGGGAAGTGTTTATCTGCACAACCATGCCTATATGGACAGTGATATTTGCCAATAGCCATCAGAATAACTTTAAAAACCAACAAACAAAAAACTTTCTGGTGAGAGATGATTCCTGCTTAAAATTCCCCTCCTTTCTAGGAAATGCCATGAGGGTTCAGAAATCTGCCTTGTTCTAACTATTCTTAGAACTGGTTGAAAATAGCAATCCTGAAGATTTGTGAGAAAGAAAATGTTCTTCAAGAAACAAACCAAACAATGGAGGCAATGAAAAGAGTACCTGAAGAGTGAAATTCCGGGAATTTCAATCAGTTCTGCAGAGAGCTTTGGGTCAGTGTTGCTGAGGAGGGGTGAGAACCAGGTCAGAGCAAAAAGCATGACATCGTTATTTCAGCACCTTTGAATTTTTATACCCTGTCCACTTCTTTGGGGCCAGGGCACGCTGTACCACCCACATACGTCAGGATGCAAGCTGTGTGCTACAAAGAAATCAGAAGAGGGCAACGTGAGCAGTGTCTGCCTCATATAGTGGATTAAATATTGCTGCTCTCGTTACAGCCCGTAATCTATCCCAAAGTGCTTCATGTACTACAGTAACCATTTTTGGCATTTATTTGTCCATTGTCTCCTGCTTCCATTTCAACTGGAAATGAGTACTATTGCAAAGTTTATCTTTCTGAAGTGTTGATCATTAATGAGAAGCTATTTTTAAGTGCGAGGAACATAGAATAAGGTTAGTAAGGTTAACGCCAGCCTTAGCTGTCAAAAACAAGATAGAGAGTGCTTAATCTAAGTCCATCCTACCAAATGCAGCTGTCCAGAAGATAGCTGCCATTCAGCTAGACTATGATAGCTTGAATTTAGCAGCCCAGATGATGATACAAGGTGCTGCTGAGGGGACAGCAATTTATCTGAGTCACTGGCTTAGGAGCATGCCACATGTGCCATTCAGCTCTGTTCCAACATAATTTTTTAGCCTTTTATTGCTTCTTGCATTATTTATCTCAGATCACATTACCTCGATTGGCCCTGAAGAGTTAAACCTATTGAGTAAAGGATTCTTCATGATGAAGACTTTCTTCCTTTTAGTTCATCACTCCAGCCATGTGACCTACTTTCCTTTTAAAAGCCTGGATTCTTAGGTTGGTCACACCAGGTTTTCATGGCTCCATTGGTTTCTAGAAATTTGGTTCATTGCTTGTTCTTTACTGCTGCTTCACTTACTGAACTGTATTCCCAGGCAACTCTGCAGATGTGACCTCTCCACAGAGAGGCAGAAGCCCTGCCCCAGTGCAGAGGCAGATTTTGGGCAGCCTCACCTAACAGATACAGCCAAAGTTCAGCCTCTCTGCACCTAGAGGGAATGCAGAGACTGTGTGGTGCAGTGGGAAATACCAAGTATTCATTTATCCTGGTTGCTAAAGCTGTGGGGTTTGAAATGCAAGATGCTTGCCTGCCACAGGAGCTCAGTAGAGAAGAAAACCGTTGCTGGAAGGTCACATTCTTGTCCTTACTCAGAGAAACGCTGTATGGCTGCAAGCTCTTCCTGGGACTGGAGACCCAGGAGCTGCCTGCCAGTTGGATGTGAGGGTATTCAGGCTATTGGAGGGATGCTAATGCAGCGTATGCAAACACTACACCTGGCTGAAGCTAGGAATGCTCTGGTACTCTACATATTGGAGCACCAGAAATACAGGCAGAGAGCTGGCTCTCAGCTGAAGTCAAGGTTCTGCATTTTTGCTGGCCTTGCAGAGTCAGACCATATGTAGGTAATGCACTGCAGCCCTCATCCTCTACAAGCTGCAGGACTGAGGACACAAAAGACTGCAGGAATGTTTCTGTTTGACTGGGCTGCTCGAGTTTTATGAAGTTACACGAGACGGCGGGACCTGGAAAATCCACATCATTCAACAAAACCATGCTAAAAAGCTAGCACTCAGTGCATGCAGAAAAGATCACAGTAATTGGTTTTCAAATGCATGAGTTGGGCTCTACCCCGCACTCTCATTCTGCTGGCTGCTTTGTAAAGACTTGATCTCTTCCAACCAAAATGATTCCAAGTGTTTGCTCTGTTTGGACACTGACAAGCAGTGTGTAGGGAGACACATTCTCTGCTCCTGGAGGCTGTGCTCTTTGGATTAAATAGATCTTTTTTGCTGAAAAATATAATTTGGATTAAATAGGATTTAGACCAGCAGCATTGGGCTATGTTACTCTTGCTCTCATTATTTTTTTCCAGTTGTTACCAGCTTGAAATTCCCAGACTACTCCATTCCAGTTTTTAATTTCTCATAATGCAAATCTGCAGTGCAGGATCCCAAGAATAAAGTTATTGTTTCCTTCTGTCCATGCATGATGATGCTCCAGTACCAAAACTCCCAGCAGGAAGAGAGGACTCTTTAATCAACCCCACAACAGTAAAGACCTGCATTGTATCCCTGGTTTTGCCTCATCAGCTTCAAGCAGCCAAGTTTCTGGGACAATGTGATAAGAACAAGGTGCCATACAGTTTGTTTCAAAAACAGCAACAGCAAATGAATCATTTGGCTTTATCCAGTTTTGAGCAGCCCTTCTTCAGCCTGATGCCTTTTTCTGAGTCACTGGTTATAACCCTTTCAGTCCAAATCTTTAAAAGGTGTAACCTCAATTCTCCAGTACAAACCAGCTTCCTTCTAGTAGTAGGTGCAGGTTGCTTATAAACTTGTAGAGAAACTAAAATTGTAGAAAGGGAACTCGAAGGTCCGATTACAGGGGATTTCTTTTCTTCTTTTCAGTTTGCTTTTATTCTGTTACTTTGCAGGGACTGACTCAAAGCCCCTGGAAGTCAGATGGGAAGCTGAACCACTAGCAGCAGGTAAATGCCTGCTGTGACATCCGTGGGTTTTGCATCAGCCCCTGGATGCGTTTTCCAGTTGATAATAATTTTCAGAGTGACATTTTGTCACTCTGCAGACCTGCTTGTCACTTACACATATTTACTTGTGTTCAACATACAGGTTTGGGTTGGTTTTTATTTATTTATTTTTTTAATTTCAGAAACAGTATGCTGCTAGATACATTTCCTGGAGGGAAATGGACACCTACCTACACACAAAGCTATAGAGCTAACTTATACCTTGTTGAATTTATAACCTTGTCTATGCTTCTATGGACACTTTGTATGGGCTGCAGCTCAAATCCTAAAATAGTCAAGAATTTTTCCTTTCCCATATAGTATTCTATTTACTTTGACTTAAAAAAAAAAAAAAAAAGCGTATAAATGCAATAATGCAGGTAGACTAGAAATACTAGATTGAAAATTAAAGTAGTTTAGCTTGTCCCGTTGTGACTGACAGTGTTGTACGACACCCAACGCTGTATCCTAACATTTACCAGGCTTTCTACATAGCTGAATCTAGTATTAGCTTTGAAAACCCATTGTATGAGTGGTGGGTGGATGGGCTGGAAATGTGTACTCTCTACACACTGTATGTTACTCACATTAGAAGCTGTATGGCCACTCCATATGCTGTGAAACTGTAAATGATTCCCAATACACCTGTAACTCTTACAAGGATTGTGAGAAATAAACTATATATAGAGATATATATACAGATATAGATATATTGTATATTCCTCCTGTGAGCATCTTTGTGTATGCGGGTACGCGAGTGAAAATACCTCCCTTCCTCTCACTCCTCAGTCACGGTCATATTTTCTGAAGGCTAGGATCAGAGATCCCAGTAAGAACCATAGCAAAATGAAATCCCTGCCCAGAATAAACTCCAGCCTACCTGAGGAAAACAGGCCAAGGAAGATTATTATTATTATTATTCCCAGATAGGGGATGAACTGTAGAATAGCTGAATGACTTATCCAGAGCCATCCAGGCAACACCTTCTGATCCCAGAGATCCCTGTTCTGCAGGCTGGTTTGTCTGAATCGGAATCCTGTCTCTGAGGAACTGGGATGGGCAGATGCCTGCTCTTCCAGCTAGTGAGTGTGAAGCTTAATGTTCCTTGAGCCAGTGGGGAAGGGGTGAGCATCTGGAAGGGTGGAAACCTCTCCTGCCCTCCCTGGGCTGCTCAAAAGCACTGATGCAGGGGGAAATGCATCTTCCTTCCAGAGAGAGGCCCTTGTAGCAGAAATGGGTGTGCAGACATGATATCATCCTTCCTGTCTTTCCTTTACCTTTATCCTTCCTTATTAAAAAAAAATTTAAATGCATGTAAAGCAAGGCTATGTTTGCAACTATCCTATGCTACAAACTGCTCTTCCCCTCTCTTTTCATTTCTAGCCATCATTCAGCCCAAAAGGACATGATACAAAATCACCGCACTCCTGAGAAATGCTGTGGTTATGTTGTACCACACCAGATTCAAAGAGGAAGCACTCAGCCAACTCAACACAACTGCAACATCCAGGCTTTACTAAAGCAAACTGAGAGAAGTAGCAAATATTTATCATCCTTGTGATTCTACAGCAGTGCTAGCTGCTTGCTAACCTCCCACATTCAGCAGAGTCCTCACTGCAAGAGAAATGAACAGAAGAGCTTTTACAAAACCTCTCTGCATGTGCAAAGCAGAGACACTGGCACTGGAAGATCGAGAGTTGAGGTCACCCTATAATTTAATTTCTAAGGAATTGGGGCTCTCATACACTTCTTTTTTTTTTTTTTTCTTTCTGTATGTTCTCACCTTAAATCACTGCCAGGTGCACTCATGCTTTATATTTTTGGGCAGTCTAGGGAGGATAGGAAGAGCTGGTGGAGCAGAACTTGACACAATGGTTTGCTTTCTGCTCTTGCATTTACAAAATAAATTAAAATGGATTCACAGGTAAGGAAGAAGGACTACAAATCCAAAGCTCAGTACCACAAGGACTGAAGCTGCTGGAGGAGCACCACGTTCCCTGCAAGGTGGATACAGAGAATAAGGCAGTTTGTTTGGGTTTTAATCATTTTCTGGGAGCTCAGATTGAAAAGACAGGAGTGTCCAGGCGCCTCCATATGTAACACGGTTGTGCGTTTGGAACACTTCTTGAGAAAAAACGAGGTTGGCAGACAGACAGCATGAGGTATGAGCTGCCTTTCCTATAGGAAACCAGGCTGGAAATCAGGTCCCTTCCAAAAATCGCACAGAAGTAGCAGCAGAATTGTCTTCTTTTCATTTTATAACCTATCATTTTGTGACAGTTTCTTCGTAACACACTCACAACCATCAAGACGCAGACCAATGAAATTAACAGAGATGGAAAACGCAAATCTAGGGTTCAGAGAAACCACACCACCATGTAACCAAGAGCAGCAATGCCTACAATAAATGTTATCCTTGAGGAACGTTACTAAAATCCCAGACTGAACACAGAGAAGACGAATCAGAAGACACGTGAAGGATGGGATG
This sequence comes from Lagopus muta, assembly GCF_023343835.1. NCBI lineage: Eukaryota > Metazoa > Chordata > Aves > Galliformes > Phasianidae > Lagopus > Lagopus muta. The sequence goes on along the minus strand of NC_064438.1, from coordinate 6,370,322 downwards.
GGAAGGACACTTTCTGGGAGGTTTGGATGAGTTTATTAATCTCACGACATAGTGCTCCATTGAGAGACTCTGGTTCAGATGAAGAGGGATTTGAGGAGAAAAGTGGAAACCCAACACCTCAGCCACTGGTCTGGGCGCTTAATATTAGGCGATACATTGACATTACACTGTTTTTTCGTTCGCAACATGCTATCGCTGGCATAGGGAGGTCGGTGCAAGCACTCAGCGTTTCAGCCCAACAAATTTGAAGAGGGCGGGATATTAAACCGGAATAAAAAGCCAAATATCAACATAAAATCCGATGAGGAAAGACAGAGCCTACGGAAGGGAACCTGAGCACGGCGGCCACTACACATCACGGCGCATGCGGATGGGGTAGCACGGACGGGTTTAAAGGAAGGCAGCGCAGAGCAACCCATCATGGCGGCTGCCCTCAGTTTTCCCGCCCAAGGGTCGCGGCGCGCGGCTCTCCGCCTGCCCCGAGTGCGCATGCGCGGCTGCACGAGGCGCCGGCTCCGCGCACCACCGCCCGTTCCTGCCATGTCGGAGCGGCTCGGCAAACCCACCTGCCTCCTCGTTGCCAGCGCTGCCGCCGCGGGTGAGCCGCTCTGGGGGCAGCCCCGAGTCGCCCAACGCTCTTCTCCCTCCCTCCCGGCCCGGCTGTGCGAGTTGCTCCGGCCCCTTTTCCTGTCAGACCGGCTCCTCCCCTCCGCGGTGCGCGGCCCTATGGTGTTCGTGTGGTCCCGCTTCCCGCGCGGGGCCTTGAATTAACATTCTGACGATCTCCTGAGCTTTTAAATGACCTGAGGTAGGTAAAATCCCGGCTGGCGGTACAACGCAGCTGTTGGGCTCTGTTTTCCAGGGGTGTCAGCCCAGTCCTTCCTGCAGTGTTTCACGCTGAGCAGCTCTGCCTTCAACCTGCAAGTTGCCACTCCCGGGGTGAGTAAGAACTGGAATTGTTGTGATTTCAGGCTAAATCCCTGGTATGTGTGAGCTTACTGTCTGCATGCGCCCTGGGAGAGCTGCGGGTGCAATTTGGGTAGTATGGTGTTGCCCATCAGGTTGTATCAGCATGTATGCTGCCAGTATGGCTTGCAAGGGATGAGGTAAAGAGAGGCAGGGCTCAAGGAGCCTGCCACTGTTATATGAGGTGCAGGGAAGGTCCTGCTGAAGTGGACCAGTTGTAAAACTGGGTACTGTGTAAAGTGGAGGAGCAGGAGAGGCACCTGAAGCCTGTCTGCTGCTTGGTGGCAGCAGGGAGGGGGCCAGAGGCTGGCACTGTTCCCTCTCTGCTGCTGCAGCAGAGTCTGGTAGAGTTGGAGCAGTGGGCAGTGGCTTTCTTAGGATGATTGACTGGTGGGGACCCATGGGTGCCACTGTCTGGACAGGTGCTAGCAAGCTCTTCCCCAGCAGCTGTTTCCTGCATGAGCTGGATGCTTGCACTGCTCCTCAGGTGGTTCTTGTTCAGATCTCTCCCTGCAGAGCAGGGGCAGCCATAGAATCATAGGATGGCCTGCTGTGTGCAGGATTGCCAACCACCAGACCAGGCTGCACAGAGCCACATCCAGCCTGGCCTTGAATGCTTCCAGGGATTGGGCATGCACAACCTCCTTGGGCAACCTGTTCCAATGTGTAAATGTCTGTGTCTCATTGCTTCAGGCCAGCTCTTCACTTGAAGTATTCAAGCAGTTGTGGATAATCTCTCTTGAAGCATGGGTGGCAGTAGAAAAGTAACTAAAAAAAGTGCAAAGGAGAAGAGTTAGTTGTTCTTGGTTTGAGACTGAGAGACAGCAAGATACAGGAACGAAGATAACAAACAACCATGTTGCTAGAGACAAACATGGTTATTAAATAAGTCTTATCAGTCAGATTAATCCTACAGTTTAGGCTGACTAAAACAAGATGTGTTGAAAATAGTTAAAATAAATAGACTCATCATATCCTGATTTATTTTTCTTTCTATTCTTTGAGTTCAAATTTGGATAGAAGCCAAACTTATTTTATCCATATTTATACTACTCAGCAATGCCGCCTCTAAAATACCTTGAAACAGCCAGAGAAAGAAGTGAAGATCAGAACATATGCTGTCATTCTCATCTCTTCTATTACTGCTTATTTTATTGGAACCTTCATCCCTTCTGCCAGAATATGCTGGGAGTTGGTTTGTGAATTGAGCAACTGATGTACCTTTCTATGAGCTTCTTTCTCTAGCAGAAATCAGTTTCCCAAGCAATATTAACAAAAGCAAATAGCGATATTTTCTCAGTTTGTCACCATGTTTTGCAGATTCTCCTTGACTTCAGTAGCACAGTTCTGCAAGGAAATAGCTGTGTATGTGAGTGCTCAGCAGTCTCCCAAAGACTGCTTTGTAGGTCCAACCAGAAAAAGACACTACACCCATTTTGCTGATGGCATAAACAGGAGATGTTTATGATTCCTGTGCTTTTACTTGAAAACAACAGGACGTGAGCTAACAAAATCAGCTACATGCTTTGTGCCTTTTAAATCATACCCTTCTCTATAGGATCATGCGCTTAATCTGTAAAGGCAAAGTTTGATGTAGAGATGCTGCCTAGATGCAAGATTTGAGTGTATCCTAAGTTTGAAGGTATCACTAAATTGGAGGAGCTGTTGACTGTCTCAAGGGTAGAAAAGCCTTGCAGAGGGATCTTTGACAAATGTGAGGGCTGGGCAGTAACTGAGCATGTCAAGTTAAGAGCAGGTGCCAAATTCTGCACCTGAGCTGCAGCAATCCAGGACATACATAGAGTCCTGGGGACAAGAGGCAGGAGAGCAGCCCCATAGAAAGGGATCTGGAGGTTCTTGCTGATGGCAACCTGAAGCTGAGTCAGCAGTGTTCCCTGGCAGCCCAAGGGGCCAAACCATACCCTGAGGTGATGCATCAGGCCCAGCACTGCCAGCTAGGCAAGGGAAGGGATTATCCTGCTCTTTGTTGGTGTGGTTTCGCCTCGAACCCTGTGTGACGTAGCCAGTGGTATGGAGTGTACTTTCAGCACTTTGCTGATGGCACTGAGCTGTGTGGTGCAACTGATACAATGAAAGGAAGCAGTGCCATCCAGAGGGACAGGTTGTATCCTGGGCTGCATCAGCAGAGGGGTGGCCAGCAGGGCAAGATTGTCCCCTTCTGCTTTGCCCTTGTTAGGCCCCATCTGGATTTCTGTGTGCAGATCTGGGGCCCCCAGCACAAGGGAAATGTGGAGTTGTAGCAGATCCAGAAGAGGCTATGAGCATGCTCAGAGGGCTGGAGCACCTCTCCAGTGAGGAAAGTTTGAGGGAGAGCTGAGCTTCTTCAGTCTGGAGAAGGGAAGGCTCTTGGGAGACCTTATTGCAGCACAGGTAGGTAGTGATAGGACAAGGGGGAAGATTTTAAAGTAAAAGGGGAGATTTTGTAAAGTAAAAGATTAGATGTGGAGAAATTCTTTGCTCAGAGTATGGTGAGGCACTGGCACAGGCTGCCAGAAGAAGCTGGAGGTGCCTATTCCTGAAGCATCTCGAAATCCCCCGTGCCTGTCCTTCAGGAAATGTAGTAGAAACCTGTGTGTGCTGATGCTAACTGTAGTTTGCAAACCTTTTTTCCACTAGGGCAAGTCGATTGATTTTGTGGATGTGAATGAGAGCAACATGCGCTGGATACAGGACTTCCGTATGAAGTCATATGCAAGCCCTGCCAAGCTGGAGTCAATTGATGGTAAAGTCTTTGCTGTTGGCTTATGTGTCACTTCCATTTATCAGGGAAACAGATTCTTCTTCGTGTTGTGCTTTTAGAGAAGAAGGGTACAGAAAAGGCATGAAAGCTTTTGTTTTAAGAGGAAGCCATAGCAACCATGTTTATCTTCCTTCTTACTACTATGTCATATTTTAGCAAAATGCTTATTAAGAAAAATTAATATCTGAAGTAGCAGACAGAGCTTTTAAGCTTTGTCTATGTAAGAAACATCTCATTAAAAATGTGTCCTAGGACAAAGAACTCCTACCTCCTCTTCTATTCCACATAGATCATTCAGTTTCCTTAGTTCTTTCAGTCTATGAAGCTTTTGAACAACTTATACACTGTTGTCTGAAGTTCACTGAATCTGAAATGAATTTATGGTCAGGTGGTTTTTTAGTTAAGTTTTTTTCCTCTATACTAGGTGCTAGATACCATGCACTGCTGATTCCAAACTGCCCAGGGGCTACGACTGACCTTGCAAACAGTGGGTACCTGGCAAAGATATTGCAGCACTTCTGCACAGAGAACAGTAAGTGAACATCATCTCATGGGGAAGTCCTAATTCCCTGGCATGTACTGGAAATGTAATACAGCACAGAAGAAGCAGTCTAGGGGTTTCTAGAATGTGTGGAATATAGTTTCATGATGCAGTTGATAAGAGAGCATACCGGGGAGGTGCCTCATAGATGTGATGTTCACAAACAGAGAAGGACTGGTGGGAGATGCAGAGGTTAGGAACTGTCTTGAGCAGTGCAACCATGAGACGTTAGATTTTCTTGGTGAAGTCAGGAGGGGAAACTCAGCAAAACTGCTGCCTTGGACTTCTGGAGGGGCAGACTTTGAATTGTTCAGGACACTGGGGGGGATAGGGGGGAGTCTCTTGGGATTCAGTCCTGAAAGTTAAAAGGGGTCCAGGAAGGTTGGTCACTCTTCACAAAGGAAGTGTTAAAGGCACAGGAGCAGGATGTCCCCTGTGCCACAAGATGAGCTGGTGGGGAAGAAGGCTGATGTGGATGAAAAGGGAACTGAAGCTCCAGGAGCAGAAGTCTGACCTCCTGTGGAAGAAGGGATGGGCAACCTGGGGAGAGTACAAAGAAATTGTTAGGATATGCAGGGAGAAAATTAGAAAGGCAGAAGCCCAGCTTGAACTCAACAAGGTCACTGTAATAAAAGGCAACAAAAACTTAAATGAATATATTAGCAATAAGAGGAGGGCTAATGAGAATCTTCATCCTTTGGTAGGTGCAGCAGGGAACGTGACTGCTGAAGATAAGGAAAATGCTGGGGTTCTCAGTGCTTTCTTTAAATCTGTCTTTAAAAGCCAGATCGGTTATTCTTAGGGTACTCTACCCCCTGACCTGGAAGTGTGGGATGGGCAGCAGAATAATTGTTTCCACCTGAATCATGGGGGGGTTTAAAGACCTACTGTCCCACCTGGACTGCTGCAAGTTCATGGATTGAGATGGGATCCACCTGAGGGTGCCGAGGGAGCTGGTGAAGTTGATTGCTAAGCTGCTTTCCACCATCTATCAGCATTCCTGGAGAGGTCTTGGGGGTTTGAATGCTTGCCAACATGACTCCAATCTACAGGAAGGCTTGTATGGAGGATCTAGGAAACTACAGGCCTGTCTGCCTGACCTCAGTGCCAGGAGAGGTTATGGAGCAGATCATCTTGAATGAGATCCCACAGCATGTGTGGGACAGCCAGGAGATCAGGCCCGAGTCAGCATGAGTATATGAAAGGCAGGTCCTGCTTGACCAACACGGTCTCCTATGAGTGGGTGACGTGCCTTGTTGATGTGGGCTACCTAGAATTTGGCAAAGCCTTTGACTCTGTCTCCCACAGTGTTCTCCTGGAAAAGCTGGCAGCCCATGGTTTGGACAAGTGCACTCTTTGCTGGGTAAAGAACTGGCTGGATGACTGGGCCCAGAGGGCAGATATTATGGAATGAAGTCCTACTGGCAACTGGGCATGAGTGGTGTTCCCCAGGGGTCAGTACAGGGACCCATCCTGTTTAATGTTTATTGATGATCTGGATGAGGGAATTGAGGTGTGCTGTCAGTAAGTTCATAGATGACTTGAAACTGAGAGGAGGAAGGCCCTTCAGAGGGATCTGGACAGGCTGGATTGCTGGGCTGAGGATGATGGGATGAAGTTCAACAAGACCAAGTGCCAGGTCCTGCACTTTGGTCACAACAGTTGCAGGCAATGCTATAGGTGTGGGGCAGAGTGGCTGGAAGAAACTGACCAACACCCCCAGGTCTGTGTTTGGCTGTACATGAGTCAGCAATGTGTCCAGGTAGCCAAGAAGACCAGTGACATCCTGGCTTGTGTCAAAAATAGTGCAGCCAGCAGGAGCAGGGGGATGATGGTATTTCCTGTACTCAGCTCTGATAAAGCCACATTGTATAACCAAGATGTTATAATCACAATATAATTGTGTATAATCAATAGATATCAAAATGTTATAATCACAATATAATCAAGAGAGTAAGGCAAAGCAGACAACGATCACAAAAGAGAATAAGTAGAAGAGCTTACCCTTGGGTTGAGCTCACCAGAAGATACCAAAAGAGGGGATCTCCAGAAGAGATCCTTCCCCTCTGGTAGCCAGCTCTTAAATAGGTCTAGGAGGGGTGCAGCCTGGCTCCACCCCTTCCGGCAGCACAGGTGAATTGCCTTCACCTGTGCTCCTCTGGCTGACTCATGGCTCACCTCAGGTGATCAATCAGAGGTTCAGGCCGTGACTCAGCAGTTCCCATACACACATCTTGACTACTGTATTCAGTGTTGGGCCCCTCACTACAAGAAAGACATTGAGGTGCTGGAGAGAAGGGCAGCAAGGCTGGTGAGGGGCCTGGAGCACAAGTGTTATGGGGAGTGGCTGAGGGAGCTGGGATTGTTTCTTCTGGAGAAGAAGAGGGTCGGGGAATACCTTACCATCCTCCTGAAAGGAGGCTGTGTGGGTCTGCCTTTTCTCCCTGGTAACCATAAATAGATGAGAGGGGATGACCTCAGATTGCACCAGGGAGGTTCAGGTTGGCTGTTTGGAAAAAAATTCTTCTCCAAAAGAGTGGTCAGGAATTGGAATGGGCTGCCCAGGAAGATGATTCAAGAAATGTGTAGATGTGGAACTAAAGAACATGGTTTAGTGGATGACATTGGGGTGGGTGGATGGTTGGACTAGATGATCTTGGAGGTCTTTTCCAACCTTAATGATTTTATGATAATTAGATACTTTGCTAAACGAGATAGTCTTGCATGAATACTAAGTAGTAGGACTGTTACCTGAAGAATGCTTACATGGTAGTTCTGGAGTGTTGCAGCATTCAGAATTGTAAAGAGGTGGCTTTACCTCTGGGGGGTATCTTCACTTAAATAGTACCTTCTTTGTGCAAATAAATAATTTTGTGCAAATATTTTTTTGTGAGGAGGTTCTCAGATACAGAAATGCTTTTCTCCTGGTTGATAGGATTCAAGGTTCAAAGCCAAATATGGGATATACCAGACTAGTCATTAAAGCCCCAGCAGACTGGTATTTTTGGCAGTTTGAAGATGCTTACAATTTCTTAAATGTGCTTTGATCTTTCCCTAGAGCCTATCTGTGCTGTTGGACATGGTGTTGCAGCTTTGTGTTGTGCCACCAATGAGGATAAAACCTGGGTATTTCAGGGATACAGCCTGACAGGGGTAGGTTGAGCTTTCATCTCGCTTCCTGGGATTTTTTTGTTATCCTTTTACAAGGATCTTTTCCTATCTGGGGCCCTGTGGCTTGAGATGGTGATGCCATCTTATGCTAGAACTTATTCTAGAACTTTCTACACACAAATCCATCAGCTTGGTGTGCTTAATTTACATTCAAGGAGCTGTTATTAGAAGGGGGCCCAACACCACTCATGAGGGGATTGTTTCACTTCGCCTCGCACACTGGGAGTGCTTTATTTCTCGTATACATTCAGGACATGAATGTATTAGTGTGTTAGTGCGGGTATGATATCTGTTAAAGCTGCTGCTTACCTGTTCTAGTTGAATAAGAAGTGTTTGAATATCGAATGCATGGGGCAGATCTTCCTGTGGTGTCATTCTTTCCTTTGCTGCAGGAGGATTTTCAGTTTGCTACCTGAGGAAAGTCCGTAGAAGCTGTCTGTAGTCGCTTAGTTTTCTGCTTTGTTTCACTTTCATGGCAGTGGGAACAGAAAATATATATTACAGAGTTTTGCCCACCTTTTATTTCTACAAAAGCAAGACAATTACTTTTTTCTTTTTCAGCCCTCTGTGTATGAACTAATAAGGCAGCCTAATTTTGCCAGTTTGCCCATTATTGTGGAAGACTTTGTGAAAGATTCTGGAGCTACGTTTAGCGGTACGTCACTCTTGTTGACCAGCACTTTGTTTTGTGGCCGTGTTGAAAATAAACATTTGCATGCCCATTTGACGCAGGAGAGTTTCCACTGCTGTGCAGATCTGCAGTCCTTGCCTGCAGGGGAATGTCTGTGTGTAGGCAGTGTTCTGTAGCTGTTTCTTTGCTGCGTGGCAGGGAGCGTGTGCTCTGCTGGGAGAGGTTAAGTGCATGAGGATTTGGGGCTTTTTTTCAAGCAGAACGTGTTGCCTTGTTGAGAAATGGAGGCAGTATATTAAATGCTTTTGGTTACTCTCATCAGTTATCCTCTAGCTCTGAATAAAACATGTGATGATCAATCTCATTTTTTTCAGTATTAGTCATTTCATTGTTTATTATTAGCTAAATGTGGAAGCTTACCATTCAAGGGACCAGTCCTTCTGTCCTTTTAGAGAAGGGCTTTCTAGTGAAGCTGTTGCAGGACGGGGTGCTCATGATCATCCCTGTCTGTTGGGGCTATCGATTCACTGAGCAAATCTCCCTGGTCTCAGTAGTTACCTTCTGCATTAGTTTTATGAGGTGAAACACTGAAACTGAAGCAGTGTCCACTAACACACCTGTTGTTTTTTTTCCCTCCTATATGCAGCCAGCCAACCAGATTCTGTACACGTTGTGCTGGACAGGCACTTGGTGACAGGACAGAATGAAAATTCCACCCTTCCAGCTGTCCAGAATCTTCTTATTCTTTGCAACGTCAGGTGAGGCAATATGGGAGGTGAGGACTAGGAACAGATAATGTCAAAGGATCTTTAGCTCCAGAAGTCTTGCCCCCAGACGTGTTCTTCCTTATTTAGCTGCTGTAGTGCATATTGTCTGTGCTTGGATCTGTCTTTCAGACTGATAAGTCTTTTGTTAAAAAGGCATTTGTGTAAAGTGAGTAGGGAAGTGCAGACTTAGTCATCAAGACTGGTGGAGTGGAGCAGTAGGCTTTTCTAAATAGTTCTGTTAAGCAAAATTTCTCTTGTATGGTTTTTATTTGTGCTTTCCCAAGTTAGCATTTAGCTATATGTTAGGATTCTGGGAATTAACAGACTTAATTTCTTTGCTAATAGCTTGGCCATTTGACCTGTCTCTTTCATCTTGTCAGATAGAGGATTGCGTTTAAATAACCACAAAAATCTTCTTTTGTTCGGGTGAATGTGTGTTAGAAGTCCTTTCCTGGATGTGGACTAACAGGTGATGTCATGTTTGGATGTGTTTCATTCAGCAGGAAATAAAGGAGAAGGTCTCTTTGCAAATAGGATGGATGAAGAGCCAGCAGGCTAAGGACTCACTTGACTTTTAACTGGATAAAACGTGTTTAAATTTCTATCCTGGACTATGAAGTGACTGTGATGTTGAAGTGGCAGTATTAGGTTCTCTGTATACAGAATGGAGGAATGTTGTGGGTAAGAGAATTTGGAAGTGCATCATGCTTCAAAGCAATTATGAAACCACCTTGTTTGTTACTGCATCTTCACTGCTCTCCAGACCCTTACCTTACAGTGATAACTGGTGGTACCAGCAACTTACCTGTTTAAAACAAAGAACAAAATATCAGTGGCTATGAATGTTGTTCATTGAGGATGAAGACAGTGTTCTTGGCTGACATCATACCAATCATCATTTCTAGTTCAAACACAAGAATCCTCACACCGATGTGTCCTTTCAGAGGTGTTCTTAACCTTCCTTCCTTTTTCAGTTACTGTCTGAATTCAGAATGCATCTGTGACACTTCAGTATGCTTGGAACAGGATGGAAAATGCTGAGCTGTGTGCAATAAAGCAGGATCAGTTGTCTGAAGATGTTTCACTGTGGTGTTGCTGCTGGCATGACGTGCCCTTGTTTTCCTCTTGCATGTTCAGATGAATGGTCTACAGTTTAAAATTATCTTTAAATTGCCTTCTGTTTGGTTAGCTGCTGTGCTTTGTGGTGTTTGTGTCACCATTGTTGTTTCTCTCTGGCAAGTATGTTGCAATTGTCTTGTTGAAATCTTATGGACAAAAGAAAAAACGTAGTGGATAGCATGGATCAGTCTTGTGAAGAACTGTAAGATAAAATCTGACTTTCTGCGTATCAGATGGAACTGTATTGTTGTTGGTTTGTTTTTTTTTGTTTTTTTTTTTTTTTTAACACTTTCACCTTTGGTTTAAATCCTCATTTCTGACAAGCTTGCGTAGAGATTTGTTAGTTTCTGTCACCATCAGGACATAGTTTCCATCTGGATTTCTAGCAGACTGTCTGCTGAAATGATGTAGAAGGCTTTTTGTGCTTGTGCTGCCGTAGCATTTGTAGTTAGGGTCATTTTGTTTTGGATGTTGTGTGGCTACAGCAAGGATGCTCTGTCCTTAAAAGCTTTAAATACAAAAGATGAGTCTTCCCACCCCAGGCCCCGTTGACTTTCTGAGCTTCTGTGTAGGGAATGTGGGCAGTACTTGGGTATTTCACATCCTGGAGGAGATGAGTGGCTCCTGTGATGAAACAGTTCTGGATCTAAACACTGACTGCAACTGCAAAGCAAAATCTTTCTGAAAGTACCTGAGAGGCTACAAGCCTGTCATTTTTCAAACTTTGCTTCCATGCAACTTTGTCTAAATAATTAGACCTCCTGTTTCCTGTCTGTGCATCCACTCACGAGGACCTGGTGTTGGCACCGACCACACACAGCCTCTGGGACACCTGTGGTGCCACAGTGTGGTGGTATGGGGATGCACAAGCACAGTTCCTTCAACCTTTCTGCTTAGGAGAGGTGCTCCAGCCCTCTGATCATCTTATCGGCCCTCGTCTGCACCCACTCCGAGAAGTTGACTTGTTATTAGACAAGACCAATTCATTTTTTATTTCTTTATTTTATTACTTTCCATCCTGGCTGCCGTCACAGCCCCTTCCTGACCCCTGCCTTGGCTGGCTGGCTGGAGTCCCGGCCCCTGCCTGCCTGCCTTGGCTGACTGGCTGGAGTCCAGGCCCCTGCCTGCCTGCCTTTGGCTGGCTGGCTGGAGTCGTGGCCCCTGCCTGCCTGCCTTGGCTGGCTGGCTGGAGTCGTGGCCCCTGCCTGCCTGCCTTGGCTGGCTGGCTGGAGTCCAGGCCCCTACCTGCCTGCCTTTGGCTGGCTGGCTGGAGTCGTGGCCCCTGCCTGCCTGCCTTGGCTGGCTGGCTGGAGTCGTGGCCCCTGCCTGCCTGCCTTGGCTGGCTGGCTGGAGTCGTGGCCCCTGCCTGCCTGCACTGGCTGGCTGGCTGGAGTCGTGGCCCCTGCCTGCCTGCCTTGCTGGCTGGCTGGAGTCGTGGCCCCTGCCTGCCTGCCTTGGCTGGCTGGCTGGAGTCGTGGCCCCTGCCTGCCTGCACTGGCTGGCTGGCTGGAGTCCCGGCCCCTGCCTGCCTGCCTTGGCTGGCTGGCTGGAGTCCAGGCCCCTACCTGCCTGCCTTTGGCTGGCTGGCTGGAGTCGTGGCCCCTGCCTGCCTGCCTTGGCTGGCTGGCTGGAGTCCAGGCCCCTGCCTGCCTGCCTTGGCTGGCTGGCTGGAGTCGTGGCCCCTGCCTGCCTGCACTGGCTGGCTGGCTGGAGTCGTGGCCCCTGCCTGCCTGCCTTGCTGGCTGGCTGGAGTCCAGGCCCCTGCCTGCCTGCCTTGGCTGGCTGGAGTCGTGGCCCCTGCCTGCCTGCCTTGGCTGACTGGCTGGAGTCCAGGCCCCTGCCTGCCTGCCTTGGCTGGCTGGAGTCGTGGCCCCTGCCTGCCTGCCTTGGCTGACTGGCTGGAGTCGTGGCCCCTGCCTGCCTGCACTGGCTGGCTGGCTGGAGTCGTGGCCCCTGCCTGCCTGCCTTGGCTGGCTGGCTGGAGTCCAGGCCCCTACCTGCCTGCCTTTGGCTGGCTGGCTGGAGTCGTGGCCCCTGCCTGCCTGCCTTGGCTGACTGGCTGGAGTCCAGGCCCCTGCCTGCCTGCCTTGGCTGGCTGGCTGGAGTCGTGGCCCCTGCCTGCCTGCCTTGGCTGGCTGGCTGGAGTCCCGGCCCCTGCCTGCCTGCCTCGTCTGGCTGGCTGGCTGGCTGGAGTCCCGGCCTCTGCTTGGGTCGGCTGGAGTCGTGGTCCCTGCTTGCATCAGCTGGAGTCGTGGTCCGTGCTTGTGTCGGCTGGACTCGTGGTCCCTGCCTGCCTGCCTTGGCTGCCTGGCTGGAGTCCCAGACCCTGCCTGCCTTGGCTGGCTGGCTGGCTGGAGTCCCGGCCCCTGCCTGCCTGCCTTGGCTGGCTGGCTGGCTGGCTGGTCTCGTGGTCCCTGCTTGGGTCGGCTGGACTCGTGGTCCCTGCTTTTGTCAGCTGGAGTCGTGGTCTGTGCTTGTGTCAGCTGGTCTCGTGGTGCCTGCCTGCCTGCCTTGGCTATCTGGCTTGCTGGAGTCCAGGCCCCTGCCTGCCTTGGCTGGCTGCCTGGCTGGCGTCGGGGTCCCTGCTTGGGTCGGCTGGAGTCGTGGTCCGTGCGTGCTTGCCTTGGCTGCCTGGCTGAAGTTGTGGTCCCTGCTTGCGTTGGCTGGAGTCAAGGCCCCCTCCTACCTACCTTGGATGGCTGGCTGGAGTCGTGGTCCCTGATTGCGTCCGCTGGAATCGTGGCCCCTGCCTGCCTTTATTGGCTGGCTGCCTTGCATCACAGCTGGAGTTCTGTTGCCAGGTTTCCCATATTTAGAGCTTTTGTCAGGGAGGTGGCTCATGGCATCATAAAGCCTTGGCTATGCATGCCTTAGAATGTCCCTTGACATCTAAAACATGGCTGCACTGGAGGACTGGGTGACTTTGTCCTGACAGTTGCCCTGTGTGTCACCACTGGGATTCTGCAGGGCTCCATTTTAAGGCCATTTCTCTATCTTGTTTTTACTCTTGATTCCAATAAAGATCTGTTAGTTGTATCAATCAGTTTGTGGATGATGCTAAGCTGGGAGGAGTTTGGACCTCCTTGAGGATAAAGAGGCCTTGCCTTGAGATCTGGACAAAATGAGGGTGTTCCCATCTGCACGAAGAAGGGCGAGCGCTGGGTTCTGCACCTGGGATGGGGTGCCCTGGCTCTGTGTGCAGACATCAGGGGGGAAGTTCTGGAGCGCAGCCTGGCCAAAAGGGATCTGGTTTGACGGCCAATGGAATCTGAGCCAGCAGTGCGCCTGGCAGTCAGAAGGCTCAACCGTACCCTGGGCTGCGTCAGGCCCAGCACTGCCAGGCCAGGGAAGCGGCTGTCCCGCTCTGCTCTGCGCTGTGCGGCCTCGCCTCCAGCGCTGGGTGCAGCTTGGGCTGCCACTCCATGAGATGCTAGGAGAGAGTGTCCAAAGGAGGGCTCCAGAGCTGGAGAAGTTTACATCACTGGTCCTCCAGATGAACCTGCCTGCCTTGGCACGAAGCCTGAGCTGTTTGTAGTAGTGACAGTTATGTAGGAGGGCAATGTCTAATCTCAATTTCAAGATGAGTTTTGTATTCCTGGTGGAGGGGAGACCTCTGCATGCGTCTTGATTTTTAGCAGAGGGACTTGTGCTGTTAAGTCTCTGTATTTTCTAGTATAAAATTAGCTAAATCCATATAAAAAGATTAGACTGAAATGTTAATTGCCCACTTAATTGTCCACTCCTTGAAGAGGCTGTGTTTGTGTGTCTGTGTGTGTGTGTGTGTCAGCAGCTGTAACCTTGCTATTTACTTAAGGAATGAATAATAAAAAGTGACCTATGGAATCCAGAGTTGAACATGGGATTATCTTTTTTCTTTTAACATTAATTTGCTACAATTTCCAATTTCATGCTCAACATTTTCAAAAACTTTGTGCTCTACATGGTTACATTTTAGACAAGATACAAAATCACTGAAATTAAATATTTCTTTTTTTTTTTTTTTCCCCAGTACCTAATACGTAAATTCAAAGGCTGCAGCAAAAGCTGTGAGATAAAGTGTTTCATTTGACCCCAAATAAAAGGTATTTTTTGCTTTTTAATTTTACTCAGGCTGCTTATTGTAAGCCTCAAACTTGTCATCGTTTTAGCATGGTTATTTTTTCAGTTGTGTAAACAAAGCAGAAATTATTCGCTTGCCCACTAATATTCTGTGCTTCCAAGCTAAGCTGCCTGGACAGTCTGTTAAACAAAAAGTGCTTTTTTTCTGAAGGGGTTGCTTTTTTTTTTTTTCTACCACTTAATTCCCTGCTTGAGAACTACAGTGAAAATAAAAGCTTAAAATGTTGATTCAGATCCTTACTAAGTAAGTATTGGAGACTCTTATTGTTGGAGACTCTATTACTCTAACGTGCTTTTCTCTTGCAGCAGTACTCAGTGACTCAGGATCTCTATGCACAGAAGCTTACAGGATCCCATGGAATGGATCAGGCCCACGTGTGTAGGGAGATGCAGCACTGTTTCTCCTTGGAGTTTGGGACTGAAGCATAGAAAGAGCAATCTTTTCCAGCCTGGTATGCCAGCAAAATCTTGGGCACAGCTGCATTCTCTCTGCAGGAATGTCTATAAATGCAGACATGGATTTGTCCCAAGGTAGCCTCTGCAATATGAGCATGGTTACTGTGCCATTCCCCACTCGCCTCAACCCAGAGAAATTCCTGCTTTGTCACAGCGTGGGGTCTCTCTCCCTGACTGTCTCAGGAGAGACTAAATCTTACCTCTGGCACTTCAACCAAGAGCACCTAAAGGTCTACTGCAGATATTTGCCCCCAGCAAAAAGAAGGTTGATTGTAGCTGTTTGTGCTGGTACTTCTGGGACTGGGGTTGCTCAGGTGAAGCCCTTCTTGTGGAGAGGTCCTGGTCACTGGGCTAAAGTGATAAAGGGAGCTATCCCTGCCCTAAGGCTTTGGAAAGACTTGCAGGAAGGCTTGCCAAAGGTGCCTGGGAAGCACTGGTTCTAGGTGAGTTTAATGATTTTTTAACTCAAGCCTTAAAGTTTGCATACTTGTTCTTTGAATTTCTCCTCTGTTTTATTTCTCGCTTCTGGCTGAATGTTGAAGGTTATGTTTCAGGATTTCTAAGCTTTCCTCTATGACTGTGATAGCTAAAGGCCTTTTTTGAGAGACAGTAGGTATCTCTTATGGGTATCTCTTATGCTCAGTCTCTTAACTGAGGAAGCATAGGGCAGTTGCTAGAAGGAGTTTATGAACTGGCTTCAGACATGACTGTAGGAGAGGTGAATGAAACTGAAAAAACGGTTCTGTAAGGAAGCCTTGTTGTTAAAGAGATGCGTAGGCTGAAGATTTATTTAGTTGCTGGGGTCTTGCTCTGTTTCAGGATGGATGTGGACTTTGGGGCTCAGCTATGTACATTAGTCACTGCAAAACACCCAGCCTGCACAGAAGACAAAAAGCCCCAGTACTGAAATGGGAAACCAGCTGATATCAGTGCAGGTAAGGGATCCTGCTCTCTCAGTTCTTGACTATGTCTGCAGTTAAGTGGAGTTAGCTTTGGCTGTGACCGGAGCACCTCTTTCCTGTCTCCCTCTGTAGCTGCAGGATCTTACTGTCTTTTGAGCAACTTTCTGAATGCCTCAGAGTTCCTGTTGAACCTTGCTACTGACTCTGGCCAGGTGCTTCCCTGATAAGTGAGCTTACAGACCTTGTAGCTCTGCTGGTGGCATGAGGATGCAGGGCACTCGCCTCATCCAGGGGCAAAAAGAGGTATTTCTTGCAGCCATGTTCCTCTTCAATCCTCTTTCCATCCCAAACTACTCTATGATTTTTATGACTCATTTCTACTGCTTTTAAGACTATATTTGTGGTTTGGAAATGGAATCTAGCCAAATTTAGCTGCTTGATCTTATTGTGATTTTTTTTTTTTTTCCCCCAGTCCTGATCTGGTGCTCTTGTTGCTGCTGAGAGGATGAGTCAATTGTTTAGTGTTTCAGCAGAGATCAAATGTACAGCTTGTACTGCTGCTGAATCCTTTATGGGTATTTCCAAGAGATCTGTAAATGCTTATTGTGTGTCTGAAGGAACTTCAGGTTTGTTAAAGAAGGAGGAAGAAATACTTCCTTCTAGCAAATGGGAAGTAGGAAAGCAGGTAACTGGTGATTTGCAACCTCAAATTGCAGTGAGGGTAATTTGAAGCTGGGAAATAGTCTTGCTCAGACCTGCTTCAAAAGGGCACTGAATGCAGTCACAGCCTGACCTGGGAGGAAGAATGGGGCAGTGTTATTATAGCCTGGGAGTAGATATCCTGCAACTGTTGTAAAAGTAAAACCCTCCTAGCTGCCACAGTCAATCTTTTAAAAGCAGTAAATTCTATTTCTAGTCTACCTGTAACTTGAGGTGTGGTCCTGGTGGAGAAATCAGCCCTCTGTGGGAGCTGAGGGCTCAGCAGCTTACAGTTGAGCTGCTCAATGCAGTGCAGCGCCTTGTCTCAGCTTATCACAGCCCTAAATCTACTTCTTTGCAGGAGGTGATGCTCTGTGTTTACAAGTATTCATGGTAGCAGCTTGAGCCATCCTCTCTCCAGCTGCCAGGAAGTGCCTGGGGCTGTATATTAGTAATTAATGTTCAATTTAGTTTCAAGCCTATGAGAGGGAATATATGGGAGGAATGTTCTGCGTGCCTCGGTGAGGTACTTTCTGCAGTCAATTATCTGAAGTCTGCTGGTGATATTGCCTTGTTATCTGTCTGCTTTAAACAATGACAGACTACTTTCTAGAGGTACCTTTAGGAGAGCAGCACAATATTGGTACTTATTGGGCTGCTATTGCTGAGAACAGCTGTAAACTGTTTTAAACTGTAACCTTTCCTTGCGTAAAGGTTAATTCCCACTGAGACCAGCGGAGGAGAGCAGTGGTCAAGATGCTGTTTTCTGCTTTAAGTTGCTTCAGGGTTATTTCAGAAGCAACAGAGGAAAAGCAGCCTCTTTCTTGCCTTAAATCAAATCTTGGACAACGGTGCTGAAGGCCTTGCCTTACTAGAAGGTTGTGGAAGTGCTTGGGGAGAGGTTAGCCTCTCCTTCCTGCTCCTGATTCTGCCCATACTGTTTTCCATGACCTAGTTTGGAGATGTGAGGTACAGCCTACATGTCCATCAGGAGGCTTTTGCTGTTCAGAGCTCTTTTCTTTCCCAGCTTTCTCCCTCTATAAGCACCTTCTCTCCTCTCAGCTGTCTCCTGGCTTCTTGCAGCAGCATGCAAACCTCAAAAGGCTGGAACCTGTTGTGAAAGCCAAGATGACAAATCCAAGTAGTGTATTGTACAGTATGTATTTCTTGATGACAGTCCACCCCTGGGGAAACATGGCTGTGTCTGTCAGGGGTCTGGAGCACCTTTTAGCTATCTGAGCCTGACCATTAGGATTTGCTAGCTGCTCCAGTGTTTTACTGGGACCAGTGGAGCTGTTCATCTCGTGCTGGACCAGATCCTCACCTACTAAACCTCACTGCCTGGAATGCTGATCATTTCAAGTTTCTACTTTCCTAGTGTAAACAGATCTCAATGTGTTGCAGCACAGGAAGTTTCAAAGTAAGCTAAAGCAGACAGATCTACAGAAATTGGCACAGCTCTGAAAACGCTTTGTCCATCTCTGTTTTCTAGCTTGTAACTACTAGTGTTACTATTTGATTACGTGATATTTGTAAGTGTTGCATGAATTATTTTCTCACTCCTAGGATGCTGTTTCATTTAGGAGACAAATTGCCTTGAGATACAAACCCACTAGGAACTGTTGTTCACAGCTTCCCAGCTGGATGATGCATCCACTGAGCTGCCTTAGAGGTGCCTGGTTTTTGTTTGTGGGCATTTGTCTCATTAAGCTAAACCCATAACAGGTGTTATCTCCACTGACGTGCTCCTTGGGAAAGGAGGCTAATGGGTACCCTCTCCTAAGATTTTGCTTGCGTTCTCTTCCCTTGTGAGTTCATCCCTGTGTTGTTTTCTCAGGAGAACTCCAGGCTAAAAGATGATCTCTGGAATGAGAGGCACACAGGGAGAGCACTCCCAGGGGCAGCAGGATTAACCACAAAGACCGGCTTCCGGGCATTTCCTGAGCTGTTTGGCTGTGGAGATCCAGCTTCCAGAGGGAATGATTTGATCACTGTGTGAAGTGCAGGGTGGAGGGGTCTGCCACATGAGCTTATGCTGATGGCACCACTTCGAGGACCAGAATTGCTCTTCCTCACCTCTGGGCTCCTTGAGGACTTGGAGTCACCCTTTGCACAGGTATTTGAGCTTCAGTGGGCACAACTCACAGAAGTCTGGTGGTTTGGCCGGCTTGCGGGTGTCAAATTATAAATGAGGGATTGTGAAAGCTGGCCTGTACTTTGGTTGTGTGAGATGCGGACCTGTTGATAACGGGCTGGGAGTAGAGGAAGAAGAAGCAGTTTTCAGGCAGTGTGAAAGGCCAGCATCAGTCCCCCTACTGAGTACATTTCAGAGGACAATCTTAGATTTCTCTGATTGTTTTCTAATTCCTAGTTCATTTGAAAGAACAGCATCTTCACAAGCATGGGACTTCCTTGCTAGATCTTCAGACACCACTAATATTTCTGTTTCTGAAGGACCATGCACAGGCTCATAGGGAGTTTAAACTGATGCCACTTGCCTTATTTTGGCAGAGACCACCAGCTAGCACAGCAGGTCTGTCCAAGAAAATCTAATACAAGAAACCAGGTACTCTGAAAACTAAGGGGGAAGAAGGGGTCTGGATTGCAAAGGAGTTTTGAAGCAGATTAATCCCTCAATAGCCACCGTCTGTTTGAGCTGTAACTACTAGGTGATGTTCCTAGAAGTCTGTCTTGGTTGAGATCAAATGGATTGGTTTTGATTGTGAGAGAACCTTCCATGTCAAAGTTGGATCTGACCCTCTGCCAAAAGTTGGCTTTGCAACTAAAACCAAGGTCAGATGCAGAAAAATCACTGTGCGCATTAGTTGCAGATGTATAGCTGAACTGTTCCAAGAAACTGGCTTGTAGCCTTTCATGTTCTGCAGAAATTACACGTTGGTGACTCAGGGCTATCTGATAGCACTGCATTGCCTTGGAATTGTATATTTGGCATGTATCTGTATACATGTCAAATAATTATGAATCTCCAGAGAATGTTTCTGCTAAATCAGCAAAAATATTCTTTTTTATACCAATGGGCTGGTAAATGCAGAAATACCTGCTCTGTTTCACCTGAGCTGGTTACAAGGACTGACCAGTCAGGATCAGTGCTATCTCTGCTGTATAGTCACGTCTGAACCTTTCCACCTGTAAGCCTGCAGTGGTGCCCTAAAACACCTGCTAATTCTTTTGCTAAGAAGTAAGGCATTAGGACATCTTGCCTTGATACGCAACAAAACAAGCTGTGGCAGGCTGAACCTTGTCCTGCCATCTAGGTGAGCTAATAGCCTGTACAGAGGTTATCACCTGCCAGTGAACGTACAGAGGCAACTGCACAGGCTTCTCTACACTGTGTTTTGTCTGTGCACTTCCACAGCCCCAGATCCTGGGGACAGTCCAGCTCTTCACCTGTGCTGTCGCTTCTGATATTCGCTAGATTAAGCGGGCTTGTTGACGTGCAGAAATATTTCTTAGGTTGAGGATTCCCATATTGTCCTATAATCTGTTCTGTTAGTAAAGGAGCGATTTTTATTGGAGCCTGCCAGCACTGTGCAGATGAGACTGCTTCAGCTCTCCTAGCAGATCTGCATCTGGCTTGTGAGCGTACAGCGTCTGTCACTTTGGCTGAAACAACAGCTCTCAGTTTGCTGTTCTGACAGTACTACCAATGGGTCCAACTGATCAGTCACTCTCTTGGCATGTTTTTCTTGTGTTCAATCAGGATGTAGCTTGTATGTAAACACTGTAGTCTTATTGCTGTTAAAAGTTCAGGCTTGTTCATGAGGAAGTAGTTAAATAGTGTCTGCATACAAACAGGGACATCTAATCTGCTCTTGATGGAACAGGACCCACATAAACCAAGGTGTTTAATTAGTCTTAACAAAGTACACCATGAAATGTAATCAGATGCATCCCTGCTTAATTGAGAGCCCTGTAACTGGAAAGTGATGCATTTAGGATTAGGTCATCATTCCTCAGAGAGGACTACTGCATAGCTCTTATTCTTTCACAAAAAAAGAAGCTTATGGACAAAGAGTGATAACAGAGGGCTTTTCTTGTTTAAGTAAATTTTGTGGTAGGGTTGGCAGCATTCCAAAGCTAGGAGAAAGAGATGCAGTAACTTGCCTAAAGACAAGACACAAAGTTACACCCAACAATCCTGAGCTGTATCTAGATTTCCCTTCTGTCAGCTCAGATTAAACAGTTACAAACGTGCTTGACTTAGTTACCTAATTTTGAAGTAGTGTAACTCATGCTGGTGTTGTAACAACAGCACCATGCTCTACTTCAATGCAGCAATGAATTCTACCACTCAGTGAGTTGCTACTGCTTGGCTTCAAAAAAAGGGCAACGAAGGACAAGAGCCCCGTACATGTGGTTTCTGTACCACAGTTGGTTTCTGAAAACTGCTTTGTTTTTTTTCGAGTCACAGTAAGACAGCATGAGAGACAACTTTTCTTAACATGTGAGGAGCGTAGACAATTAGGAATTTACTACAGACCACAATACTATCTTCTAGTAGAAATTGAACTGTTATGGCAGCTGAATCGCTCCATTCCTTTTAGCAAGGAAGTAAATGCATTACAAGGAAAGTAGGTGTTAATTTGCATATATTATCAAAGTGCCACAAAAACAATGAAGCTTTGTCCCTTTACAAATTGTTTTTTTAAAAAAGCATAATACAGAAATCTATGCATACACAACAGAAGACTTTTACAGGTAAGACATTTGTACATCCATTTAATTTCAGGTGATCCGCTCATTCAGCCTTAAGCAGTCAGGAGAACTCTGACTCTTTTACTTCCCATTCTCAGCGCTGAACATTCGCTCCTAAAAAGAGAGAAGTGAACAAATCAGTGCCAGTTTGGGAACTGAATTTTGCTTCAGTAATGCAAGTTGTGTCACTGCTGAGTAGATGTCAGACTACGAGTGCCGAGACCTTGTGATTAGTGTATTTATTTTTCCCCTCCCCAAAAAAACCATAAAATTCACTTAATTCCCTCTAGAAGACCTGCCCTATACTGGTAGAAAACTTTTGCAGGGCTTGGCTATGCTCACCATCTGTTCTTGGAGCCTCCTACACAGAATACAAGTGTGTCTTACTTCCAGCTTTTTGGAGATTATTCGTGTGTCTCAAATCACTGCTGACAGTTAACAAGTCTAGAATGAGACTTTTCACTTTGAGGCTTTTTGTTTAAGATAGGAGCACTATCTTGATTAGCTGTGAGTCTAAACACTGCCTTGGGCCTCAAAAACCAGCTGTCTGTCTATACCTGTCATGAATTCCTTCATAAAATGCACTGGAGTTTATCAAGTCCATTCCATTCAGGTGGCCAGTTTGCTGGCAGCCTGTCCTACATAACATGCACCATCTGTACAAGACCTGATCCAACTTGCTGACAGGTTCTTAATCCTGTACCAAAAGCAACTGACGGTTAGCTGCAGTATTTAAAGAAACACAGAAGGTGGAAAGAGACAGCCCTGTATAGCATCTACCTTTAACATCTTCTCTAATTTTATTGCATCTGCAGCAAATTTTCTGATCCCATCAGACAGTTTCTCCACAGCCATTTGGTCTTCGTTGTGGTGCCAGCGGAATGCCTTCTCGTCGAGGTGGATCTTCTCAAGGTCACAGGCCTGAGCTGCACCAGGGCAATTGAAAAATAAACCAATCTCTATTATCAGATTGTTATCAGGTACCACAGGCTACCTAAAACCAGTTTGTGGCCATCTCCAAATGAAAAGCTGAGAAGTTTCTAACACCATTTTCAGCGAGACTTGCTCTGTGGGCACGCTTTGGGATGCCAGACTCAAAATGCTCACCTGCATTCTGAAGAAGGTTATCTAGATCTTCCGTTTCCTTCAAAATACAGTGCTCAGGGGTGTGCCTTATCTTGTACTGTTTCTAATTGGTCTGGTACTTTCAGCAATACTACCAAGAACACTGCAGTGATGTTCTAAGCAAACAAGCTGAACAATGGGTCTTTGATCCTTTGGCAAGTTCCTAACAAAGCTCAATTGATCTATGCCTACAAGCCAGCTGGTGCCCTGTGAGTACCAACTACAGCTGCAACAAATCCAGCATCTGAGCTGAGAAGCAGCATTTTCATAAAGCTACAGAAGCACAAGAATAATGCAATGAGAACATGCACTCCAAACCATCAAGATTAAATAAGTCTTGAGTGTGGCTTCCTCTCTAATATTGGAGAAAGGAAAACATCTTTTAGCATGTCTGAGCTAACAGCACTATTAGCATAATGATTAAACTCTGCTTGGATCTCTGCTAACAATCAGTAAAATTTCATCCCGTGTTCCTTCTCCCTATCTTCAGGGGAAGAGACAAAGTATTTAAACATGCTCAAAACCCAGTTCAAGTTATTGTCCTCAGTGGGAACTGAAACCCTTAGGAAATAACCCTGTATAAGCAGTTGTAATGGTACAACTGCACCATGATCATTTCCTTCAGAGAAGGGACAAGGTTTAGCCTTAAAGCAGAACAGAAGCACTGCAGAGCTGGATGGAACCATGTACTCTTAATGTTCAAGAAGAAAGGCAGTCTGAGCAAGTCTGTATTACAGAGAACTGGACTTACCCTCCTTAACACTGAGTGTGGGAGTTAGCTTCACATGCTCTTTGCTGAGCTCTGCCAAAAGCTTGGGTGAAATAGTGAGATAGTCACAGCCTGTGAGCGCTTTGATTTCTCCTGTATTTCGAAATGAAGCACCCATCACAATGGTTTTGTAGCCAAACTTTTTGTAGTAATTATAGATCTTGGTGACACTCTTCACTCCTAAAGAGGAGAAATGGGTGACTTTCAGAAGGCTTCAATTGAATTGTAAGTGGTTATGAGTTAGGGGGTGAAGGGTAAACACGGGCCAGCTGTAAAGGAAGACAAGACAAAAGAACATAGCAAGCAGGATGTGCAGTAAATAAGGGTTAACAACTGCATAGGAATGCGAGTAAAGAGAGGACAAGGAACAAGTCAGACGGATTCCTTCAGTTGAAGACAATGAGCCTTCATCCCATGACCACCAGAAGAGCCCTACTGCCCACGTGCAAGAGGGAGTCAGGGTATGCTGGTGGGTTCTCAGAAATGAAACAATATGTATACGAATTCCACGGAAAACACGGATTATGGATTTGTTTGGCCTACATCTGTACCAAGCTTTTGTCCTACGGATGCGAGTTCGGAGGAGGGTCCCCCTGCACCCAGCTTGGTGCCAGATGCTGGATAAAACATGCCTGCTTTATAGCCTAACTCTGGGTTACAGAGTTTGATTCTGTAAATCGGTTATCTATAACATACAGATAGAAACCATTTGATTCACAAGAGGATTTTTAAAGTTAATTAAAACTTGAACATATAGCTATTGCATTCAAAAACAAGAAAAACTAACCTGGATCTTCCGAAGGTTCATAGGTTTTCTTATCTCCATTAGCAAGATGCCAATCCAGGATGCGTCCTACAAATGGGGAGATCAGTGTAACCCCAGCTTCAGCACAGGCGACTGCCTGAGCAAAGGAGAACAGCAAGGTCATGTTGCAATGAATCCCGTACTCTGCTTCCAGAACCCTGCAGACATAGGCTGGCTTTAAATGGCAGTTTGCTCACCTGCTGTACATTCTAGCAGTAAGTTAATAGGTTAACCTACCGATTCCTCAACTTACATTAGAGATATGGTACAGCTTACATGCTTTAAAGCTCAAAGGTAGCAGAACAAAGTTTTACACTGCCAGGCTCCCAGTGATCTACTGAACGTTTTTCATCGAACCAAGTGCAGATGGCCGAATGTGACATTCTGGGAAGCTTCTTATGAACGGCCTGCCCCTTGTATGAACAAACTTTTCCTAATGAACAGAAAGCTCCAGTATGCCACTATGCTTACTGCACACCTAGCAACAGGCTTCCTGGTGCTGTGCTTTCAAAACAGCTCTTTATTTTAAGTGTAGAACGTGTTTGTCAAGTGCCTGTGAATAGCCAGAAGTATGCTATGAATCAGCACACTAGGTATAGAAGTACTTACTTGCCAGCCTGAATTCCTTCCCATGTTGAAGAAAGCTTTATGAGAATCCGATCTTTACCAATTCCTGCTTCCTTATAAAGGTCAATCAGACGCCTGGCCCTCTGAATCATTCCTTCTTTATCAAAAGACAACCTTCGGAACAAGAACAAGGCTTCTTCAAAGCTGTGCTTTTTTTTTTTTTTACTTTTTAATAGCCCTCTCCAAAAGAAGTAACATCCAGAACAATTGTCCTGTTTTGTCACAATTTATGTTCTAGTAGCAGGGTTTTTTCTTGGAGATGCTTCCTTGAACATAAGCCTGACAAGGAGCACTGTGACAACACTGCTGGTGTTTGAGTCAGAGAATTCAGAGCTCAATGTTACTTTCCATAAGAAAGCTATGGACTAAAACTTTTCTCAAGTTTTCCATAATGAATGTAGAAACTGAGCATTAAAGGTGACTTGACAAGGAGCAAGCAAATCCTACTTCTAAATAAACTGCCTGAACTGGTTTCTTGGAAATTGAGGGCAACGTCACACAGAAGAGAACGAACAAAGCTCTACGTATCATAGAACGGCTTGGGTTGGAAGGGACCCCAAGGATCATCAAGTTCCAGCCCCTTGTCACATGCAGGGCCACCAATCTCCACTTCATACTAGACCAGGCTGCCCAGGGCACCATACAGCCTAGCCTTGAACACCTCCAGGGACATGTACTGGAAGCACAAGATTTCCCTTGTTTAAGGAACAGTATGAATACAACAGAGATCAGATCTGTGTCACCAAGTTAAAACAAGTAAATGAACAGCACTTCATTCTCTTAAATATTAACAGTACAAACCCCTGCTAGCCTTGTAACATTGAGCTGTTCAGACAAGAATGGATTTCTTCAACTCTATTGCGTCTCTCTTTGTATGTACCAAGATCTAGAGTAACCCAGAGGAAAGGAGCCAACCTTGCATCTACTTCTGTGGACACACGGCCAGGTATCCTCTTCAATATTTCAGCTCCAAACAATACAAAAAGTTTGTCACAAGCATTTTGGATTTGCTCATCTTCTGACCTAAAAACCATGGGAGGAAAAAAAAAAAAAAAAAGTGCATTCAAGCCTTGCCATTGATTTAAAGATCAAATTTCACAGCCCATTTAGCATTAAATTCCTGTGCTCAAATGTGCATTGAGCAGAGCAGAAGTGGTTGTGTTCTGCCTCTGGAGAAAGGTATACAAGCAGACGAGCGGAATACCCACTGTGTTGCTAGGATTACAAAACACTACTTGCATTAATAAAGTGTCTTAACTTCTTCTCAGTAGGTGTATATTTAAAAAACAAACAGAAACCTCAACTCTTGACTTACCCCCCAAGTTTTTTTCCATATGCAACCGCATCATCCACAAGTTTCTGGTATGCAGGCATCTGAGCAGCAGCCAGTATCAGAGATGGGTTTGTGGTGGCATCCAGGGGCTTGTACTCATCGATTGCTAAGGGAATCGAGATGGCTTGTTGGAAATGATCAGTTGGCCTGAATGATTCAAAGCATTTTGCTCAGGTGTGTAAAAACGGAAACCCTCTTCCATAATCAGGTTTGCCAGCATGGCTGAATTCCAGGAATCACAGGGGGAAGGAAAGGCAAGGGAATCTCACTTCCCTCCGTGGGCAGACATTTGGATTTCTGTTTGTCCACAACTGTTAGAGCCAGAACAAAAGTAAAACCCATCTCTTAGAACATCTGCTAGAGCCTTACTGCACTGCAGAACTTTGAGTAGTTGAGGACAACTTCCTGGTGTCGGCTCTGTGATTTTCTTGTACTGCTTCCTTCCTTCCAAGTGTCCCACAGGACATCAGGCTGCTGGGCTCACCTGGGCCCCGCACTACGCCTATTTCGGTGATACAGCTGTTTGCCAAGGCGGGCTGTGACCACGCGCTGTCAGGCCCTAATCACAGCTGAGCTCCTGGCACGCAGGGCTGACTCAGCACTGGGCCTCTGCAAGCCCTGCAGCTACTTTACTTTTCTAGCAGTAAAAGAAAATAGCGAGTTTTCCCATAGCTTCTCCCTAAGAAACGATTGTGATCCCACAGCTGCTCCGTTCCATACAAACAGGACACACTTCAACTCACACCAACTGCTTGCAGTAAAGCAGCACGCTGATAAAAGCAGCAAAAAAACAGAGACGCAACTTTAGAGAAGTATTCCAGTGCGTAGCAAGGAGATACCAGCAGGGACACGGCCACGGCACGGGTAAAAAACAACACCATCAGCTGCGTTAGCCACAAAGGCAACTTCCCCGCCCCCCCCCCTCACCGTTGAAATCCCCGGTGTCGGCCACCACCGTAGTGTGGTGCTTCAGCTGCTCCAGCGCCGACTCCATCTTCTGCCGCTTCACGGGAGACACCGACATAACTCCAAAGACGGGAGGTGCTGCGACCGCCTTAAAGGAACGCTGCGTGCCCGGAGGGGAGCCTGCCTGCGCGCGCACCCGCCGCTCGCTCCCGACACCCTCGGCTCGGGGGAGGGCGCGCCGCCCGCCCCGCCCAATCCCGTCTCGGGTGGGGTTGCTGAGAGCCAATCGGCGGCGCGGGGACAAGACGGACGGCAGGCAGGTGGCGAGCGGAGGAAGGAAGCTCCTCATTGGGTGGCTTGGCGACTGAGGAAGAGCGCGGATTGGCCATCTTGGTGACGTGAGGTGCCGCTTGGTGCGATCCCACTGCGGACGTCATTGATGAGGGTGTTAATCATCAGTGAGCCTAGCAGGGAGCTCTGCGGCAAACCGCTCGTCCCTGGTCTCCATACGGGCGCTGAGCTGCGTATCCCAGACCCACAGCCACAAGCCGTGAGGAAAAGCCAGCTCTTAACAACACTTTCTCGAGCTCTGTTGCTTACTTTGCTATCCAAAAGCAAGAGACAGAGATGAAGTTATAACTTAACTATTTTAATAAATCTTATACAGTGCATGGTTATATTATTTTCTCCTTCGTTCAATGTACAGTGCATTACAGCATTATTTGCAGGCAGTACAAATAGAGCAGGTGCACGGCTCAGTCACGTGGGAAGTTCTAAAAGTGACCCCCAGTGAGGCTTACAGACACTTTTATTGAAAGAAATGCTCCTGTAGCTACCAGCTGGTGCATACGCTTCCATTCCAATCCCAAGTAACTGTAATTCTGCTGATTCTGTGCAACCTCATACACAAACACAAGAATGGTGCTGTGTTGCCAAGCTCACTGCTCACTTTTAATTGCAGAGTTGATTGGCCTCCTGTGCTTGTACTGCCAATGGCTCGCCAGTGTTCACTCCTGCTTCTCATCTCCACCAAATCCAAAGCCCGGGCTTCTCAGGAGGATTGTTCTCTTCATCGCTCCCTTTGCAAATTCCAGCCTTTTCAGAAGCCTTGAAGCTCCCTGCCTGCACCCCGGTTCTGCCGATGCTAACAACGTCCAGTTCAAAGACGAAGAAAACAAATAATCCATTGGGAACATTTTTGGAAGATCTAAGCCAAAGTCATTGGTATTCTCACATTGAGTCATCTGTCCCCCAGCCACCTGCATGGCTTTTTTCCACTACATGAGCAAGCGCGGGCCCCAACCATGCCAAGGCATTCACCTTTCAGGGGGTGGTTGTGCTCTGTGGAGGAAGTGAGACCATCCACAGCACCTAAAGGAGAGCACGCGAATGGGGCTCTGTGCTGTCTGGGCCTGAACCCATCCAGCCAGTTAGTGTGAGTGAGAAAGGCAAGGCATTCCCCATCATACTTGTTTTAGTGCATTCTTTGCAAGATTGTCTGTCAGTAAAATACAGATATGAATACGGTGAGTTCACCTTGCTGAGGGCAGGAAATCTGCTATATGCTTGTTTGAGCTTTTAAAACCTTGAGCAAGTTACTGATGCACAATCACTTGATTATATCTAGGAAAAGGGATTTTTTTCCCTCATCCCTATTTGTAGATTGTAGGAGTGAGGGAACATTTCACTAGAAAGATGCATATATATGCACATAACATTAATAAGAGAAAGAAGAATTGAAGAACAGCAGCATCTACTAAATCAGAGTTCTTTCTTTTCTTTTCCTCACGGCTACTGATTTTACCGATACTAAAACAGCCATTCCTTATTAGGAAACATCTCAGATTACTCTCTGCAATGAAAACATGAAGGTGAAGGTGAGTGGTGACCACCCTGGGAATGGCTTTGGGTGTGAGCAAGCAGCAGGGGCTTATCTTCTCCTTATTTGAGGCCTGGCTTTGGCAACGCTGCAGCTTTCTGGCCCAGGATCAGTGCCAAGGTGAAGGGCTGAGAGCCCCAGCCTCTGGTAAGCAGGGATGATCAGGCTGAGCTCACCTATTTGCAGATTCAAATAGATTCAAAGCCCATTTCCACTGCTGGAAGGCAGCACTCAGGGGTACGGGTATTTAAGGAAGCAGCCCAGTCTTAGGTAAGGCGTGCTGCAATTCTAACCTGGTCCAACGAGAGGGCATGTGAGGACATAAAGGACCGGGAGCTGACACTGAGCCCTTGCTGGTGGGCTGCAGGGGGTGTGTGCCACCGAGAAGGACAGGAAAGTGGGGGAAAGGAACTATTTCTGTGGCCCAAACTCCTCTAAGCATTCAGGCTGACTTGTTCTGTGCCAGGTGCTGTGCCCTCTGCTCCCAAGGGGACTGGGAGCACAGACAGCCCTGCTTCAAAAGCTCTGTTTTGTTTTGTTTTCTTGAATCCAGCCATTGTCATACATTCATACCCGTGTGAATCCTCATCTGTTCTGATCACATGCACATACAATTTCAGTATAAAATATATAGATATAGATATACATATATATATATATAAAAACTTCATGCAACATTAAAACACCTTTCCCAACGGGATTTGGTCTTAGTGTCTATCCTTATCAACAGTGTTTGAGGAATTGTCCCTTTGATGGCAATTACACTGCTAACTGTGGAGCACTGCTGTCTCTTGTCTAGACTGGGGATCATTGCTTTAATTCCCTTTTTCTGCATTACTACAACTAATAGCTGAAAGAAAGCAGATAGATTTTAATTAGCAGAATCAATCCTCTCCTGGCGACGCTTCATAATTTCTTGGAGCTCTGTCTCTCCTCTGTTTTTCTGGAATGGAAACAAAAAAAGGAAGTTTGAATTTTAACTTCAAACTGTGGTTTAGAATTGTAATATCTAATTCCAGAAGAGCAAGTATCAAAGGGAACAGCAAAAAGGTGGACTCTACAGTGGAGACAGTGATCTGCCTTACAGATTTGGGACCCTTCTGCTTAAAGGAATTCTCATCATTTTTAGTGCTGATGTGGTTGGTTGCTTCCTTTTTTGATTTTGTCTTTTTTTAAATTGTACTCTTAAAATGCTTGTTTAATGGGACATCCAACACTGCTGATACAGGCATCCTTTTGCCCAGACAGCTGCTTACCTCCAGCTGGTTTTTTTCCACCGTGATTTTACTGTACACTCGGTTCCCCTCATCACCACACACTTTTTTCAGCTCCTCTCTGTTCAGGGAGAAAAGCTGTGCTCCAGTAAGGATGCCAAGGTGTTCCACCGTCCTGGGAAGACACAAAATCAGTATTAAAACCAGTGCCATGTGTGGTCTTCACCAGTGAAGGATGTGCATTTGGCTGTGAGTTGTGAAGATCAGCAAGACGCTGGCTTTGTTTGCAGATGCTGTTAGATCTACTCTCTGTACTATAAGATGGTATTTACTGGATAGCACAGAAAAAAAGGGAGCCATTTGGGCTCCAGACGTACTTTCTTAAATGAGGAACCGACCTTTCAACTGGTGGCAGTGCTGATCTTACCCTTTGCTGAATGACTTTGCCTCCAGCCACGCTTTGACTTCTTCAGCACTGGATTCGAAGGTGAGGGGCACAAAAACTTCCTGAGGCTTCTCCACTCTGAAATTCCTCTGGGGAGGCTGAATTTTACTGTTTGTGATCTTCTTTAGCAACTCATCATTCACCTCGTCCATTTGATGCAGAAGTTCTGGGGAAACAAAGCACACTTTTTAGAGCACCTTCGAACTGTGATCAAGAACAGATTTGTAGAGGGAGATCATCAAGATTTTGGGTGGTGGCAAACTGATGGAGCAGGATTTCCTTGCCTTTCCTCCCAAGCCTGTCAACTTCTTTTGGCTTTTGAATCATCACTTTTTCTTTGGAAGAAAGCTGGATTTCTCCACTGCTCCTCCAGAATGATGGAGAGGAGGTATCACAAAACAACAGCCAAATGCCCATCATCTGCACAGCGGTCACTGAACCTAAAAAGCTGCCTCAGCTAAGTGCCACTAAGCACATATTTGACCTAATTTATATGAAAATATATAGTGACTGATCTCTTGTTTCTTGTGTTGCTACGCTCTCCCATTCATCACGCTTCACAGAATCACACAGAATCACAGAATCACACAGAATCACCCGGGTTGGAAGGGACCCCAAGGATCATGTAGTTCCAACCCCCCTGCCTAGCAGGGCCACCAAACATACACATTCAGATCAGGTTGCCCAGGACCCCGTCCAACCTGGCCTTAAACACGTCCAAGGACGGGGCATCCACAACCTCCCTGGGCAGCCCGTTCCAGGGCCTAACCACTCTCCTAGTAAAGAACTTCCCCCTAACATCCAACCTAAATCTTCCCTCCTTCAACTTAAAACCATTTCCCCTAGTCCTGCTGTTGTCAGCCCTTTTGAAGAGTTTACTCCCCTCCTGGGTGTAGGTTCCCTTCAGGTACTGATAGGCTGCAATGAGGTCACCCCGCAGCCTTCTCTTCAGGCTGAACAAGCCCAACTCCCTCAGCCTGTCCTCATAGGGGAGCTGCTCCAGCCCCCTGATCATCTTAGTCGCCCTCCTCTGGACCCTTTCCAAAATCTCAATGTCTTTCTTGTACTGAGGGCTCCACACCTGGACACAGTACTCCAGATGGGGCCTCACAAGAGCCGAGTAGAGAGGGACAATCACCTCCCTGTCCCTGCTGACCACCCCTCTCCTGATGGAGCCCAGGATCCCATTTGCCTTTCGAGCTGCGCACTGCTGGCTCATGTTCAGTCTCTCGTCCATCAGGACCCCCAGGTCCTTCTCTGCCGAGCTGCTCTCAAGGACCACTCCTCCCAGCCTGTACAGGTGCCTGGGGTTCTTCCGGCCCAAATGCAAAACCCTGCACTTTGCCGTGTTGAACCTCATCAGGTTCACCCGAGCCCAGCCCTCCAGCCTGTTGAGGTCCCTCTGAATGGCATCCCTTCCTTCCACCGTATCAACCGCACCACTCAGCTTGGTGTCGTCAGCAAATTGCTGAGGGTGCACTCAATTCCCTCATCGATGTCATTAATAAAGATGTTAAAGAGCACCGGTCCCAAGACAGACCCTTGGGGGACACCACTTGTTACCGGCCTCCACCTGGACATAGAGCCATTGACCACCACCCTCTGTCTGCGGCCTTTCAACCAATTGCTTCATTCAAGCCTAGCAGAATGTTGCTCAGCAATGTAAAACACCTGATCTGGCAGTGACTTGCTGCCATCAGTGCTATCGGGTGGTGACAAGGGACTCCCCAGCCCTGTGATGCTGTTTTGTTTTTGCTTTAGACGATCCTTTTCCTGTCTTGAGTTACTTAGTTCCCTTCAGGCTACTGAGATAAGGAAATTGCCCTGCAAACTTAGTGGCAGAGAAGGGAAAAGAAAACCCAGAGCACGTGAGACAGCAGAAGTCAGAGAGGCCTAACTGTATTTTTGACAGCAGGTTCCCATTTTTCTGTGTCTCTGTGTTGCTATTTTCTTCACATTGCCTTCTTGCCATTAGGTGACAAGTGATGACCTACAATTAGAGCCTTCTTTTTAAGCTATAGTCCCGCACCCTGCATTCTTCTGTCCTCACTGTGACTTTTGATAATCTGCAGATCCTAATCTTCAGCCTTCAGCTTTTGCCTTGCAACTAAATAGAAGTGGGAGGAAGCCTGAACTGGGAGTGACCAGTACAGCTCCAGTGACACATCACCCAGTATCACTTTTTCCATGACACTCCTGAAGGCTGAGGAGAATAACTCAGTGTTATTAATAGATATGTGACTACAATGTCTGTAATGTGGGGCTTTCCTCTGTCCCAGAAGAGCTTCTGCTTCCAGGAGGATACAGGAGGTGAAGAGGAGATGAACTCTGGCTATGGCTTTCAGTATGCTACAAGTGTGTTTAGGATGAGGCAAGGGGATGAGGTGTGCAAGGCTCCTGGTCTTTCTCATGCTACTTGTCTCTGTATGGCTTCTGCAGAGGGAGGGTGTGATGTACATCTCATATGTGACAGATATGGTGGCTGGGATTTCCTTGGAACCCTTCAAAGGAACGGGCCAGCTGGGCACTGCATGTGTGACAGGAGGCGAGCGCAAAGGGAGTGAGAGAACGGGATGGACCTGAGTGGGGATGGCTGCTTGGACACAAATCACTGTGAGTGGAAAGGGGGCTCTCTCCTTGGGAAGAAGAAGGTCAAGCTGGAAGAAGGGTTAAGACGATATTAAATCACCTTTTTGCCCTCCTTTTCTCAGCTGCCTGGGCTCAGTCAGTGAGCTCCTCAGGGCTGCTCTGCTGGCTGGAATCTCTACATCTTTTCTAAAACCATTGCTGCTCTTGTGCTTATCACTAAAGCTGCACTCACTTCTTGTGCAAAGTCTCATGAGAAGGGATGTGCATTTGGTAGGTTGCCATGGCCACACGCACACAGATACAGCAGGCAGATCATTATGGCAAAGGTAAAGAAAGAGAAGAAACCACAGGGACGGGGGTAGACACAAGCACACGTTCACAAAAAAGTCCTGAAACAGAGCTGCCTGAGAGCAGCACATGTGGTGTAAAAGAGGCAGATGGGAGGCACATACGTTCTTTGGCATCCTGGGGAGAGTTGCGTGACAACATTTCACTTCCCCATTTATCCCCAGCGTAGCTGGCAGGCAGCTTGTGAGTTGGGCTGGATGGCCCGTATCCTCTGGGACTTGGGTCTCCTTTGTACCTCTGGTTAGCCTGGATGAGCAAGAAAATAAACTTATAAGAATATTTCTTTTTGTCATTTCCTGCGTTTTATTTATTTATTGTTTTCAGATATTTTGTCTCCCCGTCATGGTAACAAATGGAGGGACAAATTGCTGCGTCCTCCTTGTGAGGGTCTTCCCTCACTCAGGAAGCACTGTGTGGAACTGAGTTCAATTCTGGGGCCTCACAGGAATAAGCACAAGAAGAAAACAAGCCAAAATCCCATTTGGAGCTAAAACATCAATGCTCCAGTAATTGGATGTTGAGTGAGACTATTGCCAAGTGCCCAGAGCAGTCTAGAAAGAGGCTTTTTATATTTTCTTAATTAAACTTTTTGTCCAAAGGCCTTCTGGAGCACCTTATCCTTTGCCCAACTTGAGAAATACCAAAGGGGGGAAGAAATTCCATGCTTCCTTCAGGCATTTGGAGCTCTCTGTCACATTTTTGCAACGCGAGGTCTTGAGAGTGGTATTCACTTAGTGCTCACTTGGCTGGAATTTCAGGCTGCCTCTACTCCAGCAGTTTTTTCCTACTGCTGAGTTGAATTAGTGAGAGAACTGTCTGGTCTTAAATTCCCAACAGCAACAACATCTATCCTCAGTGCTTTGGTGGCAAAAAGCGCTCTTATGGCTGCATTAGCTCTCTCATCCTGCTTACAGCACAGCCCTGAAAACATCAGTTTCACAGCTGAGGCGGTGGTAAACTGTAGGCTAAGAAGTACATGAGCTTGGCGGGAAGGCACTAGCAAAAGGTGAAGCTACTTGAAGCCACTGCAGCCAGCAGATATTTGGGGACAGCTCTGTGTGAGACCTTTTACCTGTTTGGGATGGCTGCACGCAGTGCAGGGGGAGATAAACAGTGGCAGAATGCGGGAGTTCATCACAGGAGCATCCCGGACCCCAGCTCATGTGCTTGTGACGGTCCCTGCTGTCCTGCACGTGATATCCTAAGAAATCCAGGCTATTCCCAATGGCTGACTATGCCCTGCTACAGGCTAGCAATTAACATCACCTGGCTACACACCTGTTCGAGCTCCTCCAGTTTCACCACATCCAGGATGTTATAAGGGACATAACCAGCCTGCCCGCTCCGGTTGAGCAACTTCCACCACTGCTTATTGTCTTCCAGCACCTGACAGAGAGAGGGAAAAGGATTGCTGGTGAGACCATCTGATTTCTGGCCTCTGTAAGTGGGACACATGGAAAGAAATGGCACACTGAAGTGGTTGGAATAATATTGCTGACACTAACAGATCTGCTGCACTGACGTGCAGTTCTGGAGTGAAGCCTTTCCTGAAAAGCATTGCAATTTATCCTAACGATAACAGGGGAACTCTGCTAGGGTTTGTCTCTCCATTGTTGAGATCTTTGTCTTGTTCCTACAAGGGAAGGAGGGCACACCTCTGGGCACATTGCTCACCTCCAGAATTTCATCCTTCAGCACTGAGAGTTCATTGGCATTTCGTGCTGTGAAATCGTAGCGGATTTTGGCATATCTCCTCGGCTGGGCCATTCCTTGCGCCTCAAAATTCCTGCAGGAGTGAGAAAGAAGATTTTCAGAGGAGACCTATTGAAGTACTAAGGCCCTACAGGTCCACAGAGGTGATGGCTGTGCACGTGCAGGTTGAACCAGTTGTGTTTGTGTTAGAAGGGGAAGTGCCTCTCTGCTCCTTGGCAGGGAGAAGGGGTGTCAAACACGAGCATAGGTAGCACTGACTGGAAATCTGTGCTTTGTTCTTTTTTTCCAGCAGGCAACACTGAGCTACTGAAAGAGAATTGCGCTGATCCATAGGAAAAGTGAGTTGAATGTTTCTATTCTACGCTTGGTGGGAGGAGAAAAGCATTCAGGTATATTGCTTGGAGATCTGTGGCAGAAGAATGCACGGCTTTCTATGTTAAACCAGCTTTTTGTTTGGAAAGGAGCAATAAATGCAGGAGGTTGTCCAAGGTGGAAATGTGAGGTGAAAGATTTTGTTTGGCCGAAGCTGAAATGTGTTGTTTTTTTGGGTTTTTTTTCCTCTTTTTTCCTGGCTTAGGAAAAAAATGTGCCTATCTCATTTCTTTCCCTCTGGTTGGGATGGGCATAGTGTTATTTTTTAATCCCAAATATGCCTGCAGTATGGGTAAAGCTGCATTGCCTGGTTGTGTAACCGTAGACAGGAAATACTTTAATGCATTTTTCGTGGATCTTTCTGCCTATGACTCACAAGCACATACACAGTGCAAGGGAGCTCCAGCTGCTTATGTTCACAACAAACATGCCAACAGGGTGTGAGGTTCTCCTCCCGTGGAGCTACCCCAGTTTATATCAAGGTCCATGTAATTTGATGAAGCCAGTTATACAGCTGCAGGTGGGCTGAAAAAGGTGCAACCCATTGGCTCTGTGACTTGGTACCATGCTTAATTCTGCAGCATGGCCTTCAGTTCACTTGATTTGGAATGGCTCTCAGTTACCAAAGCATGGTGCAGTCTTTCAGACAGATGGAATCTACCAGTCAAGAAAGGGAGTGATGGCCTTACCCTGCAGTGCCCTGAAGGCAGGGAGAGGGGTGAAAAGCCTGAGTTACAGAGGAATGACTTATTTTGTACCATTTCAGAATGTAAATGGGTCACGAGGAAAGAGGACAGCTGGAGGAGGGTGAAGGTAAAGTAAAGCATAGATGCATGCAAAACACACATGTGAGCATCACTGTTTAATACTGCCTAGGGCTTTCGTGACACCTCTGCAGCCCAGAGCCCTGTTATAAATAATAATACATGCATGGGTGCTCTTGCTAATATAGAGTCTCTTGGTTAGAAAACTAGCAGGAAATGCTCTGTCCCTGGGCTGTGATGTTGGCAATTATCTGGGCAGACTTGGCTGAAGCCTGCTCTGGACTGAAGAGTCATGGAAACATTCTCAATTACAGCATCTGCTTCAGTGCCATTAACTTAACTTGGGTGGCTTTTTTTTTCTTACATATAACATAAGGAAAAGGTGCTGCTGATAGTCTGAAAGGTAGGTAAAAAGGAAAAAAGACATCCTCATCCACTCTTCCATGAGCTCATGCTGTAGTTAGGCTGGGTGGTATTGCATGGAAATGGTCACCATGGTGAAATGGCATGCTGCTAATTTGTATTCCACTCAATACGACCGTGCCCTGGTTGAGTTTGTGATCCTGAGAAATGTGGGCCTGACAAAGAGTGAGGTCAGCACCCAGAACTTCAGGAGAGCAAACTTCAGGCTGTTTAAGGAGCACCTCCATCCCTGGAGGAGTTCTTGGCCAGCGTGGATGGGCCTCTGTGCAACCTCATCTAGAGGCTGGAACCTGACAATCCTTGAGGTGCCTCCAACCCAAGTCGTTCCATGATCCTATGATTTATTATTTACTTATGCTAAGACTAACAGGTAAAACTGTTTTCTTCTCTGCATTGCCTACCAGTCACCTAGGATGGGCTTAAAGGTTCTCATGTAAACTGATTTCTTATTTTTCACAACATCGCTGATCAAAAATAGAATTGGAGAATCTGTTACCAAAATTCTCTTTCCACTCAGTGCACTGTTTCTGCACCATTTTATGATCAAACCAGGACATTTGGGGGGGCAAATGGGCAGAATAAATTCTTTTGCTGTTGCAATTGGATTTGAAGATTTTACTGTGAATCCGAACATTTTGTAACAGCAGTAAAGCTTGTAAATCTTTTGGATTTGAACATTAAAACATGAAACAAACTGTGTGCCTTTAGGCTTTTTTTTTTCCAGCCCAGTGCTGGCTTTGGAAAAGTCTGTTAATTGCTTTGCTGTGTCTGGACTTCCAGCCTTTAACATTTCATGGCTCGTTAGTGTAATCCAGGCCTGTGCTTGTGTGGAGAGAACTTCATGTCAAATCACTGCAAAGTGAAGTATGGCAAAGAATCCCTCTGTAATTTGGGAAGAGTTTGTTGGAGCTTGGAGGTCTTATGAAACATTAAAAGGCACGTGATGCTTAGCATCACTTTGGTGAGTTGATGTTATGGAATGACATACTGACAGACTAATGAGGCCAGCCAGGAGCTTTGCCTCTTCAGGCAGAAAGCACGTGCAGCTCATTTCCTTATAGACCTGATTAAAAAGTTCTCTCTACCTTGGCCCCAAGTCCATCTGTCAGGCTTCCAAAATGCCTTGTTATCGAGATGTGGTGCAGTGGGTGCTGCTGAGGTTACGTGGGGAAGGCCAAAGCAGTGTTTTGCAGGGTGGTGTTGGTACATTACCTATTTACATGCTGAGTTACGTTCTGTTTAAAGGCATCCACAGCTTGTGTCTGATCAGCTGCCTGGCCACGCTTGAGCGAGGAGTTACGGTACGGATATCCATTGGCTGATGAAAGCTGGAAGGGGAAAAATGGAGTCAGTGGTGCCACTGTGGAAAGGGGGAAGCTGCAACAGAGGGAAAGGAGTGCCTGACAGCTTTGGTCTCCCTGAGTTCCTCTGTTGCCACATGCAGAGGCTGGAGAAATTAGCCGTAGGCTGTGCAGATCCTTCTGAAGAAGAGAAAGGAAGGGTGAAAGGGAGAAAGGATGGTCCAGAGCACAAAACTTACCTCTTCTTGCAAGTGCCCAATGTCTATTTCCCAGGGAGCTCCGCGGAAGATTTCTATGGGTGGCTCCCAACCATTGCGGAATTTGGGGATGTAGGTAGGAATGTTTGCTTCTCGGGGCCATTCAGCCCTAGAATGTGAAGCAGGGAAGAAGTAGATGGTTAGAAAGTAACATCTGTCCCAAAGCATGCAGTACCGCGTGCCAGGGAAAGAACCAAAGATGACGTAGCTGTAAAATCAAGCATGCCTTAAGAGCTTGGGATTGCTGGTCAGACAGCAGCTCTGTCCTCACCTGGATCTGGTCCATGCCTCTCCCAGGGAATCCCATAGGCTTATCTCTTTTGGTGTCAGGTGTCCTTTGAGAAAATCTGTGGCATCTTTAGAAAGAAGTGGACTGATGACAGACCTGGCAAGCTCAGGGCCACCACAGCTATTGATGATCTGAATTACAACACAGACACAGAGGAGTATGAGATTTTGCAGGAAAGGTTCAAAATATCATGAAAGACATAGAAACCAAAGACAAGAATCAGTCACTCTAAGCATTTGGACTCTCTGTGCCTGCCCACCTTAAAGAAAAGGTATACCTTCTAGACTGTATAAAGAAAGAACAAATAAATAAGGCAAATAATTCCTGACTAAATTCTCCAAAGGATCCACGGGATTGCCTGACAGCCTAGCAGAAGCTAATGTTTACATTAGCTGTCTCAAGAAACATCAGCCTAATTCTCTGCAGAAGTCAGAACAGTTCAGAGAAAGGCAGTCGTTTTTCTACTTGAGTCAAAGAAACCTTAAAACCAGCTATTGCTGGAGAAAGGATACAAACTGCCACGCTAAAAAATGGAAAATCTCTTGGTATTTCTGCATCACTTCTGGTTTCTTCTCTAGGTTGGATTCCTGCCTCTTCCTTTCAGTGCAAATATTGAGCCACGTTTACTCAAAGGTGAGACCAGGCAGATTCCCAACAAGAACCAAAGCTGGTTCTCTCTTCACAGTAAGTCTTTGTGAATGTGGTGGAAAGTTTTGTATTTGCTTGGGTTTGGGCATTTAACTCAGGCTGGAAATCAGATGAGAAAGCAGGAACGCTGGTTGCTTACTGAGAAAACTTTGGAAGGTTCTGAGCAGCTTTCTGATTTCTCTGCACAATTTAGCTGCAAAAGCAACATTAGAAATAAAAAGCAAATTCACAGCAACACCTGTGAATTAGTCTTACCAGTTCCAGTGGCCCAAATAGGAAATGCACCAACTCTGAAGCACTTGGGTTCTGAATGTGCTTTCTCAGTTTGGCCTGAAAAAAAAAAAAAAAAGAAAAACCCACTTTAATCCTAACCTGATTTTGGTTAGGATCCTATAACATGAGGGCTCATGATCCCTGACGATCACTGATTCCCCACTCGCCTTCTTGTTCGCCCCCAGTTTTTCTTTGCAGGCTTCTGGAAGTCCAAGACCTGCATGTGGGGAGAGCTGTGGATGCATGGCCTTGGCTTTAGCAGGTCCTGATCAATTCTCATCCCAAGCACATATGAATATCTGCTTCTAAAAGAAAAGGCTGCATCTTTGTGTCCTGCCTCAGGCTTCTTTACAGTCTCTGTGATTTCCTTACTGATAACTTTTCAGGAAGTATCTTGTTCACTGAGCAAGTTCAGAGCTGACAAAATTTCCTTCTGGCTCATTACCCTCCTGGTCTCACACACTTGTCTAAGCAGTGCTCGCAGCACTGGGAACATCTTTGTGCTCCAACTTGTCATCTTCTCAATGCCTCCTGGTACAGCTCTTCAAGAGCAGGAACAGAGTAGGAGCTGGGAATCTGGGGGCAAGGAGGGACACCTCATGAGCAGGGGCACAAATGCTTGGTATGGCACAGAGAGAAAGGAGGCACAGGCAGAGGAGCAGGTGGCTCCTTTCAGCTCAAAGTGCTTGTGAAATGGGGCCAGGTGCTCACTGTGTGTGCACCATGGCTCTGGCACATGCACAGGCAGTGGAAGGCACATGCCTTTTCCAAAGGTGGACTTTAGGCTTCTAGCTTCAGCTTGAACAGCTTGGCTAAAGGAGCCTACACAAACCTCACGCAATGTTTGTTTTGTGGTTGCTTCTGGCAGAAGAATCTGAAATTCACACCTTTGTCCCTTGATAGTGCTCTCACTACACATTTCACTGCAAATGCTTACTGATGCAGTGAATCTGGCTGCCATGTGGCTGCCTAAGATCCCCAGTGT